>NC_092371.1:120212906-120525555 GCF_030028105.1 Mobula birostris
TATACACCCTAGTTTTACCCTAGCCTGAGAGAAAGACCATGACCACCCACACTATCCTTTCTAGGCATGGCTAAAGTGCTCTGCTAACTCTGAAGAAATTTTAATTGCACTTCCCTTTCTGCGTGTTTTCAATTTTTAATTTGATTTCAAGCATTCATGCTATTTTATTTTTGTATATTCTTTGTGGTGTTCAATCGTAGCAGTCTTGTCCTCCTGATCTGGAATATCTAATAATTAAGTGCTGTCCATTCTCTCTGCTGTGAGAGTTTTCCACTGTGACCCTGACCACAGTTCACATTCCACCAAAGGCTGATGTAAAGCACATGACGTCTCCACTTCCTGAGGAGATTGAGATGAGAATGCTCACCCTCCCCCCAACCATTTTAACCAATTTTTACAGGAGCATCGTTGAGCGTGTCCTGACCAGATCTGGTATGGGAAATGCAAGGCATCTGACTGCAAGTCCCTACAAAGGACTGCGAGGACTGTCCAGACTGTTCCACATAACCAACGAAGAGGCAGGCGTAGCTGGGTCCCATGCAAGTTCACCTTTCAGATTAAGGGTGTAGCTATGGGAACTCGCATGGGCCCCAGCTATGCCTGCCTCTTCGTTGGTTATGTGGAACAGTCTGTACTCCAGACCTATTCTGGTACTGCTCCCCAACTTTTCCTTCGGTACATTGACGGCTACATTGGTGCTGCTTCCTGCACCCATGCTGAGCTTGTCAATTTCATCGACTTTACCTCAAACTTCCACCCAGCCCTCAAACTCACTTACTGTATCTCGGACACTTCTCTCACCTTTCTCGATGTCTCGGTCTCCATCTCTGGAGACAGACTGTCCACTGACATCTTCTACAAGCCCACTGACTCTCATAACTACCTCGACTATACCTCTTCCCACCCGCCACATGCAAAAATGCCATTCCCTATTCCCAGTTCCTCCGTCTCTGCCGCATCTGCTCCGAGGATGAGGCTTTCTGTTCCAGGACATCTCAAATGTCCTCTTTCTTTAAGGATTGTGGTTTCCCTTCTACCATCATCAATGATGCCCTCACCCGCATCTCCTCCATTTCCCACACTTCAGCCCTCACCCCATCCTCCCGCAACCACAACAGGGACAGAATTCCCCTTGTCCTTACCTACCACCCCACCAGCATCCGGATCCAGCACATTATCCTCCGCATCTTCTGCCACCTTCAGCAGGACCCCACCACTAAGCACATCTCTCCACCCCTCCCCGCTTTCCACAGGGATCAGTCCCTCCGCGACTCCCTTATCCACACGTCCATCCCCACTGATCTCCCACCCGGCACTTATCCCTGTAAGCGTAAGTGCTACACCTGTCCCTACACCTCCTCTCTTGCAACCATTCAGGGCCCCAAACAGTCCTTCCAGGTGAGACAACACTTCACTTGTGAGTCTGTTGGGGTCATCTATTGCATCCAGTGCTCCTGATGCGGCCTCCTCTACATCGGTGAAACCCGACGCAGATTGGGGGACCGCTTCATCAAGCACCTCCACTCTGCCCGCTGCAACAGACAGGATCTCCTGGTAGCCACCCACTTCAACTCTGCTTCCCATTCCCATTCAGATATGTCCATACATGGCCTCCTCTACTGCCATGATGAGGCTAAACTCAGGTTGGAGGAGCAACACCTCATATACCGTCTAGGTAGTCTCCAGCCCCTTGGTATGAACATAGAATTCTCCAACTTCCGGTAATTCCTTCCCCCTCCCTTCCTCTATCCCTATTTCACTCTTCCCCCCCTCCCCCAGCTCCCTCATGGTTCCGCCTCCTTCTACCACCCATTGTTTTCAGGGCTATGACGTCAATGCTTCCCCTCCCCCACCCCTTTGTCTTTCAAATTACTGGTCTATCAACTGACGCTACAAGCATTCTTCAAATCCTTCCCCATTTTTCATTCTTCAGTCTGGACGAAGGGTTCCGGCCCGAAACGTCGACTCATCGTTTCTGACTGATGCTGCCCGACCTGCTGAGTTCATCCAGCGTACTGAAAGTGCTGCTTTGATCTTTTACAGCATCTGCAGATTATTTTGTGCTAATCAACTGCTGGAGTGTTCACTGAGATCTTTAACCTCTCACTTCACCAGTCTGAGGTACCCACCTGCTTCAAGCAGGCTTTAATTACACTGGTGCCTGAGAAGAACATGGTAACCTGCCTCAATCACTATTGTCCAGTAGCACATACATCCATGGCGATGAGGTGTTTCGAATGGTTGGTGATGAAACATACCAACTCATGCCTCAGAAGCAACTTGGATCTGCTCCAGTTTGCCTACCGTCACAACAGATGCCATTTCACTGACCCTTTAATCAACCCAGGAATATCTGGATAGTGAATTTGCATACATCAGGATGCTCTTCATTGATGAAAGCATTGCATTTAACTCTGTAATCCACTCAAAATTAATCAATAAGGTCCAAGATTTAGGCCTCAATATGCAACTGTACAACTGGATCCTCGATTTCCTCCCTTGCGGACCCCAGTCAGTTTGGATTGGCAAAAACATTTCTTCCACAATCACCATCAGTGTTGATGCACCACAAGGCTATGTGCCTAGCCCCCACTCTACTTGCTTTATTCTTCTGACTGTGAGCATAGCTCCAATGCCATATTCAAGTTTGCTGACGACACCACTGCCGTTGGCCATATCAAAGGTGGTGACAAATCAGCATATAGGAAGGAGGTTGAAAATCTGGCTGAGTACTCCCACAACAACAACATCCTTCTCGATGTCAGCAAAACCAAATCACTGTTTATAGACTGCAGGAGGAGGAAACCGGAGGTCCATGAGACACACTACAGGCAACCCCCACGTTAGGGGAAAATTTAAAGGATATGTGCAAGACGAGTTACTTACGCAGGTGCCAGGGTTGTGCTGCCAGGTAGATGGTGGAAGCAGATGCCATCGCAATGCTTTTCTGAAGCTCATGTAGACAACACCCACTGTTGTACTCTCATCAGTCATATCCGACACCTCAAAAAACTCAATTATATTGCACCTCAAGTGAGATCAGCTATCATGAAGTGGAGATAGAGAAGTTTAAGTTAAATGATCAAACTACTAATCCAAAGCCAGAGCCATACATCCTAATCCCAACAATTGAAGAAATTAAATAGAATTAATTAAATATATGTGGAATGTAATACCAGATTAGCAAATCTGGTTCACTAATGCCCTTTATGCTTCTTTTCTCTCCTTCCTAGTTCAGATGAACTTGTCTTCATCCTGAAACTTTAGTTCCACTTCTCTTCCCACAAACCCTCCAAGAGGACCACAACTTACCATGGTTTGGAGGCTTGCGTGCCTCAATGACCCAGAGAGCAATGTTAGCTGGACTCAAGGCCTTGTGCTAAGGCTCTTGGTAGGGCCACTCATGCCAAACAGGTCAAGGTGTAGAGGCCAGACTAAGAGTTGTCCACCAGCCCTCCAGGTTTGAGGGTTCAGCCCAGGGCTAACAACCTTGACTGGGAAAAGTAACTTATTATGGAACCAGCAATGAATACTTCAGTCATGAGCTCTGTGGCAAGGCATAGGGAGTAGGGCCTCTGGGTTTCTCGAGCACCTCCATAATCTTGTCGTTAATTGTTACTGGTACGGGTTTTTCCGCTTTCTATAATTATTTAATTCAGACTCTCGATTAGCGGTGGTCATGGGGTCCTTGTGTTTAGAATGATTTGTCTCACAGTATTGCTTGATTGTGTCACCAACACTCTGCTAGAATTCCTATGTATAACATCTTGTTTCGGTCTCTACATGGGAGTCTCCCATTCCTCCGCACCTGGGTTCAGTCGTTGCCAGCGCTCACTGTGACACCTTGTTCATCTGGGTCCGATGATATTCCTGAGTCTCCACTCAGGGCTTGCAAGACTGACAGCAGTGAAAACTGAGGGGAAGCTATTGACTTGATGAAGGAAGCCCTATGTGTCAGCAGTGTAATGGGCAGTAAGACTCACAGATACTGCCTGACATGCGAAGTGTTTCAGTATTTTCTGTTTTTATTTTACATTTTGAATCCCTTGTAATGAGACTGATTGTTTCCATTTTCATCACTGTTACAAGCAGTAAGTTCCAGAGAGTAAAGTCAAGTCAAGTCACTTTTTATTGTCATTTCGACCATAACTGCTGGTACAGTACACAGTAAAAATGAGACAACGTTTTTCAGGACCATGGTGCTGCATGAATCAATACAAAAACTACACTGAACTACATAAAACAACACAAAAACGACACTAGACTACAGACCTACCCGGGACTGCATAAAGTACACAGAACAGTGCAGGCATTACAATAAATAATAAACAAGACAATAGGCACAGCGGAGGGCAGTAGGTTGGTAGTCCGATGGCTTGGGGCAAAACTGTTACATAAATAAACAGCTGAATGGTGGCGTCCGGGAACACGTCCGTTTCTGTATTCCCGCCGAGTATTTCGTTGGAGTCGGATGTAGTCCAATTTAATGTCTATTGGAGAGCAGAATGGACGGGACAGCCAGCCAGCTTGCTTTTTCCCTGGCATGGACTCCTGCCTGCTTGCCTCGCTTCCACTTCCTTGCACACCGCTTATGATGTCCCCACCTCCGGCCACTGGCATCAGGCGACTCCAAGGACTGCGGGCCCGATTTCCTCAGCAAGCGGACATTGGAGAGCAGAATGGACGGGAGAGCCAGCCGGCTAGAAAAAGATGTTTTTCTCAATGATCTCTTAAATCTTTTGGCCAATCATTGAAATACCTAAATGTTGCTGTTGATGACAATGTTCTGTGTTTACCCAGTCCTAGCCAGACATCATCTTGTACTCTGGGTCAGACAACATCTCCAACTGTAAACCACAACTGCATGACTGCAGTGGAGTGTTAGAGCATAGACATTGTAAGTACAGCAGTGAAACAGTTCCTATCACTCATGATGTCTGTGATGACCACAATGCCAAGTTAAACTAATCCCATCCACCTGCATATATTCTATATCTCTCCTTCTCCTACTTGTTAATGTGCTTGTGTAAATACCTCTTAAACATTGCAATGGAATTTCATTTCACCACCTCCCTTGTCAGCATGCTCAAGCAATCATCACTCTCCGTGTAAGAAACTTGCCTTGTAAATCTCCTTTAAACATTTCCCTTCTCATCTTACATCTATGCCCTCTAGTATTTTACATTTCCTGGAAAAAATACCTTGACTATCTACCCTATCTATGTCTTTCATAATTTTATAAACTTCTATCAGAATGCCCCTGAGCCTCTGTCACTCTGAAGAAACAATCCAAGGTTGTCCAACCTCTCCTGAGACATAATACTCTCTAATCCAGGTAACATTCTAGTGAACCTATGTTGCACCTTCTCTAAAACCTCCAGGAATGTAGCACACAATGCTCCAAGTGTGTCTGAAATTGAAGTTTTATACAACTGCAGCATGAGTTTCCTGGGATTTTTCTGTCTGAATTCTAGAGAGGGACTTCCAAGATGGTGCTGGAAAATGGTGACCCTTTGCGTGCAGCTCTGAAGGGGATCATCAAGTATTCTTGTTTAGGACTACTACAGTTGAGATCCAGTCACAGCCATGTACCTCAGTAAGCAATATTGTTTTAAGACATTTAAAAAACCTATCAATTCTCAAAATCAGCAGACTCCAGACGACAGACTCAGGTTGTAAGTGCAGTTTCCCTTTAAGAAAAAGGAAATGTGGAAAGCATGCTGGGCTGCAAGTAAGATTGAAGTACAGGGCCCTGAGGCCCTGATTCACTTCCATCCTGCTGAATGATGCAGTCTCTGGAAAGTAAAACTGATGACCTCAGAGCAGGATTGCATTACCAGAGGGATATCAGAGAGTGCTGCGTACATTGGAGAAGCAAAACATGGCTCACCCCAGCACTCCAGACACAGCACTGTACCCCGTGGACTTCACCAGCCATTGCATAGACAGGACAGCTGATTCACTTAAAGGTAGAGGAGGTGCAGTTTGCTTCATGACTAACTCATCATGGTGCACAGATGTGGTGGTTCTGTCTCAGTCCTGCTCCCCGACCTTGATCAAGTGCTGTCCGTTTTATCTGACAGGGCAATTTTCTGCCATCATCCCGGTTGAGGTGTATATTCCACTCCTGGCTAACGTCGGTCAGGCACTGAGAACTGCAATCAGCAGTCACAAAACAGTGCACCCTGATGCCTTCCTGATAATTGCGGGGATTTTCAACCAGGTCAGTGTGAAGTAGTCTCTGACCAACTACCACTCACAGAATACCTGTGGAACCAGAGGAGCCAACTCACTTGACCATTGTTATACCATCATCAAGAACGCTTATTGTGCCACCCCTTGCCTGCAAATCCAGTCACCTGGCTGTAGTTCTACACCCGGCTACAGGCAGCAACTGAGGACCACAAAGGTCTGGTCAAGAGAACTGGAAGAGTGCCGACAGGACTGCTTTAGATCGGCAGGCTGGACGGTATTCAGGGATTTTTCTTCAAATCCGAATGAACATTTCGCAGGCGTCACAACTTCATAAAGGCCTGCGAGAACATACCGGATATACCCAAACCAGAAGCTGTGGAAGAACCAGGAGACTTGCAGTCTGCTGAGGGCTAGATTTGTGGCGTTGAAGTATGGCGATCCTGAACTATACCAGAGATCCAGGTATGACCTACGGAAAGATATTTTAAGAGCATAAAAGCAATTCTGACTGAGGTTAGAGTTGGAATCCAATGTCTGTCAACTCTGGCAGGGTTTGCAGGCCATTACTTCCTGCGAGGCAAAACCTAATGGCTGTGATGCTTCACTCCCAGAAGAAGTCACACCTTTTATGCATGCTTTGAAAGGGAAGGTAAAACTACAACTGTATAAATCCCTGCAGCACCTGGCAACCCTGTGACCTCTGTTTCACAGGCCGATGTTAGAACACCTGGTCAAGAGGGTGAACACTCGCAAGATGTCAGGCCCTGTTTGTGTACCTGGTAGAGGAACGAAAACCTTTGCCAGCCAACTGGTGGGAGTATTCAATTTCTCACTGCTGCAGTCGGAAGTTCCCAGATGCTACAGAAAGGTGACAATCGAACCAATGCCCAAGAAGAGTAGGGTGAACTGCCCGTGACCCAGCTGTACTCACACCTACTGCGGAGAAGCATGGACCAGGACCTGCTGCAATTTGCCTACCGTCACAATGGGTCTACAGCAGATGCAAAATCACACTGGCTCTTCACTTGGCCTTACACTATCTGGACAGCAGCAATGCCTATGTCAGGCTGCTGTTTATTGATTACAGCTCCAGGTTCAACATCATCAGCCCCTTTGTACTAATCCACAAGCTCCAGAACCTCTGTACCTCCCACTGCAATTGGACTCTTGACTTCCTCTTCAGGAGAGCACAGCCAGTGCAGATCGGAAATAACACCCCCTCCTCACTGACAGTCAACACTGGTGCACCTCAAAGGTGCGTTCTTAGTCCGCTGCCCCACTCTCTCTACAGCCATGGCCACATGGCTAGGCACAGCTCAAATGCAATCTATAAATTCCCCAATAACAAATGGGTTGCCGACAGAGTCGCAGATGGTGCCGAGGAAGTGAGATAGATCAGCTGGTTGACTGGCGTCACAACAGTCATCTTTTACTCAGTGTCAGTAGGACCAAGGACTTGACTGTGGACTTCAGGAAGGGGAAGTTGAAGGAACACACTCTAGTCCTCTTTGGAGAGGTCAGCAGTGGGAAGGGTGAGCAGTTTCAAGTTCCTGGGCCCAACATATTGATGCAATTAAGAAGGCATCACCAGCAGTTATATTCCATTAGGGGTTTGAGGAGATTAACATGTCACTGAAGACTCTAGCAAATGGAACCCCATCACCCAAGATGGGTTCTCTTCTTATTAGTACCATTAAGGGGAAAATACAGGAACCTGAATGCACGCACCCAAGTGTTTTAGGAAGAGTATCTCAGAAAATGCTGATCTCTTGGTATTTTCACACACACCAGTTTTACAGAGAATTGAGCGAAAAGTGAAAAAAAAAACCATCAGTGAGCGGCAGTTCTGTGGGCTAAAATGCCTTGTAACTGAGAGGGGTCAGAGGAGGATGGCCAGACTGGCTCAAGCTGACAGGAAGGCAGCAGTAACTGAAATAAGCTCACGTTACAACAGTGGTGTACCGAAGAGCAACTCTGAATGCACAGGAAGTCAGACCTTGAGGTGGATTGGCTACAGAAGCAGAGGACCATGGACATACACTCAGTGGCCACTTTATTAGGTACAGGAAGTCCTTGATAAAGTGGCCACTGACTGTAATTCCAGTATCTATGTTTCTATCTGCAGTATTTTGTTTCCTTCTCTTGTGTTATTCTGTGGCTGGTGTGGTAAAACTCAAAGCATCATGCCTGACACCTTGCGAGTGTTCACCCTCTTGACCAGATGTTCTAACATCGACCTGTGAGACAGAGGTCGCAGGGTTGCCAGGAGTGAGTGGGCCAGTGAAAGAGTGGAGCTTTGAGGCTTTGACTCGAGAGGCTTCGACGAGAAGAGGCGGAGGACAAGCTTGCTCGCGGTTAGTCTTTACAATGCCTCCTGAGATGGTGATGTGCCTCTCAATTGAGATGTGGCAGTCTTGGGAGAACTCCCCTCTCCCGCAGAGTCACATCTGCCAGAAGTGCATACGGCTGGGCGAGCTGGAAGACCGTGTAAGGAATTTGGAGCAGCAACTGGATGACCTTCGACTCATAAGGGAGAATGAGGCAGTCATAGATGATTGCTACAGGGGGCTGGTCACACCTAGGCTGTCAGAAGCAGGTCGTTGGGTGACAGCCAGAGGGGGGAAAGTGATGGTGAGCAGACAGGTAGTGCAGAACACCCCTGTAGCCATTCCCCTGAATAATAAGTTTACCATCCTGGATACTGTTGCCGGGGACGACTGGCCAGGTGTGAGCCACGGTAGCAGGGCCTCCGGCACTGAGTCTGACCCTGTGGTGCAGAAGGGTGTGACGGAGAAGAGGAGAACTGTTGTCATTGGAGACTCTATAGTCAGGGGAGCAGACAGGAGATTTTGTGGACATGAGAAGGACACCCTCATGGTTCGTTGCCTCCTGGGTGCCAGGGTTCGGGATGTCTCTGACCGGGTGCACGACATCCTGGTACGAGAGGGAAAGCAATATGTTGGGACCAACGACATAGGCAGGAAGAGGGATAAGGTCCTGAAGTGTGAGTTTCGGGAACTAGGCAGAAGGCTGAAGAACAGGACCTCAAGGGTGGCGTTCTCAGGATTGCTGCCAGTGCTACGTGACAGTGATGGTAAGAATTGGAGGAGGTGGCAGTTGAATGCGTGGCTGAGGAGTTGGTGCGGGGAGCAGGGTTTTAGATTTTTAGATCATTGGGATCTCTTCTGGGGAAGGTGGGACCTGTACAGATTGGATGGGTTGCACCTGAACTCGAGGGGGAGCAATATCCTTGCAGGTAGGTTTGCTAGCATGATTTGGGACGGTTTAAACTAATTTGCGAGGGGGATGGGACCCAGAGCGATAGAGCAGTGAAAGAAGTGGATAGAATAAAGCCAGATCTAACATACTGAGAGGCTTTGAGGAAAGAGAAGCAGAACAAACGGTGTAAAGACGGTAAGGTAGAAGGGCTGAAATGTGTGTACCTCAATGCAAGAAGCATCAGGAACAAAGGTGATGAACTGAGAGCTTGGATACATACATGGAATTATGATGTAGTGGCCATTACAGAGACTTGGCTGGCACCAGGGCAGGAATGGATTCTCAATATTCCTGGATTTCAGTGCTTTAAAAGGGATAGAGAGGAGGAAAAAGGGGAGGAGGGGTGGCATTACTGGTCAGGGATACTATTACAGCTACAGAAAGGGTGGGTAATGTAGCAGGATCCTCTTTTGAGTCAATATGGGTGGAAGTCAGGAACAGGAAGGGAGCAGTTACTCTATTGGGGGTATTCTATGGGCCCCCTGGTAGCAGCAGAGATACCGAGGAGCAGATTGGGAGGCAGGTTTTGGAAAGGTGCAAAAATAACAGGGTTGTTATCATGGGTGACTTGAACTTCCCTAATATTGATTGGCACCTGATTAGTTCCAAGGGTTTAGATGGGGCAGAGTTCGTTAAGTGTGTCCAGGATGGATTCTTGTCACAGTATGTGGATAGGCTGACCAGGGGGAATGCCATACTAGATCTAGTACTAGTTAATGAACTGGGTCAGGTCACAGATCTCTCAGTGGGTGAGCATCTGGGGGACAGTGACCACCGTTCCCTGGCCTTTAGCATTATCATGGAAAAGGATAGAATCAGAGAGGACAGGAAAATTTTTAATTGGGGAAAGGAAAATTATTAGGCTATAAGGCTAGAACTTGCGGGTATGAATTGGGATGATGTTTTTGCAGGGAAATGTACTATGGACATGTAGTCGATGTTTAGAGATCCCTTGCGTGATGTTAGGGATAAATTTGTCCTGGTGAGGAAGATAAAGAATGGTAGGGTGAAGGAACCATGGGTGACAAGTGAGGTGGAAAATCTAGTCAGGTGGAAGAAGGCAGCATACATGAGGTTTAGGAAGCAAGGATCAGATGGGTCTATTGAGGAATATAGGGAAGCAAGAAAGAAGCTTAAGAAGGGGCTGAGAAGAGCAAGAAGGGGGCATGAGAAGGCCTTGGCGAGTAGGGTAAAGGAAAACCCCAAGGCATTCTTCAATTATGTGAAGAAAAAAAGGATGACAGGAGTGAAGGTAGGACCGATTAGAGGTAAAGGTGGGAAGATGTGCCTGGAGGCTGTGGAAGTGAGCGAGGTCCTCAATGAATACTTCTCTTCGGTATTCACCGATGAGAGGGAACTTGTTGATGGTGAGGACAACATGAGTGAGGTTGATGTTCTGGAGCATGTTGATATTAAGGAAGAGGAGGTGTTGGAGTTGTTAAGATACATTAGGACAGATAAGTCCCTGGTCCTAACGGAATACTCCCCAGGCTGCTCCACAAGGCGAGAGAAGAGATTGCTGAGCCTCTGGCTAGGATCTTTATGTCCTCGTTGTCCACGGGAATGGTACCGGAGGATTGGTGGGAGGCGAATGTTGTCCCCTTGTTCAAAAAAGGTAGTAGGGATAGGCTGGGTAATTATAGACCAGTGAGCCTTACGTCCGTGGTGGGAAAGCTGTTGGAAAAGATTCTTAGAGATAGGATCTCTGGGCATTTAGAGAATCATGGTCTGATCAGGGACAGTCAGCATGGCTTTGTGAAGGGCAGATCGTGTCTAACAAGCCTGATAGAGTTCTTTGAGGAGTGACCAGGCATATAGATGAGGGTAGTGCAGTGGATGTGATCTATATGGATTTTAGTAAGGCATTTGACAAGGTTCCACATGGTAGGCTTATTCAGAAAGTTAGAAGGCATGGGATCCAGGGAAGTTTGGCCAGGTGGATTCAGAATTGGCTTGCCTGCAGAAGGCAGAGGGTGGTGGTGGAGGGAGTACATTCAGATTGGAGGATTGTGACTAGTGGTGTCCCACAAGGATCTGTTCTGGGACCTCTACTTTTCGTGATTTTTATTAATGACCTGGATGTGGGGGGTAGAAGGGTGGGTTGGCAAGTTTGCAGACGACACAAAGGTTGGTGGTGTTGTAGATAGTGTAGAGGATTGTCAAAGATTGCAGAGAGACATTGATAGGATGCAGGAGTGGGCTGAGAAGTGGCAGATGGAGTTTAACCCAGAGAAGTGTGAGGTGGTACACTTTGGAAGGACAAACTCCAAGGCAGAGTACAAGGTAAATGACAGGATACTTGGTAGTGTGGAGGAGCAGAGGGATCTCAGAGTACATGTCCACAGATCCCTGAAAGTTGCCTCACAGGTAGATAGGGTAGTTAAGAAAGCTTATGGGGTGTTAGCTTTCATAAGTCGAGGGATAGAGTTTAAGAGTCGCGATGTAATGATGCAGCTCTATAAAACTCTGGTTAGGCCACACTTGGAGTATTGTGTCCAGTTCTGGTCACCTCACTATAGGAAGGATGTGGAAGCATTGAAAAGGGTACAGAGGAGATTTACCAGGATGCTGCCTGGTTTAGAAAGTATGCATTATGATCAGAGATTAAGGGAGCTAGGGCTTTACTCTTTGGAGAGGAGGATGAGAGGAGACATGATAGAGGTGTACAAGATAATAAGAGGAATAGGTAGAGTGGATAGCCAGCGCCTCCTCCCCAGGGCACCACTGCTCAATACAAGAGGACATGGATTTAAGGTAAGGAGTGGGAAGTTCAAGGGGGATATTAGAGGAAGGTTTTTTACTCAGAGAGTGGTTGGTGCGTGGAATGCACTGCCTGAGTCAGTGGTGGAGGCAGATACACTAGTGAAGTTTAAGAGACTACTAGACAGGGATATGGAGGAATTTAAGGTGGGGGCTTATATGGGAGGCAGGGTTTGAGGGTTGGCACAACATTGTGGGCCGAAAGGCCTGAACTGTGCTGTACTATTCTATGTTCTATGTTCTATCATCCTTTGATTTATCTGTGGATGAGCAGTGTTTTCAGTTTGGCTGTGTCTCCACTGTATGTCGAAATGATTAGTGCTGGGATCAAAACAAAGCAATTTTAGACTGATCCCAGTCCAGAAATAAAATTCAAAACCAAGCTGTCATAACCTCAGTGTTGTTTGCTCCCTATCAAAATCCATCTTAATTTTGCTTCCTTCCAAAACCAATTCCATAGGTTTGTCACTGTCTACTGAAATTCATTGATTTCAAATTCCACCTTTCTTTGAAGTTTAAGGCTATGGCCCTTGTCTGGCCTTTGTAGTTCTGGGGCACTGATTGAATGTGTGCAGTGCTTCTGATCTTCTCCGTTGGATGTTCATATCTTTGCCACGTGAACCTGCCTTTAAGAGGTGTGAATAAGATCACCTCAATGCCTGCCTTCTTTGTTGCAGCTGTTACGTACCCCGTAACTGGGTTGCCAAACCAGCAGAAATGGATCACTCAGTTGGAGTCTGGATTACTAGAACTAAGAAAGTTTTATTAAAGAAACAAACAACACAGTACTCTTATCGAAAGGATAATAAATGCAACAGTTCAGCAAGGATAAACACACATGTGCACAGAATTAAGATAACAGGATCAATCAAGCCCTATCGTTGTCTAGGGGTAAGTGACCAATTTCAAAGTGACACAAAGTCCAGTTCAATTTAGTTCAGTTCGCAGTAATCGTTGCCATGGCGATGGGCAATGTGGGGGGAAGGAGAGAGAACAAGAACGAATGAGCATTCGAAACGGCTTCCACACACAGACCTGCGATATTGCTCACAAGCAGCTTTCGGGCGGGTCCTTTGTGATGTCACCTGAGGTCACCGACTGTGACCCCTCCTCCAGATGCAGTCGATCCTCTACAGTGAAGCTGGCACCCAAGCAAGGGCGGACACACACCAGGTTCCCGCTGATTGTACCTTTCCACCCTGTGCGTCTAAGGCTGATCCCGCGATCAGCCGTCCAAGGGCTTCCCACCGACTTGTGGGAGGCGCACCGCTTCCAGGGTCTCGTTACCTCGGGTATCGTGTGTGTGTTGCCTTAGCGAACCTGTCCCTTTTTATCCCCCTGCTGGGGTATCGCCTGTCCATCACTTCAGACAGTTCAGGGTTCAAAGGGGGAGCCGCTCTAGACAGCTCTCTCCCCTGTCCCTTCATTACACATTTCCAAATCGCCTGTTCATCACTTCAAACAGTTCAGGGTTCAAAGGGGGAGCCGATCTTGACAATACCCAGACTGATTTTTCCTTCATTAACATCTCCAAATGCTGCTCCATTGTATTCCTTATCTCTCCCTCTCTCCCTCCCCTGAGGACAGGTGGCAGACCAACTGCTGATGCCGCTGGTGCTAGCCCAGGCCAGCAAACATCTTAATTTATGTGTATTCTCGTCACACAGCCACTCCTGGCATTCAGGCTCTCTGTTGCAACCTGTTTGGCACCTAGGTGTCTTTTCAATGCCTTTTCAATACGCTTTCAATGCCTCTGTCCCTCCACCGCAGAACCCTGTTTCCTTTGTCTTTGTCACTGCTGCTAACCCTGCCTTTGGCTTAGAGTCATAGCATGCAAACAGGTTCTTCAGCCCATTGAGACCATGCTAACCATCAACTACCCATTTCTGCAAATTCCCTTTCCATTCTCCCCATATTCTTAATCATGCCTCCATCTTCACTTATAAAGGGTAATTTACAGCAGCCATTTGCCCAGCAGGCCACAAATCTTTGGGATGTGGAAAGAAATTAGTGCGCCCAGAGCTGCTGAGGGCTCTGTTGGTTAAGGTTGACCATGGATGTTGTGTTCTAGCTGTCTAGGTACCCAAGCCTCATGAGTACAATATGGAGAGTGGGCTGTTTCCCATGTAGTAAGCTCCCCTTCTCCATGCACCTGATGAATCCAAAGGAATGGCAGAGACCCATACAGTTTGGCACCAGTAGTGCTGTAGGAGTTGTCAGTCATCATTGAACTCAATGTAAGGCTGCATTAGGGACTCCATCTCTGGAGATTTCCCTTAGCGTTTACTCCCAAAGTCTTCCCAATGACTGGGTATAGCCATGAGGCAGCGGATGTTTAAGATTAGCGTTTTCCTTCCCCTAGATGAGCTGCCAACCATGGGTGATAAGCCCCATCTGATTTTAACTGGTATTAAGGCACCAGTAACCCACCTTTTCCCCTTCTTCTGACAGTAGAAATGGTTTCTCTGGGCTTAGTAGTTAAGCCACACGTGAAGGCCAGGAGGTGGACTTTGTTGTCAGAGGCTATTTGAGGTGCACGCCACTGGGAGCATTTAATCGGTAGTGGCAGCTTATCCCCATTACCAGTCCTGCTATAATAACCTTAAGGAACCCGAGGAAGCCCATCAAATCACGGAGGATGTGCAAACAGCTCTGGAAGGCAGGATTGCACTTGGGTCTATGGTGCTGCAAGGCAGCAGCTCTACTCACTGTGTCATCCAAGCAGTCCTGTAATCCAGGGGTCCCCAAACTTTTTTGCACCGTGGACCTGTTTAATATTGACAATGTTCTTGTGGACCAGCCGATCGGGGGCGGGGGGGGGGGAGCTGTTCAAGTAGGGTTAAACTCACCTCAACTTGTCTTTTACAGTTCATGTTGCCAACTTTCTCACTCCCAAATAAGGGACAAAAGTAGCAGTCAAATACGGGACACTTGTGTTTACCTCGAGAAAGACTACCATGACCATGAAGCCTTGCGCAGGCACCTGTGTGCGCATGTGTGACGTGTGCATATCTGACGTGTGCATGCGCATCTGTGTAGATTTTTTTCTCCACAAATCAGTTTTGGGCGATTGTGTTCAGTGAAACTACACTGTACATACATTATTTCTACTTTATATAGGCTGTGTATTTATCATCTCATTCCTGCTTTTACTATATTTTAGTGTTATTTTAGGTTTTATGTGTTATTTGGTATGATTTGGTAGGTTATTTTTTGGGTCTGGGAACGCATGAAAATTTTTCCCGTATAAATGGTAATTGCTTCTTCACTTTACGCCATTTCAGCACGAAAGGTTTCATAGGAACGCTGTACCTTAGTGGGGGAAATACGGGACAAGTGCGGTCCTGTATGGGACAAACCAATTTAGCCCAATATACGGGATGTCCCGGCAAATACAGGACAGTTGGCAATCCTATGTTCAAGTTCAACAGTGTGTGACAGGGAATGAGGAAAGGTGCAGCTGACTGGTATCGTTTCCTCGTGGCCCGGTACCAGTCCGCAGCCCAGTGGTTGGTCTAGGGCAGCACAGGCGCACAGCTAGCAGAAAGGCCGCCTCTCAGCTCAAGCCACGTGGCTCCAGTCCTGACTGCGCGTGCTCTCAGCATGGAGCTTGCACGTCCTTCCTTTGACTCCTTCGAAGTGCCGGTCGGAAGATCAATTGACTGCCGTGAATTGCCTGTAGTATAGATGTGAGTGGGAGAAGCTAGGAGGAAGAAACCATGATATCAGTGTAGGATTATTAGTGTATGGCGGCGATTTGCCCACTATATGATGAACTGAGACCAAGGAGATTCTCCAGCTACTCCAGGATTTGGGACTATGGACTCAGTTTGGTTCGGAATACTGTTGCCTACTTTTATCGCCTGTGCGATTTGTATTTTTTCTTCCCCTCTCTGCGTATTGGGTGTTGGTCTTCTTTAAAATTCGGGTTCTTTCACGTTTCTTGCTTTGTGACTGCCTGTAAGCAGACAAATCTCAAGGTTGCATAATTTATGCATACTTTGATAATAAGTGTTCTTTGAATCCCTTGAATTGGTGTGATAGGTTCTGATTCTGCAACCTCACTTGCCTAACATTAACTGCTTTTGCTTCAGTTTATTATCAGCAACTCATTTCCTGCATTTGACCGTGTTAATTCTCCTCCACATTCACTTAGAAACTTTGATGTGGTGCAGGTCGAGAATCAGCGTGAGCAGTGTCACGTAGTACCTAGTGGCTGGAGAACCAGGCATGAGAAATAACTGGAAAATTCACATAGTAATACAGACTTATCAGCTCTTTACTAAAAATTACATTTTTTAATCAACTGCTGTTGTGTATTTTCATTTTTGTCTGGTGTGAGTTACATTCTTCAGAAATAATACATTTTCACTAATGCCACTAGGGGTCCTCTCTGAGCTAGGAATGAAAAGACATCCTGATTGGCTGTGAGTTTTCCCCTCATGCACATTAATCTCCTACAGAGTAGATGTGGAAAGGATGTTTCCCAAGGTGAGGGAGTCTAAGGCAAGAGAGCACAGCCTTAGGATAGAGGGGCATCCATTTAAAACAAAGATGCGGAGAAATTTCTTTAGCCAGAGGATGGAGACCTTGTGGAATTTGTTACACAGGCAGCTGTGGAGGCCAGTCCGTTAGGTATATTTAAGGGAGAGTTTGATAGGTTCTTGATTGCACATGACATCAAAGATTACAGGGAGAAGTGGGGTGGGAAAGGATCACCCATGATTGAATGGTAGAGCAGACTCGACGGACCAAATGGCCTAATTATGCTCCTATGTCTTACGGTCTTAGGGTCTTAGGAGACAATTTCACGTTAAAGTTAATTTTCCTCATTATCCACTTAGCCAGCCCAGAGTACGATAATCGATGGAATATTTAGTATAGTTGCATGGAATGAGAGCACAAAACTTTAAAAAGAATAAATGTTTTATAATTTTACAGTTTTATCAGTTGATACAGATATATTTTGATGTGAACAATAGATAACATTTGATAAATTGATCAGATTTTTTTTGATGAGCAACAAATTTCCAACAGAAAAAGAGACATTGCAATATTATAGATAACATCAGACAGCAGTTCTGATTGTTAAATTTGCCACAGCCTCAACACAGGTATTTCACAGTTTACAAACAGAACAGAAGCTCTTCTAATAAAAGGATTCTCCTTCCTTGGGAGATGGCTGATCCACTGATTATTTTCAGTGTGTTCTGCCTTCAGGTTTTCAGCAGTTGCGGTATTTTAGCTTCTCAAGGAAATAGACATTCACCTGAATACAGGGAGATTTTTGTCTTTTTTCATTGGAATGTTGGTGGAATTTAAAATTGTGGGAGGATGGGACAAAATGAATCATATATCAACAGTCTTCTGTAGTTAAGGAATCAAGATGGGAGGTGTAAAACTAGGATGTGTGGATTTGGAGAGAGGTCATTAACCAGCCACATTAACTCTGTATCTCACTCCACAGATGCAGGCTGACCTGCTGAGTATTTGCAGCAATTTCTGTCTTTAGCTTAGCGATAGTTCATTCATTCAAACTTAGACTGGGCAGATAGAGAATGAAAAGGTTTTAGGATTGTTTATGTGGAAGGTAAACCAGGCTGGATTTCAGGTCAAAAATCAGTGTAAGCAGTGTCACGTAGTACCCACTGCCTGGAGAACCAGGCATGAGACGTAACTGGAAATTCAGGCAGTAATACCAGTTTTTGTTGTTCCTTACATTTACGTATGCACTTATCAGTAAATTCCATTTGCCTGTGGCCAATTTTTGGGGCTCATCACATCGATGCTTTGGCACTTTCCCACCGGTATCATCAACCCTTTATTCTTACTAATACTTCTCTAATAAACAGATGAGTCAGCAAAATATGGGAGGATAGGTAGCTGACAAGATTTCTGGGCGTGGATAATATTGATGGCTCAGTTAATTGGCAAGCTATACAGACATGAGGCATTCTAACCAAGCTGGATCACCCTTGGAATCTTTAGATTGAAGAGGGAATTACATACCATAATCTTGATTGCAGGATTGAATGTATATGGTTAATAGAGTATAAATAAAGCAATAAAAAAACCATAAATAATTAAACAGTAATATGTAAATGCCAGGAAATAAGTCCAGGACCAGCCTTATTGGCTCAGGGTATCTGACCCTCCAAGGGAGGAGTTGTAAAGTTTGATGGCCACAGTCAGGAATGACTTCCTGTGACGCTCAGTGTTGCATCTTGGTGGAATGAGTCTCTGGCTGAATGTACTCCTGTGCCCAACCAGTACATTATGTAGTGGATTGGAGACATTGTCCAAGATGGCATACAACTTGGACAGCATCCTCTTTTCTGACACCACCGTCAGAGAGTCTAGTTCCATCCCCACAACATCACTGGCCTTACCAATGAGTTTGTTGATTTTGTTGGTGTCTGCTGCCCCAGCTCACAACAGCAAACATGATAGCACTGGCCACCACAGACTCGTAGAACATCCTCAGCATCGTCCGACAGATGTTAAAGGACCTCAGTCTCCTCAGGAAATAGAGACAGCTCTGACCCTTCTTGTAGACAGCCTCACTGCTCTTTGACCAGTCCAGTTTATTGTCAATTTGTATCCCCAGGTATTTGCAATCCTCCACCATGTCCACACTGACCCCCTGGATGGAACCAGGGGTCACCGGTGCCTTAGCCCTCCTCAGTTTATTTGGAAGGGCTAATTTGACGTTCTTGATTACAAGGTTGAATGTACAGTATATGGTTGATTTGAAAGGGTTAATTGGAGGTTCTGTACTTGCTTGCTACAACACAGAAGGAGGCCAATCAACCTATCAACTTCATGCCAGCATACAATGAGCTTTGATTTTAGTTGAAAATGTCGAATGTCAGAAAACTAAAATAAAAGCAGAAAACGTTGGAAACAATTCTCAGGGTAGGTGGTATTTCATTTGGAAGAAAATAAAATTAATGTTTCCTTGCATCTTATTTTCTGTCATATTTTCATCAAACTCCCTTTGTTTCATTTGCATACACTAAGGGATAATTTAGTGTTCGTCCCATTAACCTACAAGCCCATCTGTGAGGTATGAGAGGAAGCTGACACATCACACCATCACAGGGAAAATATGTAAATTCCACATAGACAGCACCCAAGGTCAGGACTGAACCTGCACAGAGCTTTGACACTGTTGTGCTAATTGTGCTTCCCATGGTCACATAACTACTCCAAGACTCAATGAGATCACTCAGAATCATAAAATCTCTATGGTACATAAAGTTGCAACTGTAAAATAAAATTAGGTCATTAAAATAAAAATGTGTATATTTCATATGGGTGTGATAATGCAGGAACTCGGGAAACAATAGCAGTAAGAAAGAGAGAGAGGAAAAAACGAGCAGTGCTTTATCCTTCAATGAGCAGTTCAAAACAGTAAGGAAATATTGGCTGACAGGAAGTTTTAAGTTAGATAAAATTATGTTTCCCTGTACAACTCAGACGCTTATAACAAGAAGCCTACATATTTTTTGTACTAAAACAGATAACCCAAACAGGACAAAAGAATTGCCAAAATATTTGCAGATATCTTAATGAAATAGTGATGCAATCTTAACACTACTTTTGATATTCCCAGCAATATTGAGAGCTGATTTTGCTCGCTCTTCCACGATAGTCACTCTTCGCTCCATGGCGCTGAGGCTAGGAAGACTGCCCCAGCTGCTGCGCTCCATGCCCGCTCATATGATGAACTGATTCGGAGGCTTTGGGCTTCTCCAGCATTTGATCTAAGGGCTCATTTTGGTTTCGAATGTTGTTGCTCATTTCTGTTGTTTGCATGATTTGTGTGTTTTTTTCCCCCTTTCTCTCCACATCGAGTGTTGGTCTTTATTTTTTCATATTTGATATTTTGGGTTTCTTGCTTTGTGGTTGCCTGTGAGCAAACAAATCTCAAGGTGATATAATTTATACTTTCTTTGATAATAAATGTACTTTGAAACTTTGTTTCAGTGCTTCAGGTCATTCTCTCTCTCTCTCCCTCTCTCGCATGTCCAAGAAACAGAATACTTCAGGATATTTTGAAATTCTGAGCTGTACTTTTCCTTCCCCAAATATAACACGTACTGTCATCCTTACTTTGACAACCTGGACGTCCTTGTGGAGCTATTGCAAAATGGAATACCTTATTTGTGGCTACATTTACCCAAATTGTCCATGTTCCCAGTCACATTGGAGAAAAGCAGAGATTAGAGACAAGGGTTAAATAATTTTTGCAGGAATACCAGACAGACCTTGGTCTGTAATTAATGACTCACCAACAAAACCTGCAGTCTCTAAGAAGGTGATTTCCTTTTGCAAGTTTGGTGAGATCACCTCTCAGTGTCCTGGGCAAGTAAAACCCCTTTGTGATTTGTGTCATAATTTTAAGAGTTATAATTTAAAGAACCCCTTTCTTCTCACTCGGGTGATGGGGTGGAGATGCGTCTCTACCAAAGGGAACGTAAGGCTTTCTTTCCCTCCAGTAACCTTCAGGCCACCCTTGGGCAAGGTGTAGCACCTGTTTAGACCCCCGGTGAGGGTCACATGAAGCCATGGGAGCAGGTGGTGGATGGTTGTATATGGCAACTGGTGCATATCACAAGTCCTGGTTATGCGGCCACTGACACCAGGCAGACAATCTCTGAAGAGTATTGATAATGGCTGGTGTCACCCATCTTAATAGAACATAAAATAGTACAGCACAGTACAGGCCCTTCGGCCCACAATGTTGTGCTGACCCTCAAACCCTGCCTCCCATATAACCCCCACCATAAATTCCTCCATATACCTGTCTAGTAGTTTCTTAAACTTCATTAGTGTATCTGCCTCCACCACTGACTCAGGCAGTGCATTCCACGCACCAACCACTCTCTGAGTAAAAAACCTTCCTCTAATATCCCGCTTGAACTTCCCACCCCTTACCTTAAAGCCATGTCCACTTGTATTGAGCAGTGGTGCCCTGGGGAAGAGGCACTGGCTATCCACTCTATCTATTCCTCTTATTATCTTGTACACCTCTATCACGTCTCCTCTCATCCTCCTTCTCTCCAAAGAGTAAAGCCCTAGCTCCCTTAATCTCTGATCATTATGCATACTTTCTAAATCAGGCAGCATCCTGGTAAATCTCCTCTGTACCCTTTCCAATGCTTCCACATCCTTCCTATAGTGAGGTGACCAGAACTGGACACAGTACTCCAAGTGTGGCCTAACCAGAGTTTTATAGAGCTGCATCATTACATCGCGACTCTTAAACTCTATCCCTCGACTTATGAAAGCTAACACCTCATAAGCTTTCTTAACTACCCTATCCACCTGTGAGGCAACTTTCAGGGATCTGTGGACATGTACCCCAAGATCCCTCTGCTCCTCCACACTACCAAGTATCCTGCCATTTACTTTGTACTCTGCCTTTGAGTTTGTCCTTCCAAAGTGTACCACCTCACACTTCTCCAGGTTGAACTCCATCCGCCACCTCTCAGCCCACTTTTGCATCCTATCAATGTCTCTCTGCAATCTTTGACAATCCTCTACACTATCTACAACACCACCAACCTTTGTGTCATCTGCAAACTTGCCAACCCACCCATCTACCACCCACATCCAGGTCGTTAATAAAAATCACGAAAAGTAGAGGTCCCAGAACAGATCCTTGTGGGACACCACTAGTCACAATCCTCCAATCTGAATGTACTCCCTCCACCACCACCCTCTGCCTTCTGCAGGCAAGCCAATTCTGATTCCACCTGGCCAGACTTCCCTGGATCCCATGCCTTCTAACTTTCTGAATAAGCCTACTGTGTGGAACCTTGTCAAATGCCTTACTAAAATCCATATAGATCACATCCACTGCACTACCCTCATCTATATGCCTGGTCACCTTCTTAAAGAACTCTATCAGGCTTGTTAGACACGATCTGCCCTTCACAAAGCCATGCTGACTGTCCCTGATCAGACCATGATTCT
This sequence comes from Mobula birostris, assembly GCF_030028105.1. Lineage (NCBI taxonomy): Eukaryota > Metazoa > Chordata > Chondrichthyes > Myliobatiformes > Myliobatidae > Mobula > Mobula birostris. The sequence continues at coordinate 120,235,122 of NC_092371.1, forward strand.
TTAAATGCCTATAGATCATATTTCTAAGAATCTTTTCCAACAGCTTTCCCACCACAGATGTAAGGCTCACTGGTCTATAATTACCCGGATTATCCCTACTACCTTTTTTGAACAAGGGAACAACATTCGCGTCCCTCCAATCCTCCGGTACCATTCCCGTGGACAACAAGGACATAAAGATCCTAGCCAGAGGCTCAGCAATCTCTTCTCTCGCCTCGTGGAGCAGCCTGGGGAATATTCTGTCAGGTCCCGGGGACTTATCTGTCCTAATGTATTTTAACAACTCAAACACCTCCTTTCCCTTAATATCAACATGCTCCAGAACATCAACCTCACTCATATTGTCCTCACCATCATCAAGTTCTTTCTCACTGGTGAATACCGAAAAGAAGTATTCATTGAGGACCTCGCTCACTTCCACAGCCTCCAGGCACATCTTCCCACCTTTATCTCTAATCGGTCCTACCTTCACTCCTGTCATCCTTTTTTTCTTCACATAATTGAAGAATGCCTTTGGGTTTTCCTTTACCCTACTCGCCAAGGCCTTCTCATGCCCCCTTCTTGCTCTTCTCAGCCCCTTCTTAAGCTCCTTTCTTGCTTCCCTATATTCCTCAATAGACCCATCTGATCCTTGCTTCCTAAACCTCATGTATGCTGCCTTCTTCCACCTGACTAGATTTTCCACCTCACTTGTCACCCATGGTTCCCTCACCCTACCATTCTTTATCTTCCTCACCGGGACAAATTTATCCCTTACATCCCGCAAGAGATCTCTAAACATCGACCACATGTCCATAGTACATTTCCCTGCAAAAACATCATCCCAATTCACACCCGCAAGTTCTAGCCTTATAGCCTCATAATTTGCCTTTCCCCAATTAAAAATTTTCCTGTCCTCTTTGATTCTATCCTTTTCCATGATAATTATAAAGGCCAGGGAGCGGTGGTCACTGTCCCTCACATGCTCACCCCATAGAGCTGCATCATTACCTCGTGACTCTTAAACTCTATCCCTTGACTTATGAAAGCTAATACCCCATAAGCTTTCTTAACTACCCTATCTACCTGTGAGGAAACTTTCAGTGATCTGTGGACATGTACCGTCAGATCCCTCTGCTCCTCCACACGACCAAGTATCCTGCCATTTACTTTGTACTCTGCCTTGGAGTTTGTCCTTCCAAAATGTACCACCTCACACTTCTCCAGGTTGAACTCCATCTGCCACTTCTCAGCCCACTTCTGCTTCCCATCAATGTCTCTCTGCAATCTTCGACAATCCTCTACACTATCTACAACACCATCAACCTTTGTGTTGTCTGCAAACTTGCCAACCCATCCTTCTACCCCCACATCCAGGTTGTTAATAAAAATCACGAAAAGTAGAGGTCCCAGAAGCCATCCTTGTGGGACACCACTAGTCACAACCCTCCAATCCGAATGTACTCCCTCATCCACGACCCTCTGCCTTCTGCAGACAAGCCAATTCTGAATCCACCTGGCCAAACCTCCGTAGATCCCATGCCTTCTAACTTTCTGAATAAGCCTACCGTGTGGAACCTTGTCAAATGCCTTACTAAAATCTATGTAGATCATATGCACTGCACTATCCCCATCTATATGCCTGGTCACCTCCTCAAAGAACTCTATCAGGCTTGTTAGACACGATCTGCCCCTCACAAAGCCAAGCTGACTGTCCCTGATCAGGCCACGATTTCCTAAATGCCCATAGATCTTATCTCTAAGAATCTTTTCCAACAACTTTCCCACCACGGACGTAAGGCTCACTGGTCTATAATTACCCGGACTATCCCTACTACCTTTTTTGAACAAGGGGACAACATTCACCTCCCTCCAATCCTCTGGTACCATTCCTGTGGACAACGAGGACATAAAGATCCTAGCCAGAGGCTCAGCAATCTCTTCCCTCACCTCGTGGAGCAGCCTGGGGAATATTCCGTCAGGCCCCGGGGACTTATCTATCCTAATGTATTTTAACAACTCCAACACCTCCTCTCCCTTAAGATCAACATGCTCCAGAACATCAACCTCACTCATATTGTCCTCACCGTCATCAAGTTCCCTCTCATTGGTGAATACTGAAGAGAAGTATTCATTGAGGACCTCGCTCACTTCAACAGCCTCCAGGCACATCTTCCCACCTTTATCTCTGATCGGTCCTACCTTCACTCCTGTCATCCTTTTGTTCTTCACATAATTGAAGAATGCCTTTGGGTTTTCCTTTACCCTACTCGCCAAGGCCTTCTCATGCCCATGTTTCTCTTGTAGAGACAGTGCCCAGAAGAAGGCAATGGCAAACGATTTCTGTAGAAAAAAAATTGCCAAGGATTGTCACAGTTATAAGATCATGATCACCCACATCATAGGGCATGACACATGATGATGATGATGATGATGATGATGTCTTCTTACTGGGTAACCAATACCTCAATAACAGCAACAATCCCCACTACTCTCATATCTTTCTTCTGATTCCTCCAATCTTGTTCTCGTCATTAAAAAAATCTTTGTCGGTAACTTTTGTAGTTTTAAGCCCTTAGCATTTTTTTATTATTTAGAAGAAGCTGTTCAACCAGTGGCTGGCTGGCTTCCTCCAAACTTCTCTAATATCAAAAGGGTAACTGGGGTAAGGGTAAAGAGAGAATTTATCCTGGAACCAGAGGAAATGGGCAAGAACTTTGTATCAGTCTTCATCAAAGAGAAAGACATAGAGCTAAATGAGAACAGGGAGGAGCAGGTTGCTACTCTTGAGCATGCTGATATCAAGTTATTCTGATGGGAGATCTGTGATTAGTGGTGTTCTGCTGGGATGTCAGTTATCTGTTATATATATGATTTGGATGAAATCATAGATGTGCTGATAGTTAAGTTTGCAGACAACATGAGAATTGCTGGAATTATCTTTAGTGAGAAATGTTGTCAAAGGATACAACAGGATACAGATTAGTTCGGAACATGGGTGGAGAAATGTTTGATGGAATTTAATTCAGACAAGTGTGAGGTGTTGAACTTTGGGAGGCCCAGTGTAAAGAAGTATGTAGTAAATAGCAAGACCCTTAGAAGTATTGATGTATAATGAGATCTCGGGATTCAAATCCAAAGCTCTCTGAAAGTGGACACATACAGTATTTTGCAAAAGTCTGAGGCATATATATATCTCTGGTGCCTAAGACTTTTGCAAAGTACTATGTCTGTCAATATGGAGTAGAGAGAGAGTTAGAAACATAGAAAACATACAGCACAATACAGGCCCTATGGTCCACAAAGCTGTGCCGAACATACCCCTGCCTTAGAACTACCTAGGCTTTACCCATAGCCCTGTATTTTTCTAAGCTCTGTGTAGCCATCCAGGAGTCTCTTAAAAGACCCTATCATTTCTACCTCCACCACCGCCGACATCACCCCATTCCACACACTTACCACTCTCTGAGTAAAAATTTACCCCTGACATCTCCTCTGTACTTACTTCCAAGCACCTTAAGACTTTGCCCTCTCGTGCTAGCCATTTCAGCCCTGGGGAAAAACCTCTGCCTATCCACACGATCAATGCCTCTCATTATCTTGTACACCTCTATCAAGTTACCTCTCATCCTCCATTGCTCCAAGGAGAAAAGGCCAGGTTCACTCAACCTGTTTTCATAAGGCATGCTCCCCAATCCAGGCAACATCCTTGTAAATCTCCTCTGCACCCTTTCTATAGTTTCCATATCCTTCCTGTAGAGAGGCGATCAGAACTGAGCACAGTACTCCAAGTGGAGTCTAACCAGGGTCCTATATAGCTGCAACATTACCTCTCGGCTCTTAAACTCAATCCCACGGTTGATGAAGGCCAATGCACCGTATGCCTTATTAACCACAGAGTCAATCTGCTCAGCAGCTTTGAGTGTCCCATGGACTCCACCCCAAGATCCCTCTGATCTGCAACACTGCCAAGAGTCTTACCATTAATACTATATTCTGCCATTATATTTGACCTACCAAAATGAACCACCTCACACTTATCTGGGTTGAACTCCATCTGCCACTTCTCAGCCCAGTTTTGCATCCTATCAATGTCCCGTTGTAACCTCTGACAGCCCTCCACAACTATCCACAACACCCTCAACCTTTGTGTCATCAGTCTGACGGGAGAAAAGGATGTTGGGAATGGTGAGGGTGGAGCAGTGCTGGTGGGGTGTGAGACAGATGGTGAAGGTGAAGTTCCGGGGAAGGGAGGGGGTGGTGTTTGTGCAGACACACCCAATCCTGATACACCAGGCAAGGTAATTTGATTCCAAGAAACTGGTTTATTGATCACTGCAGAGGTCCCTCTGGTGCTGCCCACACCCTTCCCCTTTTCCCAACCATGATTCCCTTCTCCCTGTCCCCCTTCCCACTCTCAGTCTACAATAGAGACCCATATCGGAATTAGGTTTATCATCACTCACATATGTCATGACATTTGCTTTTTTTTTGCGGCAGCTGTACAGTGAAATAATTAAAATTACTATAGTGCTGTGCAAAGGTTTTAGGCACCCTAGCCATATATATGTGCCTAAGGCTTTTGCACAGTATTGGAAGTAGACAGGATGATTAGGAGCTGTAGTGCATTATTGCTTTTATCAGTCGAGCATTGAGTATAAGAACTGGCAAGTCATGTGCAGTCATATTAAACTTTAGGTCGGCCACATTGGAAGTATGCGTGTAGTTCTGGTAGCCACATTACAGGGAGGGTGTGAAGCCTTTGAAGGCATTCACTAGGATGTTGTCTGGATTGGAGTGTAAAAGCCACAAATTTGGATTATTTTCTCTGGAGCATGAGAGATGAGGATCTTTAATGATGGTTATTTCTTGATCCAATTCTTCCTGTAGATACTAGCCATGGCAGTGAGGGATGTGGTGGGCAGAGTCCACAACAGTAACACAGAAATCTGGCTTTTTTTTGTAGAGTATGGAGAATCACTGGAATCACCTGTCTCAAAACATTGTGGACTCCACATCAATAGAAGTATTTAAGGTGGAAGCAGATGCACTTTTGAATGAACGAAGAATTGAGGGCTTCGGGGGATTGAAGTATGAGTTCAGAATCAGAATCAGGTTTATTATCACCGGCATGTGATGTGAAATTTGTTAACATAGCAGCAGCAGCTCAATGCAATACATAATCCAGCAGAGAGAGAAAAATAGTAATAAATATAATGAAACATAATAATAAATAAACAAGTAAATCAATTACGTATATTGAATAGATTTTTTAAAAATGTGCAAAAAACAGAAATACTGTATATTAAAAAAAAGTGAGGTAGTGTCCAAAGATTCAATGTCCATTTAGGAATCGGATGGCAGAGGGGAAGAAGCTGTTCCTGAATCGCTGAGTGTGTGCCTTCAGGCTCCTGTATCTCCTACCTGATGGTAACAGTGAGAAAAGGGCATGCCCTGGGTGCTGGAGGCCCTTAATAATGGACGCTGCCTTTCTGAGACACTGTTCCCTGAAGATGTCCTGGGTACTTTGTAGGTAGTGTCCAAGATGGAGCTGACTAGATTTACAACCTTCTGCAGCTTCTTTCGATCCTGTGCAGTAGCCCCTCCATACCAGACAGTGATGAATGTCAGAATGCTCTCCACCGTACAACTATGGAATGGAGGGTGATGTTTGAGGAGGATTATGTGCTACTCCTGCCCCTATTTCCCTGTGTTTGTGTCCTTGCTTTAAAATATCTGGTGGCACTGTAAACAGATGTTGGATGTTTATTTTAAGCGAGCCCCAATTTCCACCTCTGTGACCCACCAGAGTTCAGGAAGAGGGTGTGTGGTGAGAGACAGAGAGAGAAAACAGTAGAATTTGGCTTTCAAAAAGGAAAGACTGAAGAGTTATTTCAGCCACTGATACAAAGGCATTTTTAGACACTGCTGTAAGTGGCCTGGATCATGTAGCCTGTTGTTCAAGTAATCCCTTACACAAACACTCAGCAATAACAGTTTAGTGCTCCCATCACAGTAGTGAAGAACGTGATTTGAAGGTGGGAACTCCGACAGAGAGGCTATCATTGCTGTCTCTGATTGCTAGCATTCACAAAGAATATGGTCATTATAGGAAATACACTGTAATAAACTTCAGAGCTCTGCTTTTGAATGGCAACAAGGAAACACAGATTGGACTGTTGAGGCCAGATAAGAGTACTTCATTGAAGCAAACAAAAAATTCTGCTGCTAGGTCGCAGGGGCTCCCAAGCTGGGGTCCCCGGACCCCACAGTCAATGGGAGGTTGTCGTCATGTTTCAATAGCACCTTCTATTCTGAGCGAGATGAAATTACAGCTTTGCTCATATTTCGCCATCAGGCTGGACTCAGCTGGCAGGTTTTGTCCCCGAATAAATCATTTGTTTTTGCCCCCAGCATTGCTGCGGGAACCTGCTCTTGCTTCCTTGCAGCTGGCTTTCAGGACTGACCTGAGGTTACCTGCTTTGACCTGAGCTTTTCTCCTTTAGAATCTGCTGCACAGCAGATGTAAGGCGTGACGTTGGGGCCTGATTCCCATTGTGCCGGCTGCTGTCTATCCAGTGAATGTTTCATTGCCACGACAACCCCTTGCATCACTTTCTCCCTCTAACTGCAATAACATCCCTTTATTAGAATGACCAGGCTTAAGTCAATGGTACTCTGAGCTTACCTCTTTCATAAACAATCTTTGTTTGCAGTTAACACTAACAGTCAAAACCATACATCAAGAGCAGGAGGATAACTCGGAAAAGGGTAGGACCACTCAAGAATAAAGGGGGGAATTTTGTTTGGATGCTAAGGATGTGGCTGAAGTCCTTAGTGAGTACTTTACATCAGTATTTACCAGGCAGAAGGATGTGGAGGATAGGGAGATCAGTGCTAATCCTATTGATACGCGAGGGCATTTTCTAAACAGAAGAAAATCCAAAAATCTGAGATGGGAGTCCTTGTGCAGAACACCCTAAAGGTTAACTTGCAGGCTGAGTTGGTGGTGAGGAAGGCAAATGCCATGTTAGCATTCATTTCAAGGGATCTAGGATACAAGAGCAGGGATGTGATGCTGAGGCTTTATAAGGCACTGGTGAGGCCTCACCTTGAATACTGTGAACAGCTTGGGGCTCCTTATCTAAGAAAGGATGTGCCAGCATTGGAGAGGATTCAGAGGAGGTTCACAGGATGATTCCGGGAATGAAAGGGTTATCATATGTGGAACGTTTGATGGCTCTGGGCCTGTAATCATTGGAATTTAGAAAGATGAGAAGGGTGGGATCACATTGAAACCTTTTGAATGTTGAAAGGTCTAAACAGAGTAGATGTGGAAATGATGTTTCCCATGACGGGGGAGTCTAGAACAAGAGGGCACAGTCTCAGCATAGAGGGGCATCCATTTAAAACAGACATTTTGGTTAGCCATAGGGTAGTGAATTTGTGGAATTTGTTACCACAGGCAGCTATAGAGGAAAAGTCACTGGGTGTATTAAGGCAGAGATTGATAGGTTTTTGATCGGCTACTGCATCAAAAGTTACAGGGAGAAGACCGAGGAGGGAATACTAGGATCAGCCATGATTGAATGATGGAGCAGACTAGATGGGCCAGATGGCCTAATTCTGCTCCTATATCTTATGGTCTTATTTCAACAGAAAGCAGAAGGTAGTGTTGAGCCTCTTAAAGAGCATTAAGGTGGATATGAGGAGCACTGAAGGCTGTAGATGGATTTTTTTTTGTTTAATTTTTCTTTTGTTCTTATTGCACATTGAGAGCAATAGGGATGATAGGCAGGGTGGTGAAATGCTCCCCTTGCCCCAAATCCTAAGAACTTTCTACAGGAGCACAATCGAGAGCATCCTGACTGGCTGCATCACTGCCTGGTATGGGAACTGTACTTCCCTCAATCACAGGACTCTGCAGAGAGTGGTGCAGACAGCCCAGCACATCTGTAGATGTGAACTTCCCACTATTTAGGACATTTACAGCAACAGGTGTGTAAAAAGGGCCTGAAGGATCACTGAGGACCCGAGTCACCCCAACCACAAACTGTTCCAGCTGCTACCATCCGGGAAATGGTACCACAGCATAAAAGCCAGGACCAACAAGCTCCAGGACAGCTTCTTCCACCAGGCCATCAGACTGATTAATTCACAATTGTATTTCTATATTATATTAACTGTTCATATTTAACCATCTTGTTACTGTCCTGTTGTACATACTATTTATTGTAAATTACTATAAATCGCACATTGCACATTTAGGCAGAGACGTAATGTAAAGATTTTTGCTCCTCATGTATATGAAGGCTGTAAGTAATAAATTCAATTGATTCAGCTGCAGCTTCTTTCAGACCATGTTAAGAAACTGGAGCTGGCACTGTATAGACTCTGGATTGTTCAGGAGACTGAGGGTTGATCGACAGTATGTAAAGAGCCCCAGGGTGCAGGACACAGGTCTCCTGGTTGACTGTCAGGAGAGGAAAGAGATGAAAGAGGAAGGGGAGGACTATCAGGAGAGGGAAGAGGAAGGGGTGGCCATTCCCTCAACAACTAGTACACCGCTTTGGATACTGTTGTGGGAGATGATCTAGCAGAAGAAAGTCACAGCGGTTAGGTCTCTGGCACTGAGTCCAGCTCTGTGGCTCAGAAGGGGAGGATAGGGGGTGGGGAAAAGAGGCAAGATCTAGCGATAATGGATTCATTGGTTAGGAGAACAGAAAGGAGGTTTTGTAGATGAGGAACAAGACTCCTGGATGACATGTTGGCTCCCGGGTACCAGGGTCAGGCACATCTTAGACTGAGTCCACCGCATTCTTAAATGGGAGGGTGAGTAGCCAGAGGTCATGGTCTACATCGGTACCAATGACACAGGTAGGAAGGATGACGAGGTTCTGCAAAGTGAGTTCAGGGAGTTCGGTGCTAAACTAAAGGAAACACCCTCCAGGGTTTTGACAAAACACACAAAATGCTGGCAGAACGCAGCAGGCCAGGCAGCATCTATAGGAAGAGGTACAGGCGCCGTTTTGGGCTGGGACACTTTGTCCAGGGTTTTGATCTCAGGATTGCTATTGAGGTCTGAAATAGGAAGATCATACAGTTTAACACGTGGCTAAGGAGTTGGTGTAGGAGGGTGGGCTTCAGAATTTTGGATCTTTGGGTTTTCTTGCAGGGAAGGTGGTATTAGTGCAGGAGGGACAGTTTGCACCCAAACTGGAGGGGGACTAATATCTTTGCAGGTAGGTTTGCTGGTGCTGCACAGGTGGGGGTGAGGGGGTTAAACTAGAGTTGCAGGGGTGATGGGAACCAGAGTGCTAGACCAGATAGTGGAGTAGTTGTGGAGAAAGATATTGTTAAGTCTACGTACAAAGACAGGAATTGAATGATTAAACATGACGGGACTAATGTTCTGAGTTGTGTATACTTTAACGCAAGAAGTATTGTAGGAAATGTGGATGAGCGTAGGGCATGGATCGGCAAATGGAATTATGATATAGGAGCTAATTGTCAGACTTGGTTGAAAGAGGAGCAAGACTGGCAGCTCAATGTTCCGGGGTACTGTTGTTTTAGACATGATAGAGCAGGAAGGACTAAAGTGGGAGGGGTGGCATTACCAGTTGGGGAAAATGTCAGGGCAGTGTCAGACAGGACAGGCTGGAGAGCTCGTCTACTGATGCTATCTAGGTGGAACTGGGGAATAAGATAGGAATGACTACATTAATGGGATTACATTCCATGGGATTTAGAAGAGCAAATTTATAGAAAGAGCACAGGCTGTTGCAAGAAAGATGAAGTTGTGATAGCAGGTGATATTAACGTTCCACATATTGGCTAGGATAGTTTATCAAATCCGTTCAGGAAAGTTTCCTTAATCAGTATATAAAGGCCCCAACTAGAGAGAGAGTGCAATACTACTTCTCCTATTAGGGAATGAGGCAGGGCAGGTGACAAAAGTTTATGCAGGGAACATTTTGCATCTAGTGATCATAATGCCATTAGTTTGAAGAGGATTATGGAGAAGGATAGATCTGGTCCTTGGGCTGAGATTCTATATTGGAGAAAGGCCAATTTTCACGGTACCAGAATCTGGCGAGTGTGGATTGGGACAGGCTGTTTTCTGGGGAAGGTATGCTTGGTAAGTGGGAGGCCTTCAAAAGTGAAATTTTGGAGTACAGAATCATGTTCCTGTCAGAATAAAAGGCAAGGATAATAGGTTTAGGGAAGCTTGTTTTTTTGAGAGATATTGAGGCTCTGGTTAAGAAAAGGAGGTACGTTGCATGTATAGGCAGGTGAGAACAAATGAGGTACTTGAAGATTATTTGTCATTAGGTTGCATCTGGAATTTCCAGTTGGCGGACGATTTCCCTCCACGCCGCTCTGACATATTGGGAAGTCATGTACTCGGCAGCTTACAGCAGTGGTTTACCTTTGCCTTCTGCCGGGTGAGTTTAAAGAGATCACCACCTCTTGCAGTGGATGACCAGGATGTCTAAGTGTCTTGTCGTGCTCTTAGCGCTCCACCACGCCTGCTGGCCTGCCTTCTTGACCATTGGACCATTAATTGGTCTCCTCCGCTCAATCTGCCATGGCCAGACTTCACACGCTGGGATAGACAGATCCCCTACCCCACCAAGAGTCGAAGACCTGTCGGTTACCCTCACCTGGTTTAGCCCGTCTGCCGAGACGGTTTACCAGGGTGTGGCCGCTGCACGTATTACAGTTACTTGGAGCCACAGGTGAGAGCTGAGCGCCAGGTGGGGACCAAAGGTGGACGAGCTGCCCTGAAAAAGGGCACAGCAGGCCCCCCCCACCAGAGGTGCTACCCCTCCTTGGACACCCCATACACCCCTTGAAGAGTATAAGAAGTGCAAAGGAAAACTGAAGAAGAAAATCAGGAGGGCTAAGAGAAGGCATGAGCTTGCTCCTAGCAGACAAGGTGAAGAAGAATCCTTAGGGCTTCTACAGATACAGTATATTAAGGGCAAAAGGATAGCAATGGACAATTTTGGTGCTCTGGAGATCAGAGTGGTCAGCTATTCATGGAGCTGAAAGAGATGTGGGTGATCTTAGTGATGGACACAGTATGTAGAAGTGAGGTACTGAGGTCATGGACCACATACAGATTACAGAGGAGGAGGTGCTTTCTGTCCTGAGGCAAATTAGGGTGGATAAATCCCTAGGACCTGACAAAGTGTTTCCTTGGACCCTGTGGGGGACGAGTGCAGAAATTGCAGGGGTCCTGGCAGAGATTTTTCGAACATCCTTAGTTACGGGCGAGGTGCCAAAAGAGAGCTAATGTTGTTGTGTTGTTTAAGAAAGGCTCTAAGAATCAGCCAGGAAATTATAGGCCAGTGAGCCTGACATCAGCTATGGTTAAGTTACTGAGGGTATTCTAAGAATCGGATTTATAAGTATTTGGATAGATATTGCCTGATTAGGGTTAATCAACATGGCCTTGTACATGGTAGGTTGTGTCTAATCAATCTTATAGAGTTTTTTGAGGAAGTTACCAGGAAACTTGATTAATCAAGGCAGTGGATTTTGTCTACATGCCTTTGACAAGGTCCCACATGGGAGTTGGTGTAAAAGGTTCAGTCGCTTGGCATTCAAGATGAGAATAAATTGGATTTGGCATTAACTTCACAAGAGATGCCAGAGAGTGGTAGTAGAACATTGTCTCTCTAGAGAACATTGCGACTGGTGATGGACTGCACGGTTTGCTGCTGTGTTCCTTATTGTTTGTCATCCGCATCAATGATCTGGATGATAATGTGGTTAACTGGATCAGCAAATATGTGGATGACACCAAGACTGGGGGTGTAGTGGGCAGCGAGAAAGACTATCAAAGCTTGCAGCAGGATCGGGACCAGTTGGAAAAATAGGCTGAATAATGGCAAATGGAACTTAATGCAGACAAGTGTGAGGTGTTGCACTTTGAGAGGACCAACCAGGGCAGGTCTTACATGGTGAGCAGCTGAGAATTGAGGAATGCAGTAGGACAGAAGGATCTGGGAATACAGATCCAATTCCTCGTAATTGGAATACAGATCCATAATTCCTTGTAAGTGGCAGTTAGGGTCATAAAGAAAGCTTTTGAGACATTGGCCTTCATAGATCAAAGTACTGAGTACTGGAGTTGGGATGTGATGTTGAAATTTCGAGAATTATGTGCAGTTTTGGTCATCTGCTGACAGGAATGATGTCAATAAGATTGAAAGAGTGCAGAGAAAGTTTACAAGGATGTAGCCTGGATTTGAGGATCTGAGTTAGCGGGAAAGGTTGAGAGATTAGGACCTTAATCCGTAGAGCATCGGAGAATGAGGGGAGATTTGACAGAGGTATACAAAATTATGAGGGGCATAGATAGGACAAATACAAGCAGGCTTTTTCCACTGAAGTTGGCTGAGACTAGAACTAAAGGTTGCGGTTGAGAGTGGAAGTGAACATGAGGGAAAAATTCTTCACTCAGAGGGTGGTGAGAGTGTGGAATAGGCAGCCAGCGGAAGTGGTGGATGCGGGTTCGATTTCAACATTTAAGGGGAATTTAGGTCGGTACTGTGCATGGCTCGGAGTGGTATGGAGGGTTATAGTCCAGGTGCAGGTCGATGGGTCTAGGCAGATTAGTAGTTCAGATGTTAACAGGGCTTGTCTCTGTGCTGTAGTGTTCTATGACTCTATAACTATAACAGATAGCACGCAATATTTCTGCCTCGGTAAAGCAACCAACGTAATCAAAATCCCACCCACACTGGATATTCTCTCTTCTGCCCCTGCCATCAGGCTGAAGATACAAATGCCTGAATGCACATACCACCAGGCTCAATGACAGCTTCAAAACTACTGCTGTAAAACTACTAAATAGTTCCCTAGTACAATAAGATAGTCCTTTGTCCACACAATCTGTCTCATTGTGGCCTTGCTCCACTTTGTCGGCTTTCTCTGTAACACTATATTTTACACTCTGTTACTGTTCTCCCTTGTACGTACTACATGTAATGAAGTGATCTGTGTGGATGGCATGTGTTTCCCCATCCTTATTTAGATAAGGCACGTGTTCTCCCCACCCTTGTCAGACCCTTGGAGCTGCTTTCATATCTCCTACCACCAAATGCTGGAGGAACTTCGCAGGCCAGGCAGCATCCAGTCAACATTTCGGTTGGAGGAACAACACCTTATATAACATTTTGGTAGCCTCCAACCTGATGGCATGAACATCGATTTCTCAAACTTCCAGTAATATCCCCCGCTTCACCATTTCCCATCCCCTTTTCCCTCTCTCACGTTATCTCCTTGCCCGCCCACCGCCTCCCCCGGTGCTCCTCCCCCTTTTTTCTTTCTTCCATGGCCTTCTGTCTCTTTCACCAACTTACTTCCCAGCTCTTTACTTCATCCCTCCCCCTCCAACTTTCAGTTGTCGCCTGGTGTTTCTCTGTCCCCTCTCCCCTCTCCCCCTCACCTTCTAAATGTACTCCTCAGCTTTTTCTCTCCAGTCCTGCTGTGTGTTGCTTGGATTTCTGGCACCTGCAGATTTTCCCTTGTTTACACCTTTTATAGTGAGATTTGATTCTTCAAGCCATATTTCAGATTGGCAAACCAGACACAAGGATTTATTCGTGTGCACTGCACTTTCTCTGTAACTGTTACACTTTATTCTGTATCCTTCTGTGTTTTTTTTTATCCTGTGCTACCTCAATGTACTCTTGAATTAATATTTTTGAATGATATGCAAAACAGGTTTTTCACTGTGCCTCAATACATGTGACTACACTAGTAAATCGATGAAATAATGAACCAATTTAACATTGTTAACTAACAGTTATAAATAGCCGCATTTGAGCTCTAAGTATATCACATGTGGGCAGCAACTAACACTGCTATTGACAACAGAGCTTTAAGGCCTAGCAACCCTTTACAGAGGATCAGTCTCAATGGGAACTGAGGCTACTGTGTTGTTCGTCACCAAGATAAGTGTCTCCTGCTGGCTTTGTTAGCAAGGGAGTGGTACAGTGCATTCCACTGGATTAGGACACATCGGGACCAGTACATTTTGCTCCAGTTAAGTGCCTGCGCCAGTTGGCTGAATTATCATGGAAATATTTAAAAGGGTATAAAAAAAAGACAAACTACTGTTTAACCGAGTAACAAATTATGTATTTTAAATGAAATTGAGAGCAAATTAGAACACCATCGATACCATTACAGCACTGTAAAACTACGTATTAGTTCCTAATAGTTAACAACAAATGAATTCATCCAGTGCTGTTGCTGTATTCTTTTGATTGACTGTACAATAAGCACAGTCACCTAGTGCAGATAACGGGCTGCCTTCATACAATGTTTTCGACGAATGCATCCTCCAAATCTATGTTTTCATTGTAACATTCAAGATGATTGTTGATGCCTTAAAATTCTTCATAGTTTCTAACTTACTGAAGTAGTGAAGTTGTTTCGTTTTCACTCCTGGCCATTTCTGGCATCTTCAAGTCTGAATGTTTGAAACTGCAGTGAGCAAAGCAGTTCTGAATTGCCTACTGCTTATTTCTCACCAACTAACAGTGGCAAAAATCACTGCTTTTTGAACACAAACAGACACAACTATTTAGAAACTTTAAGCACGTTGTAGTGCCCAATGGCCTCAGAAGCGCACGCGACTGATGCAAGTTTGAAACTGTTCAGCAGCCTTTTCCTGTCCCAATTATACGGCATAGTGTCCCAAATAACCGATAGGAATCTCAGCAGTTTTCTCAATTAGATTTTGTTCTTTAAGAGTTACCCCAAATAAGTGGCTGCCTCAATTAACCGATGATACAATTAACTGGAATCTACTGTACATGAAATCGATGGAAATCACTTCAAAAATATCATTTTTCAAAGAAAACGAGAAGCTTCTACAAACTACTAAGAAGGTTATTTTCACCATTCTGCTGTGTTTTGCATTCGCCCTTGTATTCTCTGTGGCATTCATTATTACCATTTGTACTGTTTAGTCTATGAAGTTCACACGAACAAGGGATTTCATTGCACCCTGGTTTATGTGACCACAAACTAATCTAAATCTATTATTGTCCATGGCCAGACCTTGCCCTGTTTTACTCAATAAATAATTCAGATTATCATCATCATATCAGTGATATTAAAATTGCAGAGACTGGGAGTACGATTGGAATGCTAAATGTATTCCTTGTTAATAGCAAGCTAATGACCTCTCGAGTGGTCATGGTAAAATGAAAATATCATGTGTCAAGAATGCATTGTATATAATTAGTGACATTCCTGCTATTGTATGATATTGCCTAAATGATATTTTTAGAAAAGAGGGAGGTGTAGGTATGTAAGTGGTCCCTGTGTACGTGACATGGTTGGTGATATAATATTTTCTTTACCCTAATTCCAAGGCTGCTATGATAGCAAGACTCTCAAGATTACTCACATCATAGACCCATTTAATGATGGCCTCAACAGGTACTGATTATCTAAGATAAGAGAGAATCTAATGACATCTTTTCATTCAATAGCAAGGAAGATAAAGAATATCTGAGCTGGGACTACTATAGAATGGATAGGGCAGAATTTGTCAAAATCAAGGAAAGTTATTTTTAAGCAGTATGTAGATGGTCCTTCTAGAGAGGGGCAACACTTGACCTCCTCTTGAGAATTAAGGCTGAACAAAAGGCAAACGTGGCAGGGGCAGTACAGTGACCATGTTTCTATTGGTTTTTAAATAGTTATGAGAAAAGATAGGATTAGTCCACAAAGTAATGTCATAAATTGGGGCAAGACTAAATAATAATGCTAATAAGGTGTTAGAAGGGAACTTGTAAAGATTCATATGGAAAGGCTGTGAGCAGGTAAAGGGCATCTGACATGGAGGAGACTTTTAAAAGTGAGGTCAGGAGAGTTCAGGACAAAACTGGCAGGCTTTGGGAACCTTGGTTGACAAGGACTGTTGTGAATTTGGTTAAGTTAATGAAGGAGCTGTCAGGTGTAGACAGTTGGGATCAAGCATTGAGCACAAGACTCTAAAGCTAGAGGACATGGGTTCAAGATGTGAGACGGAAGTTTTAAAGGGCATTTGAGGGGCAAGTGTTTCACACCTTGATAAGCATGGATAAGTTGGGCTGAAGGGCCTTTTTAGGCATTGTATAACTCTTTGACTCAGAGGGTGGTGGGTGCATGGAGTGAGTTCCTCATGGGAACTATTATAATATTTACAAGATATTTGGACAGGTACACAGATAAGAGAGAATTAGAGGGATATGATCCAGATGAAAGAAAATGAGAATTTTGGTCGGCATTGGCAAGTTGTGGTGAAGAGCCTGTTTCTATTAGTGTGCAAACTTAAAGCACACGGTATTGGGGGTATGGTATTGATGTGGATAGAGAACTGGTTGGCAGACAGGAAGCAAAGAGTGGGAATAAATGGGACCTTTTCAGAATGGCAGGCAGTGACTAGTGGGGTACCGCAAGGCTCAGTGCTGGGACCCCAGTTGCTTACAATATATATTAATGACTTAGACGAGGGAATTAAATGCAGCATCTCCAAGCTTGCGGATGACACAAAGCTGGGCGGCAGTGTTAGATGTGAGGAGGATGCTAAGAGAATGCAGGGTGACTTGGATAGGTTAGGTGAGTAGGCAAATTTATGGCAGATGCAATTTAATGTGGATAAATGTGAGGTTATCCACTTTGGTGGCAAGAACAGGAAAACAAATTATTATCTGAATGGTGGCCAATTAGGAAAAGGGGAGGTGCAATGAGACCTGGGTGTCATTGTACACCGGTCATTGAAAGTGGGCATGCAGGTACAGCAGGCGGTGAAAAAGGCGAATGGTATGCTGACATTCATAGCAAGAGGATTCGAGTACAGGAGCAGGGAGGTACTACTGCAGTTGTACAAGGCCTTGGTGAGACCACACCTAGAGTATTGTATGCAGTTTTGGTTCCCTAATCTGAGGAAAGACATTCTTGCCATAGAGGGAGTACAAAGAAGATTCACCAGATTGATTCTTGGGATGGCAGGACATTCATATGATGAAAGACTGGATCGACTAGGCTTATACGCTCTGGAATTTAGAAGATTGAGGGGGGATCTGATTGAAACGTATAAAATTCTAAAGGGATTGGACAGGCTAGATGCAGGAAGATTGTTCCCGATATTCTGGAAGTCCAGAACGAGGGGTCACAGTTTGAGGATAAAGGGGAAGCCTTTTAAGATCGAGATGAGGAAAAACTACTTCACACAGAGAGTGGTGAATCTGTGGAATTCTTTGCCACAGGAAACAGTTGAGGCCAGTTTATTGGCTATATTTAAGAGGGAGTTAGATAAGGCCCTTGTGGCTAAAAGGATCGGGGGTATGGAGAGAAGGCAGGTATAGGGTTCTGAGTTGGATGATCAGCCATGATCATACTGAATGGCGGTGCAGGCTCAAAAGGCCGAATGGCCTACTCCTGTACCTATTTTCTATGTTTCTATGTTTCTATGCTGTACAATTCTATGACTCCAGGAACTGCCAACATCTCCTGGGTTACGTTAGGCTGGACCGTAACCTTCCATTCATGTAAATACTGTAATTAAGGAGCAGCCGGAAACTGGGTGCGTACCAGCATCTACTAAACACTCCAGGATGTGATGGGATACTTCTCACCTGCCTGAGTATAGTTCCAGTAATAGCCAAGAAGCCCAACATCATCCAGGATACTTCATTCACCAAGTTATACACACTCTCCATCCTCCATCAAGATAGCATAGCTACAGTCTGTACCATTCCCAAGAAGCTTAGCAAAAATCCACCTTCAATTCTTGGACAGCTGGATGGACTTGGGTAGCAGGCACATGGGATCATCACCATCTCAAAGATCTCCTCAAAGCCACCGTTGATCCTGACGTGGACACGGGTCTTTCATTGTTGCTGTGTCAAAATCCAAGGACTCCATTCCTGGCGTCAGTGTCATTCACCACACAGATGGTTCAAGTCCTTTGATTTCCAAAGGCAATTAGGTATGGGAAACAAATAATGAACCTGTCAGTGTTCCCAACTGGCATCAATGAACCAATAAAAAAGGCACCGTGAAATTATTCCACCGGCTATATTCATCATCATTACGAACTGTGTCATATTAATAGGCGAATATGGTCTGATGACCATGATTGGTCTTGGCAAATTTTTCTACAGAGGTGATTTGCTATTGCCTTCTTCTGGGCAAGGCAGGTGACCTCAGTCATTATCAATACTCTTCGGAGATTGTCTGTCTGGTATCAGTGGTTGCATAACCAGGACTTGTGATATGCACCGGCTGCTCAGACGGCCATCCACCACCTGCTCCCATGGCTTCACATGACCCTACACCTTGCCCAAGGGTCACCTGCAGGCCAATGGAGGGAAGGAGGACCTTGCATCTCCTTTGGTAGACACGTATCTCCACTCTGCCACGCGTGACTATATTAGGGAAGACTTACTTACTGTCTGTTACACTGCTGGTGCTTAGGGCAGTGATGAAGGTCCTCCATCTTTGGCAGTGTTTAGAGTTTCCTTCATCATGTCAGTAGCTTCTTCTTGGTTTTCATTACTATCAGTCATGCAAGTCCTGGGTGGAGACTCAGGAATACCTTTGCACTCAGATATAGAAGGAGTCCTCATTGTTGTGTCTACATCAGTTTTGTTTTACCAGTCAAGGCTGTTAGTCCTGAGCTGAACCCCCATACCAGGAGGCCTGGTGGACAACCATTTGACCTGTTTGTCATGGGCATCTCTACCAAGAGCCAAAACATGAAGCCCTGACTCCACTAGCACAGCTCTCCAGGTCATTGAGGCATGCAAGCCTCCAAATCCTACGACAAGTTTGTGGTCCCCTTGGAGGATTAAGGAATACTAAAAAAGATTAACTTACCAAATTGCTTGGAAAGAATTTTCAAACACATTTGTGCTCATGACTGGTTTTGCACAGTTCCACCATAAAGTAGTTTCGTTTGAGTAGACTGCACACTGATAAGTGTGGGAAACTTGTTTAAGAATCCTGAAGATACAAATATTTACAAAATGCGAAAGATTGAGAATATGTTCAGTATGTGCATTAAACAATATTCTGCAAGTAAATTCTATGTTATCTCTGAGGTGGTGTTGACTAAAGGGCAAGTTAAGGCAAGAATCATCCGCATCAATGAGCTCAAAGAATGGTGTAAATTTGCAACATTCCTGTTACTGTGTTCTGTTTTCTCAATGATATTCTCATAAAATAGGAAGTGTGAGACATTTATATTCTAGATGTAAACACGATAATGTTAAAATCACATTGTGTAACATTAGCCACAAATCATTTAATCTTTCTCTCCAAGTTTTAACAGCAGTCTTTGAGGGGATAACTGATGTGGTTGATAAAGAAATATCTATGGACATTATTTATATGGGCTCCCACAGACCATTTTAGATATTTCCATGCAAGCGAAAGTTAACAAACTGTGGTGCATAGAATTTGAGGCTTGAATAAAGGGACTGAAAATAAAATGCTGCAGATGCTGGAAATCTGAAATCAAAAGGGAAAATTTTGAGATGGCCAGTAGGTCAAATTGCATCTCTGGACCATGAAAAAATGATAAAATTTTATTGATCAGAAATATTAACTGTGTCTCTCTCCATAGAAGCTGCCTGACCTGATTGTTTGGCACGGAAGATTAGTTTGAAATCAGGAGGTAGAAAGTAGGAATTAAAAAACCCTCTTCACATTGCCAATATATGACTTGTTTATAATTTGTTCTATGGAATCGGCCATTCAATTTATTGGTGATCATTCATTCGTTATGTGCCGAGTCATATGATCTAATGGTCTTTCCATGACCATGATTGTTCTTGGCAAAGTTTTTATACAGAAGTGGTTTGCCATTGCCTTCTTCTGGGCAGTGTCTTTACAAGATGGGTGACCCCAGCCATTATCAATACCCTTCAGAGATTGTCTGTCTGGCATCAGTGGTCACCTAACTAGGTCTTGTGATCTGCACCAGCAGCTGATATGACCATCCACCACCTGCTCCCATGGCTTCACGTGACCCTGATCGGGATGGGGACGGTGGAGTTAAGCAGATGCTACACCTTGCCCAGGAGTGACCTGCAGGCTAGCAGAGGGAAGGAGCACCTTGCACCTCCTTTGGTAGAGACATATCTTCACCCCACACATTTAGCAAAATTTAAATACTGTATATGGCTCTCCAGTTAGCTGTTTATATCATTGGTAATGATATAGACTGTTAATTAGCATTGTATATCTAAATTTATATTACCGTGCCAGACCAGATGCAACCAGTCACACTACTTTCAACCGTGCTTCAGTAGAAGTTCGTTAAGAGTGCTCTGTGATGTGCCAAAGCCCCTTAAGCTTCTAAGGAAGGTGGAGACATGAGTCTCTTTAAGGGACATGGTTGATATAAGTGAGTAGGACTGTAATAGATGCAGGATTGAAAGGAGAGTGAGGGCCATTCATTTAAGAACTGTGATTGAAACAATTTCCATTTGACGAGTTGCTGGAAACCATGGATGAGCTGGGGAATTTATATGTCCAGACACAGGTCCAGGGAATCCAGGGAAAAATTATAAATATTAATTTTAAGAAGGCTAATTAAATTTTTTTTTTCATCAAGGGCATTGGGATACAGAAGAGTGAAGTAATAATACTCTGGGAGCTCTTGTGAAACTCCATCTGGAATATAGAAATCAGTTCAGGGCAGGTCACGATCTGAATTGACGTAATATGTTAGCCAGTGGTATATCGATAATACAATAATGGGCCTTTCATAGAATTAAAATACAACTCAGCCATTATCAACTTGAATGATAGGTTAGGCTTGATGAGCTGAATGGCCTACACCTTTAAGGATGTGAATGGAGTGATTTCACACAATGACATAAGACGATACTTTAAATTCTTTAAATTCTCTCAAGGTTATTAGTGACTCCTGTACTGCTGTATCACATTCATGGCCCATGCCGTAATGCTTCACTGCACCAATTACTGGCTGTAGATGAGGTAAGGATACACCTTATTCAGTAAGAAAGGGTGCACATGGTAGACAGTAATTATAGGAGCTTACCCCGTGTTTATTTTTGAATAATGTGGTTACATTTATTGGGATAATGACACATTGGGAAGATGATTTGCAAAACCTAGAAGGTTGTATTGAACTGAAAATGTCTGTGTGGTTTATTATGCCCTGGTAAATTAATCATTGTAAGAATTGTATCCCACGTGGGAAGTTTTTCTAATTGAGAGAAAGTTGTGGAACAAAAATTAAACAGATGAAATTGATGTTAATTTAATCTATTCTTTTATCTAGGTTGATTGGGAAAATGATGCAGTTTTTACCTTCACTGTCCTTGACAACTTACCTCATTCAGAGTAACAGGCAGTGACCGGTCCATGAGAGTTTGTCACTGTGTCACAGAGACACACATAGGTTACTGCCAGACCCAGTGGAGGTGGGATAGGGGTTAGGACTAACACAATGCCAATCACAATTAATTTCTTGGCTATATCTTTGATTATGAATCACATTTACTCACTCCCCTGTGCCACTTAAATGTCGATGAATCATACAACACAGAAACAGGCCGGGCCTTTTGGCCGACTGAGTCCATGCTGACCATCAAGTATGCATTTGGTGGTTGTCCATTGTGTCTGATGACAGGAAACCTGTGCAGGAGAGTTTTTAAAGCGGAAGAGCCATTGTATTGGGGCGCAAACAAGAGAAAATCTGCAATGCTGAAAAGCAAAGCATCACACAAAATTCTAGAGGAACTCAGCAGGCCAGGCAGCATCTATGGAAAAGAATGCACAGTCGACGCTTTGGGCTGTTTCATTCGTTCTGGTGAAGGTCTTCACTCTTTTCCATTGATGCTGCCTGGCCTGCTGAGTTGCTCCAGCACTTTGTGTGTGTTGTATTGTATTGGGGCAGTTTCACTCTCTTGACCTCGGAAGTCCAGATCAGCTGGTACGAACAAGCGTCACAAGCTGAGGCCTTCCTTGGTTGCAGTGGATGACCAATGTCTTCTGTGCCTTCTCATGACTGTCACTCTCCACGGAGCATTGCAGAACTGTCTTCCCGGCCGTTGGATCTCAGTGTAGATCTTATCTGCCCAGTCCACCAGAGCTGACTTCACATGTCAGGACAGGCATGTCCCTCTCTCACTGGGGTGTGAGGCCGTCGGCTACCCTCTCCTAGTTTAGCCCGCCTGTCAAAGTGTTATGGAGGAGTGTGAATGCTGTCATATGAAGACAGCTACTTGGAGCCACAGGTGAGAGCTGAGTGTCCAGTGGTGACCGAGGGTGACTGAGCTGCCCCGGAATGGACATGACAAGCCCCTTCACCAGAGGTGCTACCCCCTCCCCTGCCTGGACTCCTCATGCACCCCAGTATGTATTTACGCTCATGCTATACTAATCCCATTTTCTTCTCCCTAGATTCCCATCAGCTCCCTCGAGATTCTATCAGTAGGGGCAATTCAGAGTGGCCAATTCAACCTGCCAACCTGCATGCTTTTGCAAAGTAGGAGGAAATCAGTTCATTCAGAGGAAACCGGTGCGGCCGCAGGGAGATTGTGCAAACTCCACAAAGGCAGCACCAGGGAGCAGGGTTAAACCCTGGGTCCGCTTTCCAAAAATTCATTTATGAGTTGTAGATGTGCCAACATTTATTGTCTACCCTTGAGTTCCCCTGAATGGAGGTGAGAGAGGAGGGTGAATTACATTGGTAATTGTGGAGTTGTGCACCCCAGACTGGGTAGAAGAGCAGATTTCTGTTGGTTTATTTATTTACTGAGACACAGCGCAGAGCAAGCTCTTCTGGCCCTTCAAACCACATCTCCCAACAATCCCTCGATTTAATCATGGGGCAATTTACAATGACCAATTAACCTGCCAACCGGTACATCTTTGGACGTGGGAGGAAACTGAAGCACCTGGAGGAAACCCATGTGGTCACAGTGAGAAGGTACAAAATCCTTACTGGCAGCAGTGGGAATTGAACCTGGGTCACCTGTACTGTAAAGCATCGTGCTAACCACTGCACTACAGTGTCAACCAGGTTCTTTTTGACAATCTGATCATGTCATGGGTAATATTGCATAGTAACAATTTTGTTTTAGAAAGATCCAAATTAATTGCTTGAAGACATCCTGCTGGAGGTTTGGACAATTTGCTCAGAGAACAAGCCCACATAATCTATAGTGTCCTTGTCGCACAGTATCTTCAGTATATTCCACACTGATCTCTGCCTTTGTCTACGCCACCCCGAGCTACCTGCCAGCCTAGTCATCATATGGGAGCCCAAGCATGGGAGGATGAACCCTGGGCGCCCACCCAAGCCTATGGTCAACATGCTCCTAGAAAACAGTGGCGTGGCTAATGTAGATGAACTGAACACACTGATGAGGGAGAGGGAGAAGTGGAGAGTCTGTCATCGTGCCCGACGCCGGCCCCCTAGGCCTGAGTTGACGTAGTAGTAGTAGTCTGCCTGATGGACTTGTGCTGAAAGGAAGAACTCTTCCATAAAGGACAGGTGGTTCCAGTTGATTGGGACATGATGTGGTAGAGGAGCTAGGCCTAGCTCCTGCAATGCTAGGTACAGGTAGATTCTTAGTATGTAGTGGCATTCAGTGCTCACATAGTTTGGACCCACATACCACCTGATACAACCACACATGTAGGTGATCATCAAGATGAGCACCACATTAGGTTCACTTTTGCTGCTGTTCTCCGGGGACTTGTGCAATATGATCCATTGGACTCACTCTATCTTTGATCCTCAGATAAACTGGAAGGCAACCCAGGTGATTATTGAGGCAGAGGGGCAAGGAGCAGGCCACACCTGCACCAAGTACAGTAGTCCTGAGAGCATATTGTACCTGATAACCAAGCTTTTCTCAGTTATTGACAGAGAATGTTGATTCCACTAATTGCTGTTTGACCCTCCCAGCCCACTCCTATTACACATCTCAGCCCCTCTGAACTAAATCCCCAGCACCTTCAGGTAGTCAGACCTGAGCTGAAGGGGACATTGGATCTGCCAGGTCAGTTACTGAGGACCATGGCCTCGCTTTTCCTGCAGTTGATTCTGGCCCCAGAAGTTGGTAGCAGATGCCGATCAATCTGTGAACTGACCATGGATCCAAGCAGAAGAGGTGGTGTACCCCTATGCAGGAGGTTTTGACTTGTATGCCTCCATTGTCTTGCATCTTCAACTCTCTATATATTGAATACATGAATAAGCTTCCTCCTGTCAATGTGTGTCTATATCATTTAAGTTCATCTGATGACAGATTTAACACTACACCCTTCTCTGGCAATGACTTCTGGAAATCTAAATTACCCTGGCCACAGATAGTCAATGCTCTTGGAAATTATTGCAAAAATTGCAAAAAAATTGTGGTGGGTCGGCTGGTGTAAGTTTGCTCTTCCAAAGCCTGGGAAGTTCGAGAAGAAATCCTCAAGATAAAAATCCCAGCCCAAATCTTTGTAAAGGATATAATTTGCATGTGGATGGACTCAATTTTCATGTTTAAACTTTAGTTCTTATTTTTCTATATTTGTCATACCTTTTCATTATCAATGACCCTTCTTTTTCTTTTTAAACTTTATTTATTCTTTGATTCCCTTTATTTTACCTTTGACAACAAAACAAGTTTCCTTCATAAATCAGGATAAAGGTGATGTCAGCCAGATGCAATCTGCTCCAGATGGCTCCCTGTATCAACTGTTATTCATAAAATCCTCAGTGTTATCTTTGGCAATATTCCTGAATTTCAATCAAGTACAGTACCGTGCAGAAGTCTTCGGCACAGATATATAGCTGGGACGCCCAAGACTTTTGCACAGCACTGTACTTGTCAACGTGGAGTGGAGAATGAGATTGAAATTCTGGTGGGAGAAAAAGATGTTGAGAATGGTGAGGGTGGAATGCTGTGGGAGGGGTGTGGGACAGGTGGCAGAGAAGGAGTGCCGGCGGGGGGGGGGGGGGATGGGGTGCAGGTGCAGACACAGCAGGCAAGGTCATTTGATTTCAAACAATTGGTTTATTGATCATTACAGAATGTCTCTCTGATACATCCTGCTTCCTCCCCTCTCGCGTACAGTACGTCATGAAATTGCTTTTTTGCAGCTGCAGCAGTAGAGTGCAATGCATAAAATTACTACAGTACTGTGCAAAAGTCTTAGGCACCCCAGCTATATACGTCTGAGACCTTTGTACAGTGCTGTAAATCAATCATCAATCACACAGCATACTAATTACATATCTCGATTCTCATTTTTAAAAAAAATTCTGTGTTTCAAGCAAT
This sequence comes from Mobula birostris, assembly GCF_030028105.1. Classification (NCBI taxonomy): domain Eukaryota; kingdom Metazoa; phylum Chordata; class Chondrichthyes; order Myliobatiformes; family Myliobatidae; genus Mobula; species Mobula birostris. The sequence continues at coordinate 120,260,423 of NC_092371.1, forward strand.
ATTTCTTCAATACAATGCCAATGTTTAAAGCTAACATGCATTCACAGGGCGCAATCTTGTAAGGTCCTCTTCAACAAGTATGTATTGCCCAATTTGTCTGAAGTTGGCAGTGTGAGCTGCTATGCTAAAGGTAGCTGTTACTTGTGGAGAAAAGGACTGTCTTTTCTGTTTCTAATCCTTGATGTACAGAAGGATCTTGGGTCCATAGACCCCTGCAAAATGCAAAAATGCTATGGGTAACCCTAGGTAATTTCTAAGGTAAGGACATGTTTGGCACAGCTTTGTGGGCCGAAGGGCCTGTATTGTGTTGTAGGTTTTTCTATGTTTTTCTACATGTAGAGAGAGAGGGTGATAAAGAAGGTGTACAACATGCTTGCTTTCATTGGTCAGGGCACTGAATATAAAAGTTGGCAAATCATGTTGAAGTGAAATAAAAACCTCAGCTAGACCTTATTTAGTGTATTGTGTGTTGTAATGTGAACATATTCACCAGGGAGAGACTGAAGCTAGTGGATACAGAAGTGGTTTATTCAACAAAAACAAGCAGCAAGTATCATATAGAGACTCTTTCAGAGGAAGAGGCTTGTTCGACCCAATATTACATGACATTTTAAATGCTAAAGGTCAAAGGACAGTTCTATATTTACAGTGTATCTACAATGCTTCCTTTGAATTACATTTAATTTTCACATCTCCTTCTTTGCACCCACACTCCAGAGGCCCAAAATGAATGTTAATCAGCATTGTCTGTTTTTTTTCGAATTAACAGCTGTCCACAACTCCCGGAAACATTTTAATCATTTTAAGTTTTAAATTTAATCCACAATCCACGTTCAGGTCTAAAGATTTGTTGCTGAAGTTAATGTTTGCTATATACCCCAATTCCAGAATATGCCCTAAAATGAGGTCCAGTTCTGGTCATCACTTTCCAAGAAGGATGTGGAGGATATGGAAAGGATTCATTCAGATGTTGTCAGAGTTAGAGAGTATTTGCTCTAAGGAGAAATTATACAAATTTGGACTGTTTTCTCTAGATCATCAGAAACTGAAGGACTACCTGGCAGAATTATATTCAACTTCAAGGGGCACAGATAGGGTAGAGAGTCAGGGTGGAAATGCCAAATACTGGAGAGTATACCTTTAAGGTCAAGGTGGGGAATTTTTAAAGGAGATTTGCAAGGCAACTTACTTTACGAAAGGAATGGTAAGTGCTTGGAATGTGCTGCTAGGGAAAGTGATAGATACAGGAATGACGATTAAGAGGCCTTTAAGCAGACTCAGAAATAGGGAGGAAATGGAACAGACAGAAGGGATTAGTCAGGTCAGCGCGGATGTAGTGGGCAAAAGAACCTATGTCTGTGCTGCGTATTCCCATGTTCTAATGTAAAGACAGACTTAATACCAAAATGCAGTAGGCCAGACAGCATCTGTGGTGAGAGAAAAACAGTTCTGATGCAGGGTAATTGAACTGAAATGTTAACACAGCTCCCCTCTCTGCAGATGCTGTCTGAGCTGCTGATTATTTCCAGCACTTTCTGTTATTTCTGGATGAGGATTTCCAGCGTCTGCGGTTTTTTTTTCCCTGAACGCTCTGTTGCCTTGCTAGCTGCCTGATCCCAGGCCACTCAATCCCAGTCTGCCTGACAGCGAGTGGTTCAGCCTCACTAAAGGTGACTCCTGAACTCTGTCGGCAGAAGCAGCCTGCTGCACATGCACATCAGTGCTGACACCTGGGAAGGCCCCATCTCCAGGCCCTGCAGCTGTCTCAGGTGTCTGTGCTGCTAAATGTTTGAACGTATACAGCTGTGCCCAACCACAGAATCATTCAAGACAGAAACGGGCCCTTTGTGCCATATTGTCTGCGCAGACCATCACTTAGCATCTGTAGTAGGGGTTTCCCAAACTTAATTATGCTATGGTCCCCTACCATTAACTGAGGGGTCCGTGGACCCCAAGTTGGGAATCTGTGATGTATACTGATTTCATTTACGGGCACTGGGGAAGAAATGGAGCACAGCTGCTGCCTGGGCCAAATCAGCCATGATCACGTGGAATGACGGCAGGTTTAAGGGGCCGAGTGGCCGATCACTGTTCCTGTTGACTTATGTTTGAGTGTTTCTAATTTGCAAGTGGAAGTGTGATAGCCTTTCAACATATTGTTACAAGCAGATAATTTGCACAAACTGAAATAATAAAATCTCCTATCATTTACTCTATAAATTTATCTCCAATAAACCAAATCAGTTAATGATTTATTATTTATTATATGCGATATTATTTATTATGAATTTAATAATTTGGCCCTGTCTCATTAAACATTGCTTAATTCATCTCTGGAGAGATTAAGGAAATACATGGAAAAGGATCAAGTGCTTTCCTGTTGTACATGACAAATAAACTCTTCTGGGGCTTCCAGCTGGGTGCACGCATCGATTATAGCCAATAATCAATACCTGTACCCGGCTGCAAAGCAGAGAAGTGTTTATTTGTTGAAAAAAAATACATGAATGAAAGACACTATATCTGGCTATGATTACAAGGGTATTCTACAGTACCTTCAATATAAGTCAGTCTAAGACCATTTATGAGTTGTTATTGAAACAAGAAAGATGTATATTTTTTAATTTATTGAGTTACGGTATGGAGAGGGCCCTTCCTGCCCTCCGAGCCACGCTTTGAGCCTAAGTAGTGCAGAAATAGAAATAAATGAAAGAAGTGTGGTCGTGTTCATTAATTCAATGCCCATTCAGAAATCTCCAATTTCTCGCGACAGATGTTGCCCGAGTATTTTAGTTTCTGGATTTCCAGCATTTTATTATTGTGATGACTGTGATATCTGCTCCATCAACTTCTGCGGTTTAGGAAACACAAGCATTTTTATAACGAACTTCTTGCTCAATGTTTTGCGGATGGCAAAATAATAAAGTATCGTTGCGCTTTATGGCGACAGAAAGCGCAATCACTTGTGCTAATGGCTAACATCAGCCTGGCCTTTCTCCTATTGTACACCGACACATCTGATTACCCCGGCATTCAGGGAATTTTGACACCGGTCTTCTGTGAGCCTATGCAGTTTCTTATCACGCACTCACTCTGGCTCCCAACACGCAACCTGTTCAATAAACACGCTCATAAAAAAATTAAGATCAGATTGTGTGGCTTTTTTTTAAATGCAAGTTGTTTTTGGTGTGGTCCTTCAGAATTATGGCGGCTACGAGCTAACGTACTTTTTTTGCAGACTGTTTATCGGGAGCAGAAACTTGCTTTGTGTCTGTGCGGCACCATGCATTGCTTCTGCTCGGTAATCTGTTGCTCTGGCAAACACAGTAGCCCTGCCTTGTCACGCAATCACGTTACACCCGAAGGTTTGTTTATTCAGTACATGACCTTAGGCTCAGACCAAGGTTTGTGTGTGAGAGATTGTTTGAACAGTTTAATTCCTCAAATAAACCTTGGCTGCAGTTTGGCCAGATTAAGCTGCCACTGTGCACTTGAGATAAGCAGCTTTATTTCTTGTTAGTCTTCTTTCTCTCCTAATGAGCTCAGGCCATTAAATTGCTTAAACTGCTCTGAACTCCAGTGGGTATGAAATTCATCATTGCCTTGACTTTGGTTATGTATAGTTTTTTTTTGTAAATTTTATTGCATTTCTTTGTTGTACTGTAAATCCCTGCAAGAAAATTAATCTCAGGGCTGTATATGGTGATTTATATACTCTTTGATCATAAATTTGCTTTGACTTTGCTTTGACACAGCTTTTGGTTGTCTGAGGGAAAGGGTGCTTGAGGATCAAGACCTCAACCCTGGTGCGAAGCTACAGGTCAGTGTCAATTCCTGCCCTCCTGTACAAATCTTATCACTTGCAGCAGATGCCTGGAGGCACTGCAAGGACACCACCAATGTATTGCTCACCAAAATCTATTGGTGCGACAAGTGAACTAAAATCCATGTCCTTTCCCAGGCCAGTGTTCCCCACACTGTGGCGAACAATTGCACTGTCAGCTCCCATGGGGAGGACGTGTTGCTCACTTCCTGACACCAGACTTCTGCAACGATCTCCCTAATGTGACTTCCGTTACAGGAGGGGGTCAAGCTCAACCTCAAGTTTAATGTTAAATGCACAAGTACATATCTGCAGGGGGTGCGATGTAAAACTTACTTGCACTGCAGGCACATAGCATTTTAAAAGATTAAAGTCTGTCACAAGCCTTGTGGCTCATCAGGCTGGTGCTTATGCCGGTTTCCATGGCGTGAAGCGACTGAGGGTATAAGAATTCCCCCCATCCACCCCGGATAGGACGCCAGTCTATCGCGAGGTTAACCCCCAGCATTTTTGCTGGTACCCATTCTCAGCTGGGTAGACTGGAGCATTGTGTGGTTAAGTGCCTTGCTCACTGCCTCGGCCAAGGCTCGAACCCTCGACCTTCAGATCGCTAGTCCAACACCCTAACCACTTGGCCACCATTAGATACAGGATATTAGCAAGGAAGAACATAAATGTAAATTATACAACGAACAAAAGCAAAGTCCATTATAGAGCAAAGATAACTTTATTTGGTTTATTTATTTAGAGACACAGCACAGTAACAGGCCCTACTGGCCCAATGAACCTGTGCTGCCCAATTAGACCATGTGACCAATTAACCTACTAAATCAAATGCATTTGCAATGTGGGGGAAACCGGAACACCCGGAGGGGAACATACAAACTCTTAAAAGCCAGCAGCAGAATTGAACCTGGGTCGCTAGCACTGTAACTACAACAATTGTTCATCCCAGTTTGGCAAAAGAATAAATCAAGGAAGGTAGTGCACCCGTGGCTGACAAGAGAAATTAGGGATAGTATCAATTCCAAAGAAGAAGCATACAAATTAGCCAGAGAAAGTGGCTCACCTGAGGACTGGGAGAAATTCAGAGTTCAGCAGAGGAGGACAAAGGGCTTAATTAGGAAGGGGAAAAAAGATTATGAGAGAAAACTGGCAGGGAACATAAAAACTGACTGTAAAAGCTTTTATAGATATGTGAAAAGAAAAAGATTGGTTAAGACAAATGTAGGTCCCCTACAGACAGAAACAGGTGAATTGATTATGGGGAGCAAGGACATGGCAGACCAATTGAATAATTACTTTGGTTCTGTCTTCACTAAGGAGGACATAAATAATCTTCTGGAAATAGTAGGGGACAGAGGATCCAGCGAGATGGAGGAACTGAGGGAAATACATGTTAGTAGGGAAGTGGTGTTAGGTAAATTCAAGGGATTAAAGGCGGATAAATCCCCAGGGCCAGATGGTCTGCATCCCAGAGTGCTTAAGGAAGTAGCCCAAGAAATAGTGGATGCATTAGTGATAATTTTTCAAAACTCTTTAGATTCTGGACTAGTTCCTGAGGATTGGAGGGTGACTAATGTAACCCCACTTTTTAAAAAAGGAGGGAGAGAGAAACCAGGGAATTATAGACCGGTTAGCCTAACATCGGTGGTGAGGAAACTGCTAGAGTCAATTATCAAAGATGTGATAACAGCACATTTGGAAAGCGGTGAAATCATCGGACAAAGTCTGCATGGATTTGTGAAAGGAAAATCATGTCTGACGAATCTCATAGAATTTTTTGAGGATGTAACTAGTAGAGTGGATAGGGGAGAACCAGTGGATGTGGTATATTTGGATTTTCAAAAGGCTTTTGACAAGGTCCCACACAGGAGATTAGTGTGCAAACTTAAAGCACACGGTATTGGGGGTAAGGTATTGATGTGGATAGAGAATTGGTTGGCAGACAGGAAGCAAAGAGTAGGAATAAACGGGACCTTTTCAGAATGGCAGGCAGTGACTAGTATGGTACCGCAAGGCTCAGTGCTGGGACCCCAGTTGTTTACAATATATATTAATGACTTGGATGAGGGAATTAAATGCAGCATCTCCAAGTTTGCAGATGACACGAAGCTGGGCGGCAGTGTTAGCTGTGAGGAGGATGCTAAGAGGATGCAAGGTGACTTGGATAGGTTGGGTGAGTGGGCAAATTCATGGCAGATGCAATTTAATGTGGATAAATGTGAAGTTATCCACTTTGGTGGCAAAAATAGGAAAACAGATTATTATCTGAATGGTGGCCGATTAGGAAAAGGGGAGGTGCAACGAGACCTGGGTGTTATTATACACCAGTCATTGAAAGTGGGCATGCAGGTACAGCAGGCAGTGAAAAAGGTGAATGGTACGCTGGCATTTATAGCGAGAGGATTCAAGTACAGGAGCAGGGAGGTACTACTGCAGTTGTACAAGGCCTTGGTGAGACCACACCTGGAGTATTGTGTGCAGCTTTGGTCCCCTAATCTGAGGAAAGACATCCTTGCCATAGAGGGAGTACAAAGAAGGTTCACCAGATTGATTCCTGGGATGGCAGGACTTTCATATGATGAAAGACTGGATGAACTAGGCTCATACTCGTTGGAATTTAGAAGATTGAGGGGGGATCTGATTGAAACGTATAAAATCCTAAAGGGATTGGACAAGCGAGATGCAGGAAGATTGTTCCCGATGTTGGGCAAGTCCAGAACGAGGGGTCACAGTTTGAGGATAAAGGGGAAGCCTTTTAGGACGGAGATTAGGAAAAACTTCTTCACACAGAGAGTGGTGAATCTGTGGAATTCTCTGGCACAGGAAACAGTTGAGGCCAGTTCATTGGCTATATTTAAGAGGGAGTTAGATATGGCCCTTGTGGCTAAAGGGATCAGGGCGTATAGAGGGAAGGCTGGTGCAGAGTTCTGAGTTGGATGATCAGCCATGATCATACTGAATGGCGGTGCAGGCTCAAAGGGCCGAATGGCCTACTCCTGCACCTATTTTCTATGTTTCTCTGTTTCTAATAGGGTTGCGTTAACCGATACAGCACGGTGCTGCCCCAACTCTCAGTCATAGTGTTGCTATACTGAGGTGGTGATTGGGGTTGTGCTGGTTGGCTCAAGACCAAATGGTTAGCAGGACATAATTGTCCTTGAGCCTGGCGGTGTGGGCTTCATGTTTCTGTACCTTCTGCCCATGGGAGCAGAGGAGAAGATGGCGTGGCTGGGTTGGCAGGGAGCCTTGATGATAGATGTTGCCTTCTTGAGGCAGTATTTCATGTAGATGGTGAGAAGGAAGTGTCATTGATGTATTGGGTGGAGTCCACTTGTCTCTGCAGCTTCATACGTTTCTGTGCATTCACATTTCTGTGTCAGAACATGATGCAAACAGTCAGGATACTTTCAGCAGTGCATCTGTAAACCATTGTTAGAGTGTTCGGTGACAAGCCTAACCTCTTTCACCTCCCAAGAAAGTGAAGGCACTGGTGCAGCTTCCTTGTGATTGTTAGAAATAGGACACCCTTCAGGAGTGATGTGGACAGCAGGCATCAGTGCAAAGAGCAACCAGTATGCAAAGGAAGCCTGTTATAACCTACACCTCAGGGACTGTGGCGGTTCAAGAAGGTAGCTCATCACCTTTTCAAGGGCAGCTAGGGATGGGCAATAAATGCTAGCTTAGCTGGTGACGCCCACATCCCGTAAATGAATAAAAAAAATTGTAAACTACAAGGAGCAACCAGCTTTGAAATTAATCGGACGGTTTTGTGAATAAAGAGAGCTGTCTGTACTGACCCACGGAAGGAGCTGCTGAAGAGATACGGCTTGTAAATTGATATTTAGCAATACAGCATAGCGAGCATCCTATCTGGATGCATTAGATCTGCTCTGCTGTGACCGTGAGAATTTGCAGAGAGTTGAAAATACAGCCCAGTCTATCATGCAAACCAGCCTCCTTTCCGATGACTCTGTCTACAATTCCTACAGCTTAACCAAATGCCCCCTCGCTCCCCAACCCTTCTCTCTTTTTCTCTCTTCCATGAGAGTAGAAGAGATAAAGGGTTGAAAACCACACCACAGTTCTAAGGTCAAAGTGAAGTTTATTATCAAAGTACATATATATCACTGTATACAACCACGAGATTCATTTTCCTCATGGGCACACTCAGCAAATCTATAGAATTGTAACCATAATAGGATCAATGAAAGATCAACCAGAAGACAACGAACTGTGCAAATGCAAATATAAATAAGTAGCAATAAATAATGCTGTAATGTGCTGTACTATTCTATGTTCTATAACAAGAGCTTGAAATAACACCATAAAGATTCCTTAAAATGAGATCATTGGTTGCGGGAACATCTTAATGGATGGGCAAGAGAGTGTAGTTATTCCCTTTTGTTCGAGAACCTGATGATTGAGGAGTAGTAACCGTTCCTGAACCTGGTTGTGTGAGTCCTAGAGAGCTTGCATCTTCTACCAGATGGCAGCAGTGAGAAAAGAGCATGGGCTGGGTAGTGAGGATCTCTGACGGTGGATGCTGCTTACCGACGACAGTGTTTCACATAGAAGTGCTCAATATTTGGGAGGGCTTTACCTGTGACATACTGGGCCGAATCCACTACTTTTTGTAGGATTTTCTGTTCAAAGGTATTGGTGTTTCCATACTGGGCCATAATGCAGCTAGTCAGTACACCTTCCAGTACACATCTATAGAAGTTTGTCAAAGTTTTTGATGACATGCCAAACCTCCACAGACTCCTAAGGAAGTAGAGGCACTGTCGTGCTTTCTTTGCAATTGCATTTACACGCTGGTTCAAGGACAGGTCGCCTGAAAGAGTAACACCCGGGAATTTAAAGTTGCTAACCCTCTCCACCTCTGATCCTTCGATGATTACTGGCTCATAGACCTCTGGTTTCTCTCTCCTGAAGTCTACAATCAGTTCCTTGGCTTTGCTGACATTGAGTGAGAGTCATTGAAATAGAATGAGTGAAGTTATCCCCTTTTGCTCATGAGCCTGATGGTTGAGGGGTAGTAACTGTTCTTGAACCTGGTGGTTGAGTCCTGAGGCACTTCTACCTTCTACCTGAAGGTGAGAAAAGAGCAAGGCCTGGGTGATGAGGATCTTTGATGATGGACACTGGTTTCTACGGCAACATTTCATGTAGATGTGCTCAATGGTTAGGAGGGTTTTACCCGCGATGTACTGGGCTATATCCACTACTTTTTGTAGGATTTTCTGCTCAAAGGCATTGGTGTTCCCATACCAGACTGTAATAAAGCCAGTCAGCATATTTTCCACCACACATCTATAGAAGTTTGCTAAAGTTTTTGATGACATGCTGAATCTCCGCAGACTCTTGAGGAAGATGAGGCGCTGTTGTGCTTTCTTCACAATTATAATTATATGATGAGTCCAGGGCAGGTCTTCTGAGATAGTGACACCCAGGAGTGAAAAGTTGCTGACCCTCTTCACCTCTGATCCTCTGATGATTACTGGCTCATGGACCTCTAGTTTCCCTCTTCTGAAGTCTACAATCAGTTCCTTGGTCTTGCTGACATTGAGTGAGAGGGTGATATTATGACACAATCAGCCAAATTTTCAATCTCCCTCCTGTATGCAGATTCATCACCTCCTTTGATACAACTACAACTGTGCTTTCATCAGCAAAGTCGATATAGTGTTGGAGCTGTGCTTAGCCACACAGTCACATGTGTAGAGTGAATAGAGCAGGGGGCTAAGCACACAGCCCTGTGGTGCACCTGTGCTGATGGCAATCATGGAGGAGATGTTTTTGCCAATCTGAACTGACTGGGGTCCACAAGAGAGGAATTCCAGAACCCTATTGCACAAGGAGGTATTGAGGCCAAGGTCTTGGAGCTTTTTGATTAGTTTTGAGGGGATGATGGTATTAAATGTCATGCTGCAGTTAATAAAGAGCACCCTGATGCATGCACCTTTGCTGTCCAGATGTTCCAGGGTTGTGTGAAAGGCCAATTAGAAGGCATCTGCTGTGGACCTGTTGCTCCGGTAGGTAAATTGGAGCAGATCCAAGTCACCTCTCAGGCAACAGCTGATGTGTTTCATCACCAGCTTCTCAAAATACTTCATCTCTGTGGACGTATGTGCAACTGGGCGATTGTCATCGAGGCAGCTCATCACGCTCTTCTTGAGCATCGGTATAATTGAAGCCTGCTTGAAGCGGTTGGGTACCGCACACTGCCGAAGTGCGAGGTTAAAGATAGCGGTGAACACACCAGCCATTTGGTCAGCTCAGGTCTATAGTACATGGCCAGGTACCCCATCTGGCCTGGATGCTTTCCTTGGATTCACCCTCCCAAAGGCAGCCCACACTTCAGCTTCAGATACTGAGATCAAGGGATCATCAGGAGATGTGGGGGTTCGTGACGGTCTCTCCACGTTCTGATGGTCAAAGTGAGCATCACAAGCATTGAGCTCATCTGGAAGCAAAGGCCTGCTGTACCCCATGTCACTCGACTTAACTTTGTAGGAGGTTGCCACCACTGTCGAATGTCCCTCGTTGATTCCAGTTTGGTCTGAAATCTCCACTTTGCCTGTGAGATGGCTTTCTGGAGATCATACCTGCAACTCTTGTAGCATTTTTGGTCTCCAGACTTGAATGCCTCTGTTCAGGCCCTCAGCAAATTTTAGATCTCATGGTCTATCCAGGGCTGCAGATTAGGGAAGATGCTGAACAATTTAGTGGGAACACATTCATCTGCAGCTGTTCTAATAAAATCCATTACAACCCTGGCCTATTCATTCAGATCTCTGGATCAGTGCTTGAACACGGCCCAGTCCACTGACTCAAAGCAATTCTGTAATCATACCTCTGCCTCTTGCAACCACCTCTTAGTTGTCCTAATCTCTAGAGCTTTGCTTTTTAGGCTCTGCTTGTATGCAGATAGATGGAGAACTGGCAAGTGATCCGATTTACCAAAATATTGTCTAGGCAAGGAATGGAAGGCATTTCTTATCTTAGTGTAGCAGTGCTTTAGTGTGTTGGGAGCTCGGGTGCAAGCTATGTGCTGGTGATAATTGGGCAGGGGTTTCTTCAAACAAGCCTGGTTGAACTCTCCGGCTACAATTTGAAATGTGTCGGGATAGGCTGTTTCTTGTCTGCAGATGAGATCATGCTGTGTTGCGAGAGCTTGCTTATAGCCAGCCTCTGGTGGTATATAAGTTGCCGTCAGGATCATGGATGAGAACTCTGGAGGCAAATAGAATGGTCTACATTTGATCACTAGGTGTTCCAAGTCAGGGGAACACGAGCTCACCATAACCACCAGATCTGAGCACCAACGAGAATTAACCATAAAACACATACTTCCACCCTTTGTTTTACCAGACTCCGCCATTCAATCCAACACCAGGCTCGAGAACAGCTTCTCTCCCATTGTTACAAGTCTCTCGAACACCTCATATGCTAAAAGACAAATTCTTAACTCCCAATTGTTGTGGGCCTTGCACCGTATTTGCCTACCTGCACTGCGAGTTCTCTGTAAAGGCTGATTTATACTTGTGCGTCAAGCTTGCGCTGTAGCCTACGCAAGTGGGCAACGCCGTTGTGAGCATTTATACTTCATTTATACTCGTGCGTTGGTGTGTCTGCGTCGCTCTGCAATTGGGGCACGTTCACGTCACGCATTCGCACGTCGCGCATGCACACACACTTGCCCGTGCAAGGCTTCATGGTCATGGTAGTCTTTCGCAGGGTAAACAAGTTTAAAGCGAACGTCTTTTTTCGTAAAAGCAAAATATGTCCTCCATAATTTCGGAGGTCTGTAAAGCTTTACGGAAAGCATTGCAGCCAGAGTTCCTTCCCTGCCCTTCGGTCAGCCGATGGGACGCTATTGCAGCGTAGGAGGAAATGCGATGCTACCAAGTGGACCAATCACAGTTGTTGCGGTCTGCGTTGCCGCGACGCGTAGTTACATTTTGGGAGAGGTGCGCGTCAGGCTACGGCATAGGGATCTGCGTAGGCTCTGCGTAGGTTTCACGGCGACGCCATACCTACGGCGTTGATTTGACACACAAGTATAAATCAGCCTTAAGTGTCACACAATTTTCTGCATTCTGCTGTTGTTCTTCCTTCTCTACTTCCTTAAAGTAATTATTAAGGAAATGATGTCCTGTAGAAGGATCTCGGCCCAAAACATCAACTGCTTATTCACTTCCATAGATGCTGCCTGAGCTGCTGAGTTCCTCCAGCATTTTGTGGGTGTTGTTAATGTACTTATGTTTGGAATGACATATTTGGGTAGCATGAAAAAAACCTTTTCATTGTATCTCAACACACGTGACAATCATAAACCAATGACTAATTACGTGATCATGAGATGTGTGCATCAGGTGCATGTACGTAAGACAATGGGGTAGCATTAATTGGACTACAGAAATCTTCAGCTAAGTCATTCTGCACAATTAGGTACATTTGTTCTGTCTGTCAATAACTGGGATAGTTCTGTACTCAGAGAATCAGCCCTCGCAGTGCTATTTTTGGATGACTGGGTCCTCTGTCCTCAGAAGCTTTTGGACGATTTTTGTGACTGACTTTGTCCTATCAAAGGTGTTTGAAGATTCACAAGTGTCTAATCAGTGACATTGTTTTCTCATTGTAAATATCTAATTCAATGGAACCACTTGTCAGAAAAATTATTGAAGTTAGTGATGTCATTGTAGCTATTGAAATTGCATTGAATCATCCGCATCATCTCTATTCGGAGAGAATCTACTGTATTTCTTCCATGAGACAGTCTTTCACCAAATCTCCTCCAGAATGCCGGCTTGTATTGTTGAATACAAACTCTTACACCCTCCAGTTTCAGTCTCCATTGGCTGATTCATAGTCACAACCGGGATAGACAGAGGAAACGTGTCAGAGTATCCTGGAGAAATGTAACATCCCTGGGCATCCCTAGCCCACTACAACTCAAACTTGGCAAGGAGGATAGGAAAACACTGGAAATTTGAGCCCATCCATCAGGAGCACAGAGAAGCTCAGCAGAAACAAAGGAAAGAATGCACCATCTTGTCAAAATATCACTTCCCTCCTGCAATATGAGGTCTAGTCTGGAGATCCCACTTTGGTCTTACTAATCTATTCAGAGTTCACAGTAGCAGAGTGGAAGCAAGTCATCCTCAGTCCCAATAGACTGTCTGTTGAGGATGAGGAGCAGGAGAGGGTTACCTTCAGGAATTGCTCATACCGAGATCAAATATGTATAAGATATGCTCCTACATAAAGTCTGCCCTAATTCTCCAAAACTCCTTGCATAAACATTACTTATACTTACACTTTATACTTTATTGTCGCCAAATGATTGATACTAGAACGTGCAATCATCACAACGATATTTGATTCTGCACTTCCCGCTCCCTGGATTACAAATTGATAGTAAATACTAAAAATTTAAATTATAAGTCATAAATAGAAAATAGAAAAATGGCAAGTAAAGTAGTGCAAAAAAACTGAGAGGCAGGTCCGGATATTTGGAGGGTACGGCCCAGATCCAGGTCAGGATCCGTTCAGCAGTCTTATCACAGTTGGAAAGAAGCTGTTCCCAAATCTGGCCGTACGAGTCTTCAAGCTCCTGAGCCTTCTCCCGGAGGGAAGAGGGACGAAAAGTGTGTTGGCTGGGTGGGTCGTGTCCTTGATTATCCTGGCAGCACTGCTCCGACAGCGTGCGGTGTAAAGTGAGTCCAAGATTGGTTTGTATGATGTGCTGCGCCGTGTTCACGATCTTCTGCAGCTTCTTCCGGTCTTGGACAGGACAACTTCCATACCAGGTTGTGATGCACCCTAGAAGAATGCTTTCTACGGTGCTTCTATAAAAAATTAGTGAGAGTGTTAGGGGACAGGCCAAATTTCTTTACGTATGTTTTCAAATACTTTATGAGCTTCACACATCAAATTAATTCAAAGATTTAGATTTCTGACACTTAATACATGTAGCTTTTGTTGAGTTCATTTCCACTTTTTTTTACAGCCGTTCTGCTCTTTTCTACAGCAGGTGTCTATCATCTATTCACCTTTACTGACTGTTGCTTCCCTTATCGTCTTTAAACTGAATAATCAGAGGGGTTTTTAAGGATGGAAGGGTGTCTCTACTTCAATTAAGTGAGAATATCATATCAGGACTTAGAGAGGATGTGTCAGAGGGGTCAACCAATGAGGAGTAGGGTTAGAATTTAGGAATATGAGAGCAGTGATCAGTTTGCTGGGGTTATACTATAGGCATCCCAATAATCAGTGACAATTAAAGGAATGGATAAGCAAGTCGTGCAGAAAGGTGTAAATATAATTGAGTTATTGTGGTGGAGCATTTTACAGCAACATTCTCGGTTAAAGCTTAGATGGAGCATAATTTGTTAAATGTATCCAAGACTATTTTTTGAGTCATTATGTAGTAGAAATTTCCACTGGAGAAGTGGCTGTACTTGACTTTATCTTAGGAAATGAAACTGGGAGGAGGTGGAAGTATCATTGAGAAACAACTTTGGAACAGTGATTATAAGAATCTAAGACCATAGGAGATAGGAGCAGAATTAGGCCATTTCAGAATTACTCTGATTTCAATAATGAAAGGATCTGGTGAACGTAGATTGTTAGCCGATGTTTGCTGATAAGATGACAACTCATAGGCGAGAATCTTTTAAAGGAAAGTTCAGAGCCAGCAAATTCTGGTAAGACCATAAGACATAGGAGGAGATTTAAGTCATTTGACTCATTGAGTCTATCCTGCCATTCCACAATGGCTGATTTATTATCCATTTTAACCCCATTCTCTTGTCTTCTCCCGTACCCTTTGATGCCCTGATTAATCATTGACCTGTCAACCTCTGCCTTAAATATACCCAGTGACTTGGTCTGCACAGTGTTCTGTGGCAATGAATTTCACAGATTTACCACCCTCTAACTGAATAAATGCCTTCTTATCTCTGTTCTAAAGGGACATCCTTCTATTCTGAAGTTGTGCCCTCTGGTCCTAGACTCCCTCACCATAGGAAACATCCTCTCCACATCCGCTTTATCTAGGCCTTTCAATATTGGATAGGTTTCAATGAGATCACTCTTTATTCTTCCAAATTCCAGCGAGTATAGGGCCAGAACATCAAACTCTCCTCACAGGTTAACCCTTTCATTCCTGGATCATTTTTGTGAACCCTCTCCGGTGCCAGCGTTTCTTCTTTTAGATTGGGAGCACCAAACTGCTCATAATTCTCCAAGAGTAGTCTGACCAATGCCTTATAAAACTTCAGCATTGCATCATTGCTTTTGTATTCTAGTTCTCTTGAAATGAATGCTAACGTTGCATTTGCCTTCCTTACCACTGACTCAACCTGCAAGTTAACCTTTAGGGAATCCTGCACAAGGACTCCCAAGTCCCTTTGCATCTCTGATTTCTGAATATTCTCACCATTCAGAAAAAAGTCTGCACATATATTCCTTCTACCAAAGTGTATGGCCATATACTTCCCTACTCTATGTTCCATCTGCTACTTCTATGCCCATTCAGTAAGGGTGAAAGGAAATAACAGCAAGATTAGAAAATATTGGATGACAAACGTCATTGAAGGGTTCATCAGGAAAAAGAAAAGGAAGCATAAGGTAAGCATAATGGAAGTGTTAGAAAGGTAAAGGTTTTACCTTTCCTACTTACCTGGCTTCACCTATCACCATCTAGCTATCCTTCTTCCCCACCCTATACTTTTATCCTGTCATCATCCTCCTTCCTTTCCAGTCCTGAAGAAGGGACTCAGCCTGAAATGTTGACTGTTCATTCATTTCCATGACCTGACCTGCTGAGTTCCTCCAGTATTTTGTGTATGTTGCTCTGGAAGTGTTAGATGTTTTGCAGTGTACAGGGTGGTAAACACCCAGGGCCAGTTGAGATTTATCCTAAACAAGGAGCTTCTGCAGATGCTGGAAAGCCAGAGTGATGCACAAAAAAAAATAATGCCGGAGAAACTCAGCAGATCAGGCAGCATCTATGGAGAGGAATAAACAGATGATGTTTTGGGCCGAGACACTTTGTCAGGACTGGAAAGGAAGGGAGCAGAAGCCAGAACAAGGAGGTGTGTGGGGGGAGGGAGGGGTTGTGAAGGGAAGTTGGCACGATAGGTGTAGCCAGGTGAGGGGAAGTGGGTGGTAGGAGCTGGTATGAATCAAAAGCTGGGAGATGACAGGTGGAAAAGTCAAAGGCTGAAGAAGAAGAAATCTGCTAGGAGAGGATTTTGGACCATTTGAGGAAGGGCACCAGAGAAAAGTGGTGGGCAAGTGAGGAGTAGAGAAGAGGTAAACAGTGAGCCAAAATGGGGAATGAAAAGAGAGGGAGGGGAGAAATTACCGGTAGAGAAATTGGTATCCATGCCATTAGGTTGGAGGCTATCCTGATAGAATATAAGGTGTTTTTCCTTCAACTTGAAAGTGGCCTCACTGTGACAGTAGAGAAGGTTGAGGGACAGAGGTAACACTGTCCCTAAACCTGGCAAGGGAAAGCGCAGGGATGGAGATCAGTGAGGAGGCACATGTGGGCAAGGAGGTCAGAGTCACATAGAGAGAGATTCCTATGGAAAGTGGAATGTTGTGGAGGGGAGAGGGATAGCAAGTTTAGTGGTAGCATCCTTTTGAAGATGGTGGAAGTTACAGAGAATGTGGTGGATGTGGAGGCTCATAGGGTAGTAGGTAAAGACAAAGGGAGCTCCGGTGACAGGAAGATGGGGTGAGGGGGAATGTACAGAAGATAGAGGAAATGTGGGTAAGGGTAGCATCGATGGTAATGGAAGGGAAACACCATTTTCTTGAAGGAGGAGGATTTATAAGATGAGATTTATCCTTGGATGCTAAGGGAATGAGGAAGAAGATTGCCAGGCTCCTAATGGAGATTTTCATATCAGGAGACTGGAGGATAGCTAATATTACTTAGTTATTTAAGAAATGAATCAGGGATAATCCAAGTAACTACTGGGTGGTGAACCTTATTCAAATGCTGTCTTGATATAATGCATAGTTATTCTCCCCTCACCCAGCAAGTTCAGCTTCTTCTTTTATTCTATTCATGGTGCCATAGACTTAAATAGCACAGAAACAGGCCCTTCAGCCCAGCTGCCTCGTGCCAGCCAAGGTGCCCATCCAGACTAATTCCCTTTGCCTGAGTTTGCCCATATCTTTCTTTTCCTTTCCTTGGGAAGAAGGCTGTGACCTTATCTAGGCACTTCATGTTTTTATGTAACTCTGTATGGGCACCTCTCAGTCTTTTATGCTTCATGGAAAAAAACTCCCAACCGATCCAGTCTCTCCATATAACACAGGATTTCCAGAGTAAGTATAACACCGTTCCCCATTCCCTTCTTTCTCTGAAACAAAATCCAAAATTGCTTTCCCTCTTGAAGGCAGAAAGTACTACCAAAATTGGAAAAAGGAACTGCAAAGTATTTTGCAGGCACATAAATATTATATTTAAAAATATCAGTGTAAGCTAGCCTGCTAGTCTAGGCAGAGCTTATGTGAGGATGTTACAAATAATTAAAGTCAGCAGGATCTGTCAGTCAGATGGTTACGGCACACGAGAGGCTTTCTGTTATGAACTAAGGCATTGAATACAAGGAAAGGGAGATTATTTTAGAAGGGCATGTCAGTCACCAACTTGAGGGTTATTTGAAGTTCATGTTACAAGACAGATGTGATTGTACTAGAGAGGCCGCAAAGGAGCTTGCCAGCATTGGAAAAGTGTAGCTAGGATGGAAAATTGGATGGTGTCAAACTTGATGCAAAAAAAACCCCTGCCTTTTTAATGCAGAATTCAACAAGTCCATACTGTGTAATGCTTTTGATGAAAACATCCAGGAGCAAATTTCTCAGCATAGTTTTGAGTAAGGATTCTGTTAGCCTTCTGACCATTGACATTAAAACAACTGGTCTACAATCCCTTGCCTTATTACATCTGGATTTGAGTAGAAGAAAGATTTGAATAAAAGACTGCCTGACTGTATAGCCTTTCCTAAGGAACTTTTCATGGACTGCCCCGTTATCTCTTTCTCATATATTTCACACTTCCTTATAACATAGAAGAAGGCCTTTCACCCAATCGAGTCAATGGTGGTCCTTGGGAAAAATACCATTCCCCTGCCAGTTTGCTTGTAACAGATGTCCTCCCCATCAATCCAAAGTTTTACCTTCTGGACGAGAATTGTCGCAGGTATGTTGCATATAATACTTGAAGCACCGTATCCTGTGATTGACTTGTCGATATTGTAGCAATACTGTCTTGTGTGGAACTTGCTGAGGAGCTGGCTGTCCCAAGAGGAAGATAGAATAGGTTACAAGGAAGTAAGCAGAAAATGGGATTCATGGGACTGCTCTAGCTCAATGGGCTGAATATCAGCTGCCTCTTTCATAAGGGATTATGCATGACTTAATCCTTTTTTAAGTTAAAAAGGCGACAATTATACCAGTGTCCAGGAAGAGCAGGGTGAGCTGCCTCAATGATTATTGTCCAGTGGCACTCACATCTACTCTGATGAAGGGCATTGAGAGGTTGGTCATGGCCAGAACCAGCATCTGCCTAAGCAATGGACTGAACTCCAAAGTAATTTGTCTAATAGCACAGTAAACTGAGAGCAGATACAATCTCACTGGCTCTCCACTTGGCCTTGGATCACCTGGACAATAGCAATACCTACATCAGGCTGCTTTTTATTAATTACAGCTCAGCATTAAACATAACTAAACCCTAATGCCTCAGTTCTATCCAATAAACTCCAAAACCTGGGCTTCTGTACCTCCTTCTGCAAATGGATCCCTGACTTCCTCACCAGGAGACCACAGTCTGTGCTGAACAGAAATAACATCTCCTATTTGCTGACAATTAACACTGGTGCATCTCAAGGGTACATGCTTAGCCTACTGCTCTACTGACTTTACACCCATGACTGTGTGGCTAGGCAGAGCTCAAATGCCATCTATAAATTTGCCAATGACACACCCATTGTTGGCAGAATTTCAGATGGTGAGGAGGAGGCGTACAAGAGCAAGGTAGATCAGCTGGTTGACTCTCACTGCAACAACCTTACACTCAATGTCAGCAAGACCAAGGAAATGCTTGTGGACATCAGGAAGGGGAAGTCAAGGGAACACATACCAGTTCTCATTGAGGGATCAGCACTGGAAAGATTGAGCAGTTTCAAGTTCCTGGGTATCAGCATCTCTGATGATTTATCCATGACCCAACATAGTGATACAATTACAAAGAAAACACAACAGTGGCTATATTTCATTCAAGAGTTTGAGGAGACTCCAAACTCCAAATACTTCTGTAAATTTCTACAGAGAGCTTTCTAACTGGTTGCATTACCATGTGGTAGAGAGGGGCCACTGTAGAGGATTGAAAGTAGCTGCAGAAAACTGTAAACTCAGCCAGCTTAACCCCACCAGCATCAATGACACCTTCAAAATCGATACTTCAAAAAGTTGGCATCCATCAACAAGTACTCCCATCACCCAGGACGTGGTCTGTTCCCATTGCTACCATCAGGGAGGAGGTACAGGAGCCTGAAAACACACACTAAACATTTCAGGAACAATTTCTTCCCCTTTGCCATCAGATTTCTGAATGGACAATGAACCCATGAACACCACCTCACTTTTCTTTGCTCTCTTTTTGAACTACTTATTTAATTTATTTTTTAAATATACTTCTTTTTGTAGTTTATAGTTCTTTTGTGATGTATTGCAATATAGAAATTTCCTGACATACACCAGTGATATTAAACCTGATTCTGATTCTGATTCTCTGACAAAATGAGAATGAGCTAATGGTGGATGCGGAGGAGGGGTGGTGTTTAAAAGTTACTGAGTAAATCATGTACCTCAATAGATTCCTCTATTTAAATCCCGATATAATGAGCCTTGGGAATTGTACAATATTAGTGACAGTATTGTACTTTGTGTTAGAAAGATAGAGCATTTTGCACAATCAATGCCCTTATGTATAAATGAGGATCTATCTCTGGGCAATAATAAACTTAAGAATTGATGAAATAACAGAGATTTTAAAAGGATGTCCTATTTTGAATAATTCCTCTGGTGAAATAATAGAAACAGTATGTAAAAGATAAACAGACATTATCTGCAACTCCAACAAGAAATCACAGACAACACACATAAAAGTTGCTGGTGAACGCAGCAAGCCAGGCAGCATCTCTAGGAAGAGGTGCAGTCGACGTTTCAGGCCGAGACCCTTCGTCAGGACTAACTGAAGGAAGAGTGAGTAAGGGATTTGAAAGTTGGAGGGGGAGGGGGAGATCCAAAATGATAGGAGAAGACAGGAGGGGGAGGGATAGAGCCAAGAGCTGGACAGGTGATTGGCAAAAGGGATACGAGAGGATCATGGGACAGGAGGTCCGGGAAGAAAGACGGGGGGGCGGACCCAGAGGATGGGCAAGAGGTATATTCAGAGGGACAGAGGGAGAAAAAGGAGAGTGAGAGCAAGAATGTGTGTACAAAAATAAGTAACAGATGGGGTACGAGGGGGAGGTGGGGCATTAGCGGAAGTTAGAGAAGTTGATGTTCATGCCAGCAGGTTGGAGGCTACCCAGACAGAATATAAGGTGTTGTTCCTCCAACCTGAATGTGGCTTCATCTTTACAGTAGAGGAAGCCGTGGATAGACATATCAGAATGGGAATGGGATGTGGAATTAAAATGTGTGGCCACTGGGAGATCCTGCTTTCTCTGGCGGACAGAGTGTAGGTGTTCAGCAAAGCGGTCTCCCAGTCTGTGTCGGGTCCCGCCAATATATAAAAGGCCACATCGGGAGCACCGGACGCAGTATATCACCCCAGTCGACTCACAGGTGAAGTGTTGCCTCACCTGGAAGGACTGTTTGGGGCCCTGAATGGTGGTAAGGGAGGAAGTGTAAGGGCATGTGTAGCACTTGTTCTGCTTACACTTCTTCCCAGACCTCCTGTCCCATGATCCTCTCGTATCCCTTTTGCCTATCACCTGTCCAGCTCTTGGCTCCATCCCTCCCCCTCCTGTCTTCTCCTATCATTTTGGATCTCCCCCTCCCCCTCCAACTTTTAAATCCCTTACTCACTCTTCCTTCAGTTAGTCCTGACGAAGGGTCTCGGCCTGAAACGTCGACTGTACCTCTTCCTAGAGATGCTGCCTGGCCTGCTGCGTTCACCAGCAACTTTTATGTGTGTTGCTTGAATTTCCAGCATCTGCAGAATTCCTGTTGTTTGTGTTTTTAAAGAAATCACAGAGGTGGTTTGTGACTTCCAGGAGACATGGTAATAGAATGGACAGCAAACTCAATATGTAGCAGGTAGGGGAGAATAGACATTACTCAGATTGACAGAAGCCCACAAAGAGTATAATTCACACTGCAGTCACCACTGCCACATATTACTTAGTTTGGAAATTCAATTTTAAAGTTTGTCTTCTTTCCTTACTGCCCATCACACTGCTGGCATTTAGGGCAGCAATGAAGGTCCTCCATCTCTGTCTGTCCTTGGCCATCTTCTCTATTGTGCCCCAGATGTGGTTCAGGGTCCTCATTTCTGCCTCTACAGTACGGTGCCAAATTGCCTTTGGTCTCCCACGTTCCCTTCCCCCCTTCAGTGGTCCAAAGAAATGCTTGGACTTGGCTGTGTTCAGGGTTTCCTTCATCATGCCAGTTGCTTTCCCTCAGTTTTCACTACGGACAGCCATGCAATGGGTGGAGACTCAGGAATACCGTGGCGCTCAGGTGTAGAAGGATTTTCGGTTGCTGTTTCTGTGACAACTTTGTTGTTAGCCTTGAGCTGAACCCTCGAGCCTGGAGGACCTGGTGGATCTGGGTCTACCCTTTGACCTGTTTGGCTTTGGTGTCCCAACCAAGAGCCAAAGCATAGAGTCCTGATTCCAGCCACCATAGCTCTCTGGGTTATTGAGGCAGGCAAACTTTCAAACCTTATGACAAGGTTGTGGTCCTCTTGGAGGTTTAATGCTTGTAAAAGGAAAAGGAAATTGCTTTTTAATCTCACAAGAGAGCATAGGCCATCAACTTTTTGCTGTTGATGTTTCTGTAGTAGGCAATTTCTTTTTTACGAGGTCGAGTTGCTAGCTCGATGCTCGACCCAGCATGGATGGAAAGTGTGCAAGGGAGCCGGCTGGATTCGAACTTGGGAGTCTTCGCTCCGAAGTCCAGTGCTGATGTCACTACGCCATCAGCCGGCCTTAATGCTTGTAGATGACACTAAACTAGTATCTATGGATTGTTTTAATTTATTAATTTATGGGATGTGGGCATCGCCAGCTGTCAGCATTTATTGCCCATCCCTAGTTGCCCTTGAGAAGGTGATGATGAGCTGCCTTCTTGAACCACTGCAGTCCCTGAGGTGTACGTACACCCACAGTGCTGTTATGGAGGGAATTCCATGATTTTAACCCAGAGACAATGAGGGAATGGTGATGTGTTTCCAAGTCAGTATGGTGAGTGACTTGGAGGAGGATTTCCAAGTAGTGGTGTTCCCAGGTATCTGCTGTTCTCGTCCTTCTAAATGGTAGTGGTTGTGCGTCTGGAAGGTGCTGCTTTAGGAACTCTGGTGTGTTATTGCAGTGCATCTTGTAGACAGTACACACTGCTGCAACTGTTCATCGATGGTGGAGGGATTGGATGGTTGTGGAAGAGGTCGCAGTCAAGTGGACTGCCTTGTACTGGATGGTGTCAAGCTTCTTGAGTGTTGATGGAGCTGCACCCCTCCAGGCAAGTGATGAGTATTCCATTACACTCCTGACCTGAGCCTTGTAGACGGTGGATAGGCTTTGGAGAATCAGAAGGTGAGTTACATGCCACAGGATTCCTAGTCTTTGACCTGCTCTGGTAGCCATAGTGTTAATATGGCTAGACCAGTTCCATTTCCTGTCAATGGTAAGCCCCCAGGATGTTGATAGTAGGAGACTCAGTGATGGTGATGGCATTGAATGTCAAGGGACAATGGTTAGAGCCTCTCTTGTTGGAGATGGCCATTGCCTGGCACTTGCGTGGCTCGAATGTTACTTGCCACTTGGTCAACCCAGGCCTGGATATTGTCCAAGTCCTGCTTTTTTTGGGTATGAACTGTTTACTATCTGAGGAGTCATGAATGGTGCAGAACATTGTGCAGTTATCTGTGAACATCCCCAATTCTAACCTTATGACAGATGGAAGTTCATTGATGAAGCAGCTGAAGATGGTTGTTCCTTGGACACTTCTCTGAGGAACTCCTGCAGTAATGTCCTAAGGATGAGATGATTGATCTTCATTAACCACAACCATCTTCCTTTGTGTCAGGTATGATTCCAGCCAGTGGAGGATTTTCCCTTTAATTCCCATTGACTCCATTTTAGCTAGGGCACCTTGATACCATAATCAGTCAAGTGCTGTCTTGATGTCGAGGGTTATCACTCTCACCTCACCTCTGATATTTAGCTGTTTGGTCCATGTTTGGACCAAGGAGGTGATGAGGTCTGGAGCTCAGTGGCCTTGACGGAACCCCAACTGGACATCTGTAAGCAGGTTATTGCCGAATAGGTGCTGCATGATAGCACTGTTGATGATACCTTTCATTACTTTGCTGATAGGGCAGTATTCGTCTGGGTTGGACTTGTCCTGTTTCTTGTGTACAGGACATACCCAGGCAATTTTCCAGATAATATAGGAAAGGAATAATGATAAATGTGAAGAGCTGTTAGTTAGCTTAAAGAAGGACCATGCAGTTTGAAAATAACCCTGAATGGTTAAGAATGAGGGGTACAGTCCGGTAGAAAGATTATAGAGGCCACATGATCTGAAAAATAAGTATCTGAATTGGTGGAAGGTATAAACAGTAACACTAATCATGACAAATATGATTAGACTTAATATGCCAATTAAAAAACATCAAAGATTACATTGTGGTTCATTACTGAAGAAAAGAAATGAATGACAAAAATCGTGTTCAACCAATATGGAAACTTAAATCAGTAGAATTTTTGCAGAATAGTCTGATTTTAAAATGAACGTTAAGGTTCTGGAACAGCTTCAAAAGACATTCGCTGGAAAGATCATAAAACTGAGAAGTTGCAGTTGTAGGAAAAGTCAAAGAGGTGAGAAGAATGAAGAATAAGGGGATAAGAATAACCCGCTTGAAGTCTTCCAGATTGGGAAAAATGGACTGGATAGAGATAGGGGAAAGGTCTTTGTCTGTGGATAAGTACAAAGTGAGTTGCATAAAATGCAAGATATTAACTCTCTCCAGGTAATTCAGGGGCAGCTTCTGTCTCCAGAGAGTGGGTAGAAGGGTTCTTAGTAAGACAAGGGGAACGTATACATTTAAGGAGAAAGCAACTGGGGGAGAAAGGACTAAAGAATAAAATGAAGGGATTAGGTGAAGGAATCATTTACATTCCTTACCGGAATCACAACCTGATCAATCACAAATGGATACAGACCCCCTTTCCGCTTTCCACAGAGATTGCTCCCTCCACGATTCCCTCGTTCATTTGTTCTTCCTACTAATCTCCCTCCCATCACTTATCCCTGCAAGCAGCCCAATTTCTACAACTGACCATACACCTCCTCCCTCACCTCCATTCAGGGCCCCAAACAGTCCTTCCAAGTGAGGCAACATGTCACCCGTGAATCTGCTGGGGTCGTCTGTTGTGTCCGGTGTCTGCTCCACCATATCATTACACATATGTCAGTAAATTTGCTTTTTTTTTGTGGCAGCAGTACAGTGCAATACATAACATTATTACTGTACTGTGCAAAAGGCAGCATAGTGTGTGTGTGTGTGTGTGTGTGTGTGTGTGTGTGTGTCTCTGTGTGTGTGCACGCCTAAGATTTTTTGCACAGTACCGTATATAGGAAAATTACAGCAACAGTGTGAATGCATTTTTGCCTTGTGGCAAATTCTTACAGATGTACTGTTGACTTAGCCTGGTGAGCGGCAGCAACTGGAGCAGCCCTGTGTTTTAACCTGTTCCCATTTAATCATGCCTCAACCTCAGTGAAAAGCTTCTGTCAAATATTAAAATTGTTTTCTTTTCATTGTCACATGGTGATTGAAATGAAAAGTTTTCATTTCAACTGAAAATGTATTGCGGAAACAACACATCAATCAAAGTCTGATGGGTATCGTCACATTGGGAACAAATTGTTCTGGTCTGCTCTTGGAAACAATTAATAAGTTTGAATTCAGAAGCCTGCAGTCAGCCAGGAATGATGGTACGATTTGTTAAGTCACTAGACTAGTAACCCAGAGGCCTGGTTTAACAATCTGGAGACACGAGTTTGAATCCTACCATGACAGCGGTAGGATTGAAGTATAGTGACGAAATAATTTTTATAAAGCCGGTCTCCATAATTTTGACCGCAAAACCACTGAATTCCTGTAAAAACACAACTAATTTGCTGTTTCCCTCAGGGAAGAAAGCTGCCTGTGTGCGACACCGGATTCACAGGACTGTGGTCGATCCTCTGATATAGCCTAACAACCTATTGAGTTGTATTGAAAGCTACCTTCAAAATAGGAAAAGAATGACAGCAATTCAAGAGAACAACTCATCGCCACCTGCTTAAGTAGCAGTCAAGGACAGGCGATAAACGCTGAAAAGTTACGCAACCTTGAGAGGAATAGGTTTGTAGGTAGCTGAGGTGTATCCTGGATGGAAATGTCAAATACCGGAGGGCGTAGCCTCATGAGCTGAGGCGGGTTAAATTCAAAGGGGATTTACGAGAGAGTGCTTTGACACAGAGAGTGGCAGAATTTGTTGCAGGAGAAGTAGTGGATGTCGTAGTGGACAATAGTAATGTTTAAGAGGCATTTCCCTGAACATGGACATGCAGGGAATGGAGAGATATAGACCATGTACAGGCAGATTGGATTAGTTTCAAATGGCATCACAGCCGTAAGGCATGTCCCTGTGCTGTGCTGTTCCATGCTCTAAGTCTGAGGTTTACTCAGCGAACTGTTCAGCTGCATTGGAGACTTCACTCAATGTGGATCTGGTTTTGCTCAGTATCAGACCTGGCTATTCCTGTCTGAAATCATGTCGACTCGATTTTTCTTATTCCATCCATATAGGGTGGTGGGGTGGAGATATGTCTCCACCAAAAGAGGTGTAAGGCGCTCAGAGCCACATGAGGCCATGGGAGCAGGTGATGGATGGTCGTATGAGCATCTGGTGCCTACCGCAAGTCCTGGTTATGCAGCCACCGACGCCAGGCAGATAATCTCTGAATACTTTTGATAATGGGTCAGCTGTCTTGTAAAGACGCCGTCCAGAAGAAGGCAATGGCAAACCACTTCTGTAGAAAATTTTGCCAAGAACAATCATGGTCATGGAAAGAGAATGATTACCCATGTCATATGACATGGCACATAACAAACGGATGATTCATAAAACCTGTCCTGTAGTGCATGTCAAAGAGCCTTATCATTTACAACATATTAAGTTCAGTATGCTAGTAACTGCCCCATTAACTCTTCTGGCCTTATCCTATCAGAGACATTCCCTTTTTTCTAGCCATCCCCCCTCACCTTCTCTGTTACTGGTGACTAACATGTATTTATCTCTTTTAGGTTTCCAACCTGAAATGTTGACTGATTCTCCTTCCACTGTTGTTCGTACAATCTCCTATGGCAACAAGGAGAGGTACAGGAGTGAGATAGTTTGACTGGTTGAGTGGTGTCACAACAAGAACATTGCACTCAGCATCAAAAAGACCAAAGAACTGATTGTGGACTTCACAAAATGGAAGTAGGGAGAACCAGTCCTCGTAATGAGTTCCACACTGTAAAGGATGAACAGCTTTAAGTTCTCGCTTGTCATCATTTTCAAGGATATCGTGGTAGCATAGAGGTTGGTGTAATATTTTACAGTGCCAGTAATCAGAAGATCAATTCCTGCCGCTGTCCTTACAGAGTTTTTCCATTCTTCCTGTGACTGGGTAGGTTTCTTCTGGGTGCTCTGGTTTCCTCCCACATTCCAAAAGATGTATGGGCTTGGGTAGGTAAGTTGTGGGCATGCTATGTTGGTGCTGAAAGCATTATTATGCCTGTGGGTTGCCCCCTGCACATCCTTGGATTGTGTTGGTCATTGACACAGACAATCCATTTTACTGTATGTTTCAAAGTTTTGATGAACATGTAACAAATAAAGTTAATCTTTCCGAAAGCAAACCTTTAGACCTGTCCTGGGCCCAACAAATTGAAGCAATTATGAAGAAAGCATGCCAGCAACTCTACTTCATGAGGAGTTTGGGAAGATCTGGTACAGCACCAAAGTCTCTGGCAAGTTTCCGTAGATGTGTAGTGGAGAGCAGTCTGATTGGTTTCATCACAGCCTGATGTGGAGGTTCTGGGCTGTCTAAATGCTCTGAAGCCTCACCACATCTCACTGGACACATATCTCTGCATCCAGCCATATAAATATATAAACATATAACAATTACAGCACGGAAACAGGCCATCTCGGCCCTTATAGTCCGTGCTGAACTCTTACTCTCACCTAGTCCCACCGACCTGCACTCAGCCCATAACCCTCCATTCCTTTCTTGTCCATATATCTATCCAATTTAACTTTAAATGACAACATCGAACCTGCCTCAACTACTTCTGCTGGAAGTTCGTTCCACACAGCTATCACTCTCTGAGTAAAGAAATTCCCCCTCATGTTACCCCTAAACTTTTGCCCTATAACTCTCAACTCATGCCCTCTTGTTTGAATATCCCCCACTCTCAATGGAAAAAGCCTATCCACGTCAACTCTATCTATCCCCCTCATCATTTATCTATCCCTCTCCAAGCCCTGGGAGTTGGGAACAGTAGAGACTCAATCTGTTAGAGCAAGACAACGCAAACCACTTGTGTTAACATTGTCTAGAGCAGGGGTTACAAACCTGGGGCTCACAGACCCCTCAGTTAATGCTAGGGCATCCTTGGCATAAAAATATTGGAACCCCCTGATCTAGAGCATAAAGTTCTCCCCCAAGGTGACACATTTGACGGGGGGCTGGGAAGCAGAGTGGTAGGACTGAGGGGTGGCGCAGTTGGTAGACCATAAGACATAGAGGCAGAATTGGGCCATTCAGCCCATCAAGTCTGCTCCACCATTCCATCATGGCTGATCCTGGATCCCACTCAGCCCCATACACCTGCCTTCACGCCATAACCTTTGATGCCCTGACCAATCAGGAAACTATCAATTTTCGCTTAAACTATAGCTACAGTCTTGGCCTCCGCAGTTGTCTATGGCAGCGCATTCCACAGATTCACAGCTCTTTGGCTAAAAAAACTCCTCCTTATCTCTGTTATAAAAGTTCACTCCCCAATTTTGAGGCTGTGCCCTCTAGTTCTGGACAATCCCACCATAGGAAACTTCTTCTCACATCCACCTTGTCTAGTCCTTTCAAAACTTGGTAGATTTCAATTCTTCCAAATTCCACTAAGTACAGGCCCAAAGCTGCAAAATGCTCCTCATATGTTAACCCCTTCATTCCCAGAAAGATGTGATACCATATTTGAAAACGTGCAGTCTAAGGAATAAGGTAGATAATCTTGTAGTGCAGTTAGAGGTTGGCACATCACTGAGTCATGGATGAATGAAGATCACAGTTGGGAGTTTAACCTCCAGGGATACACCTTGTATTGAAAGGACAGGGAGGTAAGCCGAGAGGGTGGAGTAAAAAATGAAATCAAATCCTTAGAAAGAGGTGATATAGGATCAAAAGATATAGTATCCTTGAGGGTGGAGTTAAGGAACTGCAAGGGTAAAAATACCCTGTACAGGCCTCTGAACGGTAGCCAGGATGTGCGGTACAGATTACAATAGGAGATAGAAAAGGTATGTAAAAAGGGCAATGTTACAATAGTCATTGGAGGTTTCAATATGCAGGTAGATTGGGAAAGTTAAGTTGCTGCTGGATCCCAAGAGAGGGAATTTGTAGAATGCCTATGAGATGGCTTTTTAGAGCAGCTTGTGGTTGAGCCCATTAGGGGAATGGCAATTCTAGATTGGACATTGTGTAATGAATCAGATTTGATTAGGGAGCTCAAGGTAAAGGAACCTTTAGGAAGCTGTGATCATAATATGACAGAATTCACCCTGCAGTTTGTGAGGGGGAAGCTAATATTAGATGTATCAGTATTATGGCGCAGTAAAAGGAATTACTTAGGTATGAGAGAGGAACTGGCCAAAGTTGATTGGAAAGTGACATTGGGAGAGATAAGGGCATAACAGCAATGGCTGGAGTTTCTGGGAGAAGTTCATAAGGTGCAGGATAGATACATTCTGAAGTGCTCTAAAGGGAGGATGACCCAGCCATGGCTGATGAGGGAATTCAGAGACAGCAAAAAAGCAAAAGAGAGAGCATATAATAGAGAAAAAATAGTGGGAAATTAGGGTATTGGGAAGCTCTTAAAAATCTACAGAAAGCAATTAAAAGAGCAAAAAGAAGAAAGAGATGAACTATGAAGGTAAGCTAGTCAATAATTTCAAAGGGGATACCAGAAGTTTTTCTCTCAAATATACAAAGAGTAGAAGAGCATTGATTCCAGACTGCTGGAAAATGATGACAAGGAAATGGCAGACAAACTTAAAAAGTAATTGCAACAATCTTCACTGTGGAAGACACTAACAGTATGTCTGAAATTTGAGAATGTTAGGGAACAGTTCCTGTTGCTAAGAAGGTGGTTGGAATGCAGAAAGGTCTGAAGAGAGAGAAGTCACCTGCACCGGATGGACTACACTGCAGGCTTCTGAAAGGAGTAGCTAAAGAAGTTGTGGATACATTAGTAATGAACTTTCAAGAATCACTAGATTTTCCAATGGTTCTGGAGGACTGGAAAATTAAAAATGTCACTCCACTCTTTAGGAAGGGAGGAAGGCAGAAGAAAGGAAATTATAGGCCAGTTAGTCTGACTTCAGTTGTTGGAAAGACGTTGGAGTCTATTAATAAGGATGAGGTTTTGGGGTACTTGGAGGCACCTCATAAAATAGGCCAAAGTCAGCATGGTTTACTTAAGCGAAAATCTTGCTTGACAAATATGTTGGAATCCTTTAAGGAAAAATAGGCAGGATAGATAAAGGAGAGTTGGTGGATGTTGTTTATTTTGATTTTCAGAAGGTCTTTGACAAAGTGCCACACATGAGGCTGCTAATCAAGATAAGAGTCCATGTTTTTACAGGAAAGATACTAGCATGGATAGAAGATTGATTGACAGGCAGGATGAAAAGAGTATGATTAAAGGGGGTTTGTTGCTGGTGACCAATGGTGTTTCTCAGGGACAAGATAAAATCTGCAGATGCTGGAAATCCAAGAAGCGCACACAGAATACTGGGGGAGCTCAGCAGGCCAGGCAGCATCTATGGAATAGAGTAAACAGTTGACAATTCGGGCTGAAGGTTCTCAACCCGAAACATCGACTGTTTACTCTTTTGCATAGATGTTGCATTCTTCCAGCATTTTGTGTGTACAGCATTACAGAAAATAAAAAAAAAATATTAGAGGTGCAAAGGGACTTGGGAGTCCTGAGCAGGATTTCCTAAAGGTTAGCTTGCTAGTTGACTTGGTGGTAAGAAAGGAAAATGCAATGTTAGCATTCATTTCAAGAGGACTAGAGTATATAAGCAAGATGCAATGATGAGGCATTATAAGGCTTTGATTAGACCACATATGGAGTGTTGTGAGCACTTTTGGGCTTTTATCTATGAAAGGATGTGATGGTTCTAGAGAGGATCCGGAGGAAGTTCCCATGAATGATTCTGTGAATGAAAGGGTTAACATATAAGCATTTGATGGCTCTGGGCCTGCACTCACTGGAGTTTGGAAGAATGAGTGGGATCTCATTGAAACCCACTCAATATTGAAAGGCCAAGATAGAATGGACGTGGAGAGGATGTTTCCTATAGGAGGGAAGTCTAGAACCAAAGGGCACAGCCTCGGAATAGAGGAACGTCCTTTTAGAATAGAGATAAGGAGGAATTTCACTACCAGAGGGTGGTGGATCTGTGGAATTCATTTCCAGAGATGAGTGTGGCATCCAAGTATAATTAAAGTGAAGTTTGATAGGTTCATATTTTGTCAGGGCATCAATGGTTACAGGGAGAGGGCAGGAGAATGGGGTTGAGAGGGATAACATATCAGCCATGATGGAATGGCAGAGCAGACTCGAAGGTCTGAGTGGTCTAATTTTGCTCCTATGTCTTATCGTGCAAATGACTGTTCTCCCTCACTATTAGAATCAAGGAAGTCCCACTATAACATCTTGAATGTGCATCTGGGTAACTGACGACTGACTGCAGTGTGATTTCCTCCCTACCACAGGGAGTGCGGTGGCTGTGTCATCCAGCACCGGGGAAACCAGTGACACAGAGAGTCCATACAAACTGTTCACTTTGTAAATATTCTCAGAAAATTTGACACTCTGCTGCATGAGTCTCATGGTTAAGAGGCACAGCTGTTTAGTAACATTTAATGTGGCGTGGATGGCTCGCCATTCTCTTAGACAATTGCTTCAAAATGTGTACTTTGATAATAGAATTTACTTTGAACATTTGAACTTCAGATTACATCTACATCCCAATCTATATTTCACTTCCTGTGAAACAAACATTGTTACTCTCATAAAACCTAACGACATAACGATGGAACAGAAGTACAAAGAGTATTGAACAATCTTTCATAGAAACAGTCCATTTGGCCCACAAAGTCAATGTTGAACGTGAAGTCAAATTAAACTAAGTCGTTTCTGCCCGCACATGATCCATATCCTTCCATTCCCTGCAATTAAGTGTGTCTATCTAAAAGCTCCTTTAATGTCACTGTCATATCTGCTTTGACCACTACCCCGGCACCCGTGACACGAGTTGCGAATAGTGGGGAAGATTGACAAAGGAAACAGCATAATAAATCTGGATGGAACTCTATCTGAACAAGTGTAAGCTGTCGCAGTCTGGGAGATTAAATGCAAAAGGAAAGTATAGCATAAATAGCAGACCCTAAGGAGTGCTGATGTACAGGGGGATCTTGGGAAGCCCACCTATTGCTCCCCGTAAGTGGCAACACAAGTGGATGGGGTGGTAAAGAGCCTTTATGGTATGATTGTCTTCATTGGTCAGGGCACTGGGTATGAGAGTTGCCAAGTCACGTTGCAGCTGTATAAAACTTCAGATAGGCCACCTTCGGAGTATTGCACATAGTTCTGGGAGTCACTACAGGAAGGATGTGGAAGCTTTGGAGAAGGTGCGGAAGAAGTTCACCAGGATGTTGTCTGTGTTGAACCACATTAGTTAGAAACGGCGGATGGGCGAATTGTAATTATTTTCTCTGGAGCGCCAGTGGCTGAGGGCTAACATGATAGAGGTATCTAAAATGATGGGAGAAATAAAGAGGGAAGGTAATCAGAGTCTTATTCATCAAATGGAAACATCAAATACCAGAGGGCATAGGTTTAAGGGAAGAAGGGTTAAGTTTAAGGGAGATGTTTGAGGCAAGTTTTGTTCCAGAGAGTGGTAGGTGCTTGGAATACATTGTTAGAGGAGGTGGCAGGAGCAGATACAATAGCGATGTTTAACAGGCACTTGGACAGACCAATGAACAAGTAGGGAACAGAAGGATATGAACCCCAAGCAGGCAGATGGGATTCAGTAGATTGTCCGCATGGTCAGGGTGGATCTGATGGGTGAAGGGCCTGTCCTTAGTGTAAACAGGTGCTTGATGATCTGTGTAGACTCAGTAGGATAAGGCTATCGTGGTTAATACAATGAATTACAGTGTGGGCGTCCTGGGTTCGATTCCCGCCACTGATTGTAAGGAGTTTGTACGTTCTCCCCGTGACCATGTGGGTTTCCTCTGGGCACTCCGGTTTCATCCCACAGTCCAAAGACGTATCGGTTTGCAGGTTTATTAGTCATTGTAAATTGCCCTGTGATTAGGCTGGGATTAAATCAGGGGATTCTCAAAGGGCCGCAAGGGTCTGTTCCACGGTGTATCTCAATAAGTAAATAAAAAAAGGAACTGCTTGTGTGCTGCATCTCTCTGTGTTTCTGTGGAATTCAGGAGAAATGCAAACTCCACACGGGGAGCTCTGGAGCTCAGTATTGAGCGCGGTTTGCTGGAGCTGTGGGGTAGTGCGGTGTCAATGTGCCTTCGTAAATGCTTCCTCATTCTGTCCTATTGCTCTAGTATGATGTCACGGTCCAGAAGCTGCTTCCAGTCCAGTCACCCTGCTATTAGTCCTTTTCCATAACTGCACTGATTAATTCCTCAACACCAAAGGGCACAGTGGTGCAGCTAGTAGACACACTGCCTCACAGACCTGGGCTCAATCCTGACCTCAGAATTTGCACACTTTCCCTCCAGATGTATTGGTTACCCCTGAATGCTCTGGTTTCTTCCCAAATCCCAAGTCGATTGGGTTGTCAGGCACTGTAATTGCCCCCTAATGTATGGTGGTGTGGTAAGGAATTGTGAAGATGGGGAGATTAAATAGGATTAATGCAACTGGATCAGCACAGAGTTGGTGGGCTGAAGGATCAATTTCTATGCGTCTGAACCTGTTACTCTGACTGAAATCGAAACAAGCAAACAATGATTTTTCAGCACTTTCAAGGATCCCTTAAAATATCACTCAATTTGTTGTCAGCTATTAAATTCCCTTTCTAGCAACATAGTGTAATTAATAATGGGTGTGTGTGTGTGTGTGTGATACCCTTTCTCCACCTGGAATACAGAACTGTATTTTGACAAGGGCTTGATAAAGAGAAGAGGAAGTGTAGTGACACTTTCGAGTTGTAGCCAGGAATGCAAAGCACACAAAAGACCATTCAATCTTGACAGCAGAATTTCAAGTCTGATTTCTAACACTAGCTATCAAAAAAATGTATCTGGGAACT
The DNA here is from genome assembly GCF_030028105.1 of Mobula birostris. Classification (NCBI taxonomy): domain Eukaryota; kingdom Metazoa; phylum Chordata; class Chondrichthyes; order Myliobatiformes; family Myliobatidae; genus Mobula; species Mobula birostris. The sequence continues at coordinate 120,294,182 of NC_092371.1, forward strand.
CAGTGAGGCCCAGACATCTGGGAAGTTAAATCACTTACATCCAGTCATTTCCTTTTGTTGAGGATTGGTGGGCATTTTGGAAGTAACATTTGCAATGAACGAGTGTGTCACCCAGCCAAGGTGATGTAAGGTATTAATTCAGTTACTTTACTGAATCAGAATCAGGTGTAAAATTACCGGCATATGGGGGTCCTTAATGACGGATGCCACCTTTTTGAGGCATCGCTCCTCGAAGATGTCCTGGATACTACGGAGGCTAGTTCTCATGATGGAGCTGCTTGAGTTCACAACCTCCTGCAGATTATTTCGATCCTGTGCAGTAGCCACCCCCACCCCCCACACCAGATGGTGATGCAGCCAGTTAGAATGCTTCCCCAGCACATCAGTAGAAATTAGTGAGTGTTTTGGTGACATACCAAATCTCCTCAAACTCCTTGTGAAATATAGTTGTTGTCATGCATTTGAGCCGCATCGATATGTTAGATCCAGGATAGATCCTCAGAAGTATTGAGACCCAGGAACTTGAAATTGCTCACTCTTTCCACTTCTGATCTCTCTAAGAGGACTGGTGTGTGTTTCCTCAACTTACCCTTTCTGAACTCCACAATCAATTCTTTGGTCGTCCTGATGTGGAGTGCAAGGTTGTTTCTTCTCAGACACTTAGAGCAGTAAATCAGTCTATCGGAAGTTACGGTTTTATTATAACGATCTCAGTGTAAATAGTGAAGAGCATCTTCTGCTGTATTTTCACATTTAGTCCTCGCTACTCAGCTTGGCATATCCCTGTCGGCCGTTGCCAATTTTTATAGATGCACTATGGAAAGCATTTTATCTAGAAGCATCACGGCTTGCTGTGGTAACGACTTTGCTCAAGGCTGCAAGGCACAGCTCAGTCCATCAGGAAAACCAAAATGATACGTGTTGGTTTGAATGCAATGTAATAAAGCCATTGAGGTTTCTCACACAGTTTTTGACTGAGTTACACATACATTATATAAACAGTTGTTTCATCAGTTGAAGGGAAGGTTAGGCTAGAGTTTCCTTCTACCTGACGACTTGCCAGAATTAGAGTCCTACAGCGCTGAACCAGGCCTTTTGTCCTTTCCAAGCTGACCACAAAGTATCCATGTGTACTAATTCCAACTACCTGTGACTGGTACAGTTACCAATGTAGCCTGGTACAACATACCTTCATGATTCAGGAGCTCATCCAGATACTTCTTGGGCCCTTAACACAAACACAGGAAACTCAGCAGCTCTTTCCAGGGCACCTTGGTCAAATTTGTGAAGCCCAGATTCTATAAATAAGTTTCCCATGTGAAGGATTCCACATCCGGTCCACCTTTACTGACTCCTTGTGTTGACAGGGAACGGTGGAGGAATAGGTCTGATGTCTATGTGTATATGGGTAAATGATTGCCATGCATTCAGAGATTAACAGTGGTGTCATTCTACACACAGATACACGGATGATGTAAGCACCCTTTAGGGCAGGGGTGTCAAACTACCGGCCTGCGGGCCCCATCCGACCCGCGAAGGAGTCCAATCCCGCCCGCTGGATGATTTGGGGAAAGAAAAGTATATTCACGACCATTTATTATGTATCTGTACGGCAGCCGCTCTCTCTCCCACCACTGTCTGTGCCGCCTGCTGCGCCAGCAGCTTGTTTTGTGTGCTTAAAAAACAATAGGCGGCAGTTATCCACCGGCTGTGTATAAGCACCTACCACCCTGCACTGAAGACCACTAGGGCCCCACTTACGTCGTCAGACACAGTATAAACACACAGAGTACTCAGGTGAGTAACACCTGTAGCAAGGCTGAGACTGTTTGCTGCTGTGGTTCAAAGTGCTTTCCAAGAAAAGAAAAGTTGACATTGAAGGTCGGATATTCAACGATAATTGGAAAGATTGTTTTTCCTTCTGTGAGGTCAACGGCAAACCTGTTGTGTCTGATACGCTCGCAACAAGTGGCTGTGGCAAATGAGTACAATATCAAACGACACTATGAGCCGTCACATGGAGAAAAATATGACAAGTACGCAGGACGACTCAGAACGCAAAAGGTAAGTGAGCTTGAAGCAGCTCTGAAAAAACAGCAACTCACATCAAAGTCGCTGGTGAATGCAGCAGGCCAGGCAGCATCTCTAGGAAGAGGTACAGTCGACGTTTCAGGCCGAGACCCTTCGTCAGGACTGTTCGATGCACTGCGACATGTAAGCAAAATGCATTATGAAATATTGAGTGTCATAATATTGTGATTCATTCATTTTCTGACTATTCTATTATTGTAAATGTGATCACTTCAATAAAAATTAGAGGCTAACTGTGTTCATTGTCTGAGTTTGATTGGTGGAAGCAGGCAAATAAAAAATAGGTGCAGTCGTGTAGCCTACATTTACAATTTGTTTCATTAGGTCTACATTTGTGTCACCTAATGTTGGATTTCAAATGGTTTATTAATGGAAAGGGTGTGGCTCCCAAAACAATCTTAGCCAAAATAGCGTAGTTTTTTCTCTCTTTCATCACAACTTTCTTGTAGCCTACGACTGTAAGTTAAAACCAATCATAAGAATAATGCTTGCTAGGCAATCTTCTTCATAAGAAACAAAATTCGTAAAGTGAAACACTTTGTAGTTATAACAGAGACTGAGACACATGAGAGCAGGTTGAAAAAATGAAGGCAACGGAAGCTGTGGGAGCACACGTGTGCACAACTGATCTGGCCCGCATGAAGTTACATTTTGCCCAATCCGGCCCGTGACCTAAAATGAGTTTGACACCCCTGATTTAGGGCGTTCCTTGCTGTTGGAGTAGGTCAAACAGATTCCTTTGAGGGTTGTGTTCTGTGATAGAACTGACTGGCAGTCCAGCAGAACCCAGAACCCAGATCAACCACAGCTACAGCTGCACTCATGAGCCAAAGAAAGAAACAGCACTGCAGGTCTGTGCGATCAGCCATAGAGTGTTGGGCTCCTAGGTTTCTAGAGCTCCTGTATTTGCCCATTGTTGTCTTAACTAGCGTCGTTAAACCTTCTGCTCCCTGCTTAATATTGTCAAGTTTGTTTTGACTGGCATGGGTTTTCTGCATACTGTGATCATTTAAAGCAGACTCCCGGTTAGCGCTTTTCGTGGGGTCCTTGTTCTGAGATTGGTTTGTCATGCAGTGTTGCTCAGTCGCGCCACCGGCAGTCTGTTGGAATTCCTAAGTATAGACTCTTGTTTCTGTTTCTACATGGGAGTCTATTGTTCCTCTGCTCCTGGTTCAGTCATTGCCGGCGCACACTCGTTCTCTCCTCAGCTCAGGTAAGGAACGTTGAGTTACAAGCTTTTTGGCCCAGCTTGTCCTTACTTATCAAGGTTGTCTACCTGAGCTAATCCCATCTGTCCAGATTGGCCCATATTCTTAAACTTTTCCTGTCCACTTCGCTGTCTTTATAAATCCTGTAATTATAATTGTGTCTGCCACTTTCTATGTGTGAAAACCGTGCTTCTCAGACCCTTCTTAAATCTTTACCCACCAACACTCAGCCTTGGCCTTCTAGATTTAGACTCCCCTTCCTTGTGAAAATGACTGTGACGATCCACCCTATCTATGTCCCTCATGATTTTAAATGTTTCTTGATGTTTACTTCTCAATCTCCTTCAGTCCAGGAGGGGGTAAACACAGTCTACTCAGTCTCTCCTGATAACTAATGTCTCCAGTGCTGGTAACATCTTTTCCCTACCCTTTCCAGCTTAATGATATGCTTTCTGTGGCTTGCCAACCAGAATCGCACACAAGTGGTGTAGAAGAATAAAGTCCTGTGTCCTCAAGAAGGGTCTCGGCCTGAAGCGTCGACTGTTTACTCTTTTCCATTGATGCTGCCTGGCCTGCTGAGTTCCTCCAGCATTCTGTGTGTGTTGCTTTTATTTCCAGCATCAGCAGATTTTCTGTCTCTCGTGATTAGAAATCAGAGCATTAGGAGACCTTTCTCCAGACCCACAACCTTACCTCCCTTTTAAACTGTGAAATATTGTTATTGGTTTAGGACCAATTCCAACATCTGCTTTGAATCCATTGCTGCCTCAGCTATTTCAATGCATTTAAAATAAACAAATTTTGAATAGAGAAATTGAAACCCTTGGGAATGCAACATAAAACCCGGAAGTAACTCTAGGAAAGGAAGCTGCAATTGGCTGCTGGTGGAGAGACATCAGTCAAGGGTGAATTACAATTGGGAGTTCCTGTGGGATCACCATTGGTGCCTAATTGTCTCTGACATACATAGTTTCATTGTAAAATAGGCAGATTTACAAACAATACTTAACAGAGAGCTACTTACTTCAGTGGTTGGTAAGTTGATGGAGAAGATCTTGAGAGGTGGGATTTATAAACATTTGGAGAGGTATAATATGATTAGGAATAGTCAGCATGGCTTTGTCAAAGGCAGGTCGTGCCTTACGAGCCCGATTGAATTTTTTGAGGATGTGACTAAACACATTGATGAAGGTAGAGCAGTAGATGTAGTGTATATGGATTTCAGCAAGGCATTTGATAAGGTACCGCATGCAAGGTTTGTTGAGAAAGTAAGGAGGTATGGGATCCAAGGGGACATTGCTTTGTGGATCCAGAAATGGCTGGCCCAAAGAAGGCAAAGAGTGGTTGTAGATGGGTCATATTCTGTATGGAGGTCGGTGACCAGTGGTGTGCCTCTGTGATCTGTTCTGGGACCCCTACTCTTCATGATTTTTATAAATGACCTGGATGAGGAAGTGGAGGGATGGGTTAGTAAATTTGCTGATGACACAAAGGTTGGACGTGTTGTGGATAGTGTGGAGGGTTGTCAGAGGTTACAGTGGGACATTGATAGGATGCAAAACTGGGCTGAGGAGTGGCAGATGGAATTCAACCCAGATAAATGTGAAGTGGTTCATTTTGGTAGGTCAAATATGATGGCAGAATATAGCATTAATGGTAATTACCAGATCCTTAGCCAGTGTGGAGGATCAGAGGGATCTTGGGGTTCGAGTCCATAGGACACTCAAAGCTGCTGCGCAGGTTGACTCTGTGGTTAAGAAGGCATACGGTGCATTGGCCTTCGTCAATTGTGGGATTCAGTTTAAGAGCTGAGAGGTAATGTTGCAGCTATGTAGGACCCTAGTCAGAGCCCAGTTGGAGTACTATGCTCAGTTCTGGTCGCCTCACTACAGGAAGGACGTGGAAACCATAGAAAGGGTGCAGAGAAGATTTACAAGGATGTTGCCTGGATTGGGGAGTAGGCCTTATGAAAATAGGTTGAGTGAACTCAGCCTTTTCTCCTTGGAGCGATGGAGGATGAGAGGTGACCTGACAGAGGTGTATAAGGTGATGAGAGGCATTGATAGTGTGGATAGTCAGAGGCTTTTTCCCAGGGCTGAAATGGCTAGCATGAGAGGGCACAGTTTTAAGGTGCTTGGGAGTAAGTACAGAGGAGATGTCAGGGGTAAATTTTTACACAGAGAGTGGTAAGTGCGTGGAATGGGCTGCCGGCAATGGTGGTGGAAGCGGATACGATAGGGTCTTTTAAGAAACTCCTGGACAGGTACATAGAGCTTAGAAAAACAGTGGGCTATGGGTAACCCTAGGTAATTTCTTAGGTAAGGACATGTTCGGAACAGCTTTGTGGGCTGAAGGGCCTGTATTGTGCTGTAGGTTTTCTATGTTTCGAGAGAGGGTGGGGCAGGTGTGAAGATAGGATTGTACATGAGGAGACAGACTAAGAAATCTAGATATTTAGTGAAGGGCAACTTGAGGTGCAAGATAAACTTCGATACCTTCTGGGAAAATGTATATTGACACTATAAGATTGGGGTGGAGAATTTGATGGCTCTGGGCCTCTACTCACTGGAGTTAAGAAGAGTGAGAGAGGATCTCATGGAAATCTATCAAATATCAAAGGGCCTAGTTAGAGTGGACATAGTGAGGACGTTTCCTACAGTGGGGCATTCTAGAACCAGGGGGCACAGACTCAGAATACAAGGACGTTCCTTTAGAACAGAGATGAGGAGGAGATTTTTAGTCAGAGGAGATGGCTGTGGACGCCAAGTCTTTAGGTATATTTAAAGCGGAGGTTGATAGGTTCTCGATTAGTAAGGGTGTCAAAGGTTATTGGAGGAGGGAGGCAGGAGAATGGGGTTGAGAGGGATAATAAATCAGTCATGATGGAATGGCAGAACAGAGTCGATGGGCCAAATGGCCTAATTTTGCTCCTATGTTTTATGTTCTTAAAGGGGATAAGTGGGGAAAGTATTTAATGTAATGCCTGGATCGTGCTGCTAGGAGTGGGAGCAGGTACAATACTGGAATTTAATAAGCTTTTATATCAGCACATGCATATGCAGTGAATGGGGGGGGGGGCGTAAAGGATCAGGAGCAGGCAGAAGGGATTACTTTAATTTGGCATTGTGTTTGCATAAATGTTGTGGGCTGAACGACTGGCTCCTGAGCTGTACTGTTCTATGTTCTAAATTCTGTAAAACAGCACAGAATCCACATGGAAAAATGTAAATGCTTCCTGAAAGAAGAGATCTTCTTTCAGTTAGTCCTGACGAAGGGTCTCGGCCTGAAACGTCGACTGTGCTTCTTCCTATGGATGCTGTCTGGCCTGCTGTGTTCCACCAGCATTTTGTGTGTGTTGCTTGAATTTCCAGCATCTGTAGATTTCCTTGTGTTTGCCCTCCCTTTCTAGTTAATTTACCTGCAGGATATTTCCTTGCATATCTTTCTGTGGACTCCGCCTTGGATGTTCTGAGAAGCTAGTCAAGTTCTCTACCCTCTCAGTGATACAAGTGAGGCTTACCTGCACATCACAGACTCATCTGGAGTAGAACCTGTCTCCCTGGAGCTGTGATTAATGAAATGGTAAATGCTTTCTGTACGGATCAATTTTCATTTTTCTCGGGTGGTGTGCACAGTAAAATCCATCTTTTTTTCCTGCTTTGTGGTGTATCCCACCCACCTGACATTACAAGCTAACACCACACTGCTGAGTTTGTCAAAGTGCAATTAGCACATTTATTAAACCATACTATTGCCAAACCAGGGTGTGTTTCTATTTCAACAGCTGCCCAAACAGAGAAGAATCTATTTTGTAAGGCCTTGACATGATAGGAATTCCTAGTCACAGCCATGCTCTTGATGGCAACATCTGCAGAGGTGAACTCATGGTTTCAGCACACATTAATGAAGTGGCTTTCCCATTCTTCCTGCAATTTCATCGAGCTTTGGCTGGCCTGTGTGAGGAACCTGGTCTTCACTACCTGTGGAAGGGTACACTTGCAGTTGAAGGAGCAGTGTGAAGGTTCACCTGTATTTGTCAACATGGGGCTGAAAGTTTGTAACTCTGACTGGAGCAAAGGATGATGGGAATGGTGAGGGTGGTGCCCTGCAGGAGGGGTGTGGGACAGGTGGCAGAAGAGGAGTGCCAGGAGCAGGGGGTGGGGCAAGGTGGCACGGATGCAGACACACCCAGCCCTGAGATTCCAGGCACGGTCACTTGATTCCAAACAATTGGTTTAGTGATCATTACAGAATGTCTCTCTAGTGAATCCTGATCCCACCCCTCTCCTTTCCTCTTTTCCCAACCATGATTCCCCCCCCTCTCCCCCCCCCACTTTCCCACTCTCAGTCCACAGTAGAGACCTGTATCTGAATCAGCTTTATCATCACTCACAAACTGTATGTCACGACATTTTTTTTGTGGCAGCAGTACAATGCAATACATAAAATTTATACAGTACTGTGCAAAAGTCTTAGGCACCCTAGCTACAGTATATAAATGTGCCTAAGACTTTTGCACAGTACCGTAGGGTTGTTTGCTATCAAGGTAATCGACGCATATGGGGTCAGTGCAAGCTGGTGAAACTTTGGTAAAGAAATCAAATGTGTTCATATTGAATGGGGACAACAGGCAGGAGGAACCGAATGGCCTACTCTTGCTTCTATTTCATGTGTTTCTGCTTATCTTGTCATTGTCAGTGATGGTTCATGATCAATAAAGACAAAATGGAGTAGTTTACCAAAGGAAGAATTTGTACACCACATCCTGTGCTGAATCTCACAAATGATATTTGAATCATAGTCATCGAGTTCTACAGCGAGAAACAGGCCTTTGACCTTCCGTCTCCATGCTGACCATTGTACTTATCTATAGAAGTCCCAATTACTCACATTTGGTTCATATATTTCTATGCCTTGGCAATGCTTAACCAGATGCTTCTTTAGTGTTGTGAGAGTAGCTGCCTCCTCCTCAGGGAGCATGTTCCAAATTCCAACCACTCTCTGGGTGAGAACCTCCCATTCAGATCTCCTCTAGATCGACTCCCTTTAGACTTATGTCCAGGCCCTTCGTTTTACAAAGCCCAATCATTCTGAAGGGCAGTCAGATCAGGAAGCAGGCCCTTCAGCCCAGCTTGTCCATGCTGACCAAAATGTATATCTAACCTAGTCCCATTTGCCTGTTTTTGGCATATAATCCTCTAAACAAATTCTTTCCATTACCTGTCCAAGTGTCTTTTAAACATTATAACTGTACTTCCCACAACCACTTCTCTGGCAGGTTGTTCCCTATATCCAGCTCTGTGTGAAAAAGTTGCCCCTCAGGTCTCTTTCAAGCCTTTCCCCTTTCACCTTAAGTCTATGGCCTCTAATTTTCCTCCCCAATGCCGGGAAAAAGACTGTAACCGTTCATCTCATTGACGTCCCTCAGGATTTATAAGCTTCAATAAGGTCACCTCTTAGGAAAAAAGTCCTGGCTTTTTCAGCATCTCCTTGCATTTCAAGTACTTGTGAATATTTTCTGCAGCCTTTCCAGCTTAGTGATGCCCTGCCTATTGCTGGGCGGCCAGAGTCATAAACTAAACTTCTCAGGTGTCTCACCAATGACTTGTACATTTGCAACATGGCATCCCCACTCCTACATTCAGTACCTTTCCCAATGAAGGCAAAGTTCAAGGTTCAAAGTGCATTTATTATCAAAGTATGTATACATTATACAACTTTGAGATTAATCTCCTTACAGGCAGCCATAAAACAAAGAAACCCAAAAGAACTCCCCAAAAAAGACCGACAAACACCCAATGTGCAGAGAGATAAAAAAAAAAAGGCATGCCAAATGTCTTCTTCAACGCCCTGTCTCCTTGTGTCTCCACCTTCAGGGAACAATGGTCCTATATTCCAACATCTCTCTAATCTACAACCCTGTCCACGGCTGTCCCACTTACTCTGTGTGTCGAACCGAGACTGTTCCACATGGCCCATCGAAGAGGCAGGCATAGCTGGGGTCCATACGAGTGCCCATGGCTACCCCTTGAGTTTGGAGAAAGTGGGAGAAACCAAAGGAAAAATCGTTCAGGGGAAGACCAGTTCTGCCATGCTGAGGAGTGTGGCGGTGGAAGGGGATTGGTTGGCTGTTTTGTCTAGAAACAAGTGGCGAGCATTAAGGCCGTATTGATGGGGGATAGACGTGTATAGGGACTGAACATCCATGGTGAAAATGAGGCAGTCAGGGCTAGAGAATTGAAAGTTACCGAGAAGATCGAGAGCATGAGAAGTGTCATGGATATAGGTGGCAAGGGACTGAACCAAGGGGATAGAATGGAGTCAAGGTATGCGGGCACAACTTCAGTGGGGCAGGAGCAGACAGAGATAACGGGCCTACCCGGGCAGTCAGATTTGTGGATCTTGAGATCTTGGGAAGTAGAAGTGAGCAATGTGGGGTGAGGGGACTATGAGTTAAGTGGCAGTGGATGGGAGTTCTCCAGAGTGGATGAGGTCCGTGATGGTGTTGGCGACAGTTTTCTGATGGTCTGGAGTGGGGTCCTCTTTGAGGGATAAGTATGAGGAGTTGCTGCCTGGCTTCAGCAATGTAGTGGTCAGTCTGCCACACTACAATAGCACCCCAGTTTCTCTGTGGGTTTGATGGCTAGGTTGGGATTGGTGCAGAGAGAGCAGTGCGTTCAGAAGGATAAGGTTTGAGAAAGAGTGAGGAGTTCTGAAGTAGAGACAGTTGATGTTTCTTTGGCAATTCAAGATGAAAAGATCCAGAGCAGGCAGAGAACCAGAGCGGGGTGTCTAAGAAGAGGAGGAGGGTTGAAGTCAGGAGAAGGGATCATCAGTGTAGGGTGTGGAATCCTGCTAAACAAGTGGGCTCAGAGATGGAGGTGACAGAAGAAGAGCTCGACGTTGTGGCGGGTGCAGAACTCACTGAGGTGTGGGCAAAGGGGGACAAATGTGAGGTCCTCACAGAGAACAGAACATTCTGCCTTAGAGAGGGGAAGGTCAGAGGGAATTGTGAAAGCACAGCAATGAATAGAGCTGCGATCAGAGGAGAGAGGAGGGTTCAAAGTCGCTTTTTAGTTGTCAATGCATTAGGCAGATCATTATCCATAAGACCGTAAGACCCTACGACATAGGAGCAGAATTAGGCTATTTGGCCCATTGAGTCAGCTCCACCATTCCACCATAGTTGATTTATTACCTTTAAACTCCATTCTCCTGCTTTCTCCCTGCAACCTTTGTTTATTCCCAGTGTCCAGTGTCTATCTACATGAGTGCGTTGCCCTCATTTCACATGTCCCAACCTTGTTGATCAACTTCCTTTTTGAAAGTCTTTGAAAAACCCAAGTGCAACACGCTGGTATTCTCCTCCTCTATTCTGCTAGTCACGTCGCCAAATAATCCTGAAGTTTTACTTTCATGAATCATTATAGACTCTGCTTGTGAAAATTTTTAAAAATCGCAAATGTTGGAAATCTGAAATACAATCAGAAAAACTGCTGGAAACTCTCAACAGGTCAGGCAGCGGCTGAGGAAAGAGGAAAAGTGATCAAGTTTCAAATTAAAGTCCCTTTGACAGAGCGCTATTTCTCGTTCTACTAATGTAGCTGATCTTCTGAGTGTTCCTAACATTCTTGTTTTTTATTGACTTTGCTCACTCAAATTATTCTTTTCAGGGTGTTCTGTTATTGCTCCATTCTTCACCTAAATTCTTCATCAGAGTTGCTATTTTGTGCGATTTTGATCGGGGCAGATTGGCTCTGAGGCCTGAAGTTGACGAACGACACAGAGCTAGATTGGACTGAACTGAACTGAACTGAGCTGAATATGATTGGACTAATTCGATGATTTGCAGTCTGGTGTTTTATAATCTGTGCTTGTGCTTTCACTGTCAGCATAATTTGTTTTTCTCTTGCGCATTGGGGGTTTGATGTTTTTTCTTTGAATGGGTTCCATGGTTTCCTTTCTTTGTTTCATGGCTGTCTGTGTGAAGGTGAATCTCAGAGTTGTATACTGTATATCTTAGGATCTTAGACTCCAGCATTTCCTCTGTCACTGATATGGGTGAACAGGATGGTAGTTGCACAAGTTATTGGTATTGAAATTGGTTTATTATTGCCATGAATAAGTTCATTCAGGTAGTGAAAAGAAAACAAAATGCAGAATATAGGATTGCATTTGCAGAGGAAGTGCAGTGCGGGTGGACTAATAAAATTTGAGGACCACAGCCAGGTAGATTGGGAGATCGATTTCATTTTTGAGCAAATGAGAAGGTCCATTCAAGAGTTTTATAACAGCAGAGTAGACCATAAAACCATGAGACATCGGAGCAGGATTAGACCATTGAGTCTGTTCTGCCACTTGATCATGGCTGATTTATTTTCCCACTCAACCGCATTCTCCTGCCTTCTCAGACATCCCACCCTGCAAAAACTCATTTCAGGGAAGTAGCACCACCATTTCAGGGAGGTAAAACCCCCGCTCCCTGCAACCCCATATCCCACCCCCCTGGACCAGTTTAATATTGACAATATTCTTGCGGACTGGCCGACCCGGGGGTGGGGGTGGGTGGGTGAGGTGTTAATCACGACTGGAATATAGGTGATAAGTCAACTATATGTCACTTTTAAGTGGCTAATACACACAATTTCATTTCTAAAGGGGTTTATCTAACGAATTTAATATAAAACACACAGCACATATTTTCCTTGCATGAATATAGTGATAAGTCAATTATAACAGTGGTCCCAAACCTCCGGGCCGCGAAGGATGCAGCGGTACAGCGGTAGCCAGAATGCACCCAGCACGTCTTTAAGAAAGAAGCCGAAATAAACAAGCTAATTGATTAGGTGCCGCCCGGCACGTAAATGTTGGCCCAGATCAGAGATGACGCAATTGGCAATCGCCTCTGATCTGGGCCGACGTTTACGTGCCGGGCGGCACCTAATTAATTAGCTTGTTTATTTTGGCTTTTTTCTTAAAGATGTGCTGGGTGCGTTCCGGCCATCGCTGTGTTCTCCGTGGCCTGGAGGGTGGGGACCACTGAATTATAAGACACTTATAAGTCAATAGCATCATAATATTTTAAGTAAAGTTTGGATATTAAACACAACGCATATTTTCCCCGTATGAACATATAAAATCATTACAACACACCAATATCGCTGAATCAGTGGGAGCCCTGGGCTTGTTTTTCTGCAACAAGACGGTCCTATCGACGGGTGATGGGAGACAGCGATACTCGAAGGGGGTTCCTCATATCCAGTCTATTTCGCAATTTAGTTTTCGTTGCATTCATCGCAGAAAACTCCGCTTTGCAGAAATATGTTGGAAATGGAAGCAACGCTTTCAGTGCTTTCGTGGCTACCTTAGGATATTCAGCCTTGTCTTTGATCCAGAATGCCGGCAGAGATGTTATGTCAAACATACTTTTCAGCCCACCATCATTTGCAAGCTTGAGGAGTTGATCTTTTTCCTGCACTGACATGGATGATTCACCAGGGACATTCACAAATGGGTCACGGACCCATTCCTTTGCACATCTTGGGTCACTGATGACCTTGCGTGCGTTAAAATTCAACAGTGCGTGACAGGGAACGAGGAAAGGTGCGGCTAACTCATATCATTTCGTACCACCAAATCATATCGTTTCCCCGTGGCCCGGTGGTTGGGGACCACTCTTAGAACGAAGAGAGACCAATCAGGATGCTCACTCTCCCTCTCCCTCTCCTGCTCAAAAAAATCTATTTCCGGGATATTGTATATAATTTCCAGGCGTCAGGGAGCCATTATCGATATGTGGGAGACTCCCAGAACTTCCAGGAGAGGTGGGATGTCTGCCTTCTGCCTGTAATTTTTGATGATCTTACTAATCAAGAACCTATCAACCAAATACTTGGCCTCCACAACTGTTTGTGGCACTGAATTGCACAGATTCACCATCTTGATGAGGAAGTCCTTTTATTCTGATGGTGTGCTCTCTGGTCCTAGATTCTCTCAGCAATAGAAACATCCTCTTCACACTGCCCTATTTAGGCCTTTCAATGTTCAGTAGTCTGAAGTGAGATCCCTCCTCACTTTTCAAAACTACAGTGAGTACAGGCCCAGAGTCATCAAATGCTCTTCATACAGTATCCTTTTCATTCCCGGGATCATACTCGTAAATCTCTGCTGGATCCTTTCCAATGCCAGCACATCCTTCTTTGAGAAGAGGCCGAAACCTCTCGCTGTACTCCAATATGGTCTGACCAATGCTTGACAAAGCCTCATCATTACATCCTTGGTTTTATATTGTAGTCCTCTTCAAATGAATGCTAAAATTTCATTTACTTTCCTTACTGCCAAATCAAACCTTCAGGGAATCCTGCAGTAGGACTTCCAAGTCACTTTGCACCTTAGATTTCTAAATTCGTTCTCTCTTTACAAAATAGTATAAGCCTTTATTTCTTCTACCAAAGTGCATGACCATACACTTCCCTGCACTATATTCCATCTGCCACTTCTATGCCCAGTACAGTATAATGGGAATAAGGAATAGAAGCGATAGAAGAAAAGAAACTGTCCTTGCACCTGGTGGTACATGCTCTCAAACTTTTCTATCATCTGTCCGGTGGGAGTTGTAGCTGCAAAGAAAGTACAGAGCAGGTAAAATTGTTCGTAAATCTGACAGTGTTAAACTTGAGATTTAAAAGAGTAGAATATATGCAATAACTGTAATGAAAACATCTTCCTTTCTCCCTCTATTCCAAAATAGAACCGCATTTGTGGCCCTCCAATCCACAGGAACTATTCCAGAATCGACAGAACCCTGGAAGATGAGAGGTAGAGTGCTCACTATCTCTACAACTGCCTATTTCAGAATTCTGAGGTGTAGTCATCAGGTCCTTGGGTTATGTCAGCTTTCAAGCTCATTACTTTCTCCTGTTCTATATTTTTCAACTGATAGTTCTTTCTCTTCCACTCTCTTGTTGGATACTCAATGTTCTAATATATCTGGCAGGTTTTGAGTGTATTCCTCTGTGCAATATGCAAAGTAAGTGTTTGATTCTTCTACCTTTCCTTATTCCCATTATAAATTCTCTGACTCTCACTGTAAGGTGTCCCCACTTGCCCTCCCTCATCTTTTCCTGTTTTGCACACTGTTAAAAGCTTGCAATCTATTCCTATGTTTCTTCCCACTCTCATAATCTATCTTGCCTTTACGATTGCTTGCTGAATTTTAAAACCCTCCCAATCCTCAGGCCTACGGGTATTTCTGGAAACTCTATAAGCCTCTCCCTTTAATTTCTCCTGTCAGCCACGGATGAATCACATTATTTTTTGTTAGTTACTTTGTGACTTACAGGAATTTTGTTTTGAAATTTATGTATTATTTCTTTGTGAACATTCTTCCATTCGCTCTTACCTTTCAATATTTTAACCCACCCAGTCACATCCAACTTTGCTTCTTACAATTCACCACCAGGTTCAAGAACAGTTACCACCCATCAGCTATCAGGCTCTTGAACAAAAGGGGTTACTGCAGTCAACTACACTTGCTCCGTCATTGAAATGTTCCCACAACAAATTGTCTCACTTTCAAGGACTCTTCATCTCATGTTCTCTTTATTTATTGCTATTTATTTTTACTTACATTTACACAGTTTGTGCTCTTCTGCACTCTGGTTGAATTCCCTAGTTGGGCTGCCTTTCGGTGATACTGTTATAGTTGCTATTCTACAGATTTGCTGAGTATGCCCACAGGAAAATGAATCTCAGGGTTGTATATGGTGACATTTATGTACTTTGATAATAACATTTACATTGGACTTTGAACTTTAAAGTGTAGTGATTTGTATCCGATTCCATCACATTTTGGCCAGCGAGTTCTAGATATCAATGATTCTTTACGTAGAAAAACTTACCCCTCAAATCCTCTTTAAATCTCCTTCCTTGCACCTTAAACATAAGTGCTCTTGTTCTTGATACCCGAACTTACGGGAGAAGGATTTCTATTGTACTATGTGTGAAACATTTACTCTCAGATTCCCATTCAAATGTTCTTCCTCTCACTTTAAATCTATACCACCTACCTTTGGATAGCGCTGTCATAGGAAACATCCCTTCCTAGGCCTCTCATCATCTTCAGTATAACTCTATCAGGCCTATAGCCTCCGCTGCTTCAGAGAAAACAAGCCTGGAGTCTCCTCTCATGACAATCTATCATAGATAATGAAGCAGTCTGTACCTTGGGCATCATTCAGGCTTGGGCTGATAAATATCAAACCACGTTCACACAACACAATTGCTGGAAGATTACCTTCTCCAGCAAGACAGCTTAACCACCTACCCTTGATATTTAATGGCATTTCCATCTACAAGTCCCCACCATCATGGGATCTTCAGAGACTGGAAACTCAGGGCTAAACGAGTAGGTATGCCTCGAGAATAACTCACCTCCTGACACCCCAAAGGCTTTCTACCATCTACAAGGGTATCATTCCCTCTACTCCCAGCTGCAGTGTGTACCACCTCCAAAAGGGCAAGGAGGATAGTTGTATAGGAATTACCACCCAGAGGTTCATCTCCACGCTGTGAGAAACATATTGCTGTATCTTCATCACCTAAATACTGGAACCTCCAATCCTAAAATGTGGAAGTGCCCTCCAACAGCACACGGAGTGTTGGAAAGGCCAGGACATCTACAGCAAACGGTGTTGCAGAATGACAAGACCTTGGGGTACAAGTACATAGTTCCCTAAAAGTGGCGATGCAAGTAGATAGCATGGTGAAGATCAAAGTTCAAAGTGAATGTATTATTAATGTACCTATGTGTTACTATATAGTACCTTGAGATTAATTTTCTTGCAGACATTTCTAGGGGAAAAAAACAAATAAAATAGAATTTTGCAAAAAAACTATGCATAAACAAAAAAAGACTGACAAACAAGGGAAAGTATGGACCCTTCGGTCCTGCTGAAGGGTCTCGGCCCAAAATGTTGACTGTACTCTTTTCCATAGATGCTGCCTGGCCTGCTGAGTTCCTCCAGCATCTTGAGCGAGTTACTTGGATTTCCAGCATCTGCAGATTTTCTCTTGTTTGTAAAAGTATGGACAATGTAATTGATAAATGCACACAGTCCTGGTGGGGCCTTCGATGATGGATGTTGCTTTCTTATAGCAGTGCTCCTTGTAAGTGTATGGAGTGATCACTGGAGTCAAGTATGACGCTCTCCTAAGGGGTTGCCCGTTGATTGGTCCTCTGGTGGCTGGAGAGGCTGATCTGGGATCCACAGGTTCTGCTGCAGAGCAGGCAAGAGTGAATGGTGGCCGTGGTTAGTGGTTGGGTCATTTTGTTGTTCAGTTTTCCTGTTTGCAGCTGCCATTTGTTCTCTGCAGCACAGTGGAGGTTGATCCCATGTAGTGCAGCTCCCTCAATAGTTCCATTTAATATCAGAGAGAAGTATACAATATACATCCTGACATTCTTTTTCTTGGCAGACGTCCACGAAAACAGAAGGGTGCCCCAAAGAATGAATGACAGTTAAAGTGTTAGAACCCCAAAGCCCCCCTACTCCCCCCTCCCATGCACAAGCAGCAGTAAAGCAACAACTCTCCCCCAAGCCCACCCACTTCTGCGAAAAACATCAGCACCCTCCACCTACCAAGCACGCAATAGCAAAACCCCAAGAAAGACCATAGTCTGCAGTACAATATAAACTAATCATTCACCTGACAATTCGACAGCCGCAGGCTCTCTCTCTCTCCCTAATAAAGGGAAAAGGAGGTGTCCCCTTTCACTGCGAGATGGGTGCCATAACAAAACACCCAGACTCTCTTGGTGGAGAGGAGGTCACTAAACAAACTGTTACCCATGATGGACAATCTGGCACATCCTCTCCATGACCTACTGAATAAACAGAGGAGTACCTTTTCAAACAGACTCATTCAGCTCCGCTGTCACAAGGATTGTTACAGAAAATCTTTCCTACCAAATGCAATAAGCATATTCAACAGATTTAACAGGAACCCGAGGGGCAATATTTTCACCCCGAGGATGGTCAGAATATAGACTGAGTTGCCAGGGGAAGTGGTTGAGGTAGGTACATGGACATGAAGGGTTTATAGGGATATGGGTCAAACACAGGAAAACTGGACGAGCTTAGATATGAAACTTGATTGATATGGACCAGCTGGGAGAGAAGGCCTTCTTCCATGCTGTATGACTCAATAACTCTATGACTCTGTACAGGTCACGGGGGGGGGGGGGGGGGGTGCAGTGCTTGTGCCTGAAGCATACACCACCAGCAAGAAAAAAATGGGAATTAGAAAGAAACATACAGGCAATTGGGAAAAGTATATGAGTCATTCTATAATTGGGGGTACATTTCATATCCATTGACGATAATGATATTTTTTCTAACTATTTTCTTCAAAAATATCATATTTTACCGATTAAGGGAAAGCATATTATAAAGTCAGACAAACATTTTGTGCAACACACATCAAAGTTGCTGGTGAACGCAGCAGGCCAGGCAGCATCTGTAGGAAGAGGTGCAGTCGACGTTTCAGGCTGAGACCCTTCGTCAGGACTAACTGAAGGAAGAGTGAGTAAGGGACTTGAAAGTCAGAGGGGGAGGGGGAGATCCAAAATGATAGGAGAAGACAGGAGGGGGAGGGATGGAGCCAAGAGCTGGACAGGTGATAGGCAAAAGCGATACGAGAGGATCATGGGACAGGAAATCTGGGAAGAAAGACGGGTGGGGGGGGAACCCAGAGGATGGGCAAGGGGTATATTCAGAGGGACAGAGGGAGAAAAAGGAGAGTGAGAGAAAGAATGTGTGTATAAAAATAAGTAACAGATGGGGTACGAGGGGGAGGTGGGGCATTAGCGGAAGTTAGAGAAGTCGATGTTCATGCCATCAGGTTGGAGGCTACCCAGACGGAATATAAGTTGTTGTTCCTCCAACCTGAGTGTGGCTTCGTCTTTACAGTAGAGGAGGCCGTGGATAGACATGTCAGACTGGGAATGGGATGTGGAATTAAAATGTGTGACCACTGGGAGATCCTGCTTTCTCTGGCGGACAGAGCGTAGGTGTTCAGCAAAACGGTCTCCCAGTCTGCGTCGGGTCTCGCCAATATATAAAAGGCCACATTGGGAGCACTGGGCGCAGTATATCACCCCAGCCGACTCACAGGTGAAGTGTTGCCTCACCTGGAAGGACTGTTTGGGGCCCTGAATGGTGGTAAGGGAGGAAGTGTAAGGGCATGTGTAGTGCTCGCTCCCCCTCCCCCTCCAACTTTCAAATCCCTTACTCACTCTTCCTTCAGTTAGTCCTGACGAAGGGTCTCGGCCTGAAACGTCATCTGCACCTCTTCCTAGAGATGCTGCCTGGCCTGCTGCGTTCACCAGCAACTTTTATGTGTGTTGCTTGAATTTCCAGCATCTGCAGAATTCCTGTTGTAATCATTTTGTGCACACTATGTTTCACTTAGCTTGAAATTGTCATGATGTTCTTAAATTGACTGTTTTTACAATGTCCATTTTTCAATTGAGTGGGTCTTGGCCTCAAAATGATGATTAAGAACCATTAAAGTTAGCGTTATTTATTTTAAAATTCTAAATACTTTAGAAAAATACAATTTTTAAAATTGAGTTTCATACTTAAATGAAATAAATATCTCAGTTTATTAATGTCCATAAAAGTTCTGTCAACTATGTTACTAACAGAACACACGCCGTAACTAAAAAATGGCTTGCCCCAAAACCATGTGACCAGCATCACGGGATGTCATCTCTCTCATTGGTGGCCATTTTGAATACATTCTGGTGAATGTCCTTTCATTTTTTAAAACATTTTATCTGTAATAGCATATTGTCAAGGAGTATATTAATTAACTATGTTGGGTACATTGTTATGGTTTACAATTCTTTTATGACTTTAATTCAAATATATGTTGAAATTTAAGGTTAACCTGATAAAGAAAATGACATGTGGTCAGCCATGCAAGGCCTACCATTGAAATTATGGGCTAAAATAGGGAAATTGTCAACTAAGTTACCCAGTAGGGCCACCTCATGAGTAACATAGTTGACATGACCCTACTGGGTAACATTGTTCACTGATGATAATGGATCAGTTGCCATAGATTGGTATATTTTGTCATAGTTTAGGCCTGTATGTACCAGAGGAGACTGAGGATTAAAGGGATATTTGCCAGTGATTTTAAACAGGTGTCAGCAGCTGAGAAACAGCAGAGATACAGGGCTCAGCGGGATGCTGATCCTGCAAGAAGGTCAGCATACTTGGGGAAGCAGAGGGAGGCATGGCACAGGCTTAGAGCACAAGGCAAGGTCAAAACAGTGACAGAGATGAGTGAGAGACAAAAAAGAAGCAAGAAGGCCCACTGGAGGAAAGCACAGCAAAGAAGTAGAGAAAGAAAGCGTCGACTTGAGAACTTAGCTACGCCACCAGGAGAAATCACGTACCGAGATGTAAGCTGCCCTTGCACCGCCAAACAAAGTTTTGAGTGTCAGCGTGACAACACTAATAACTTTAGTTTTGGAGTTCAGCAAAAACCCCCTGCGCTGCCTCAAGCAGACAAAAGCAAGGATGACGAAATCCAGTGGGGTCCTCATCTGACTGACCAGTGGGGTGCTCCGAAATACGATGGAAGTCACTGAGACACATGTGCAGGTAAAGTGCATGCACCACAGAGGAGTCAACCGTTTCTTCTGGCCACTAAGAGATGATGTGCTGTGGTACCTGTTTGAGGACATTGTGAGAATGATTTCTCCTCCAAAGTTAGTGACATCGCGTCACATCAAACTCGATAAAGATATCTGGTCTAGTTTCTAAAAGGTCCAACTGAATGTTGCAGTTAATACTGTTCTGTTAAATATTGATTTTACTGTACTATTTTTAGGTTAGGCTTCAGTTAGGCTGCAGCAGTTGTCTGAACCCATTACTTTAAAAAAGCATTACTTAAAAAAAACTGTTGTGTTCTATCATTCACCAGTTAGTCAAACCAAAGCTTGTTCCTCTACCACGTGTTTGTTTTTTGCCTCACGTCTGTCAAATTTCTAAATGTCAATGTAAAATACAGTATATTGACTGTTTTATATGAATTTTGTTAGTCAACATTTAATTCTGATTAAATGTGTGAATTGAAAGCACTTGTTTGAACCCTTCACCAGTTATTGGTCAATAGGAATGTTTTATTCACACTGTACGAAAGCTTGTTCCTCTACTATGTGTTTGTATTAAGTAAATGAAAATGTATTGTGTTCTGTATTCCTTTAATTAATCATCATTGAATTCTGTATCTATGAATTGAAAGTGTCAATTGAATGGTACTTCTGCCTTGAAATAAACACTGTGCTGATGGTTAATAATTATGTCCAGACAAATATGTCACTTGTGTCAACTATGTGACTTTCATTGTCAACTATGTTACACCTGATTTTTTTTTTAACATTTAAACTAACTAAAATGCTGCTTCTGATATCCTTCAAGGTATACCGTACATCCACACAGGTTGGAGTTTCGCGTAACATCTCTTAAAACTATCAAAATGACCTGTAAGGCAGATTTATGATAAAAAAAATACTCCTGACCTTAATGACAGCACTGAACATATCACATTTATATCTGCAAAATATTAAATTCTTAAAAAACTTAAAAAAATCATTGTACATACGGCAGAATAGACACAAGAACTCCTAAAAATGTATGTTACCTAAAGTAAAGCATTCAGTCAAAGTCTGTAATGGCATACAGTTTGTCCATAACATAGTTGACAAACTAACTAGCAAAAATATCCTTTCCCTTAAAATATCAAAAAAAGTTGTTAACGCTTAAGCTTTGCAACTAGTGGATATATTACACTGAAGGAATATTTTAACTTAAACCACTGATTGTTTTATTGAGAAAGCACATTACATTCGTACTTTTTTGTTTATGTGAAATGTACCCCCAATTATAGAACGACTGATATATGTGGATATATCCCAGTGGTAGTGGATGCAATGGTAGAGTGAAGACAGATAGGGATTCTTAGATGCAGTAAGGATTTGCACAAGGGGACAGTACATTAGGGGATTATGAATGAATCACAGGTTTATGGATACTTAGATGGCCTTTGGGCTTGAATAGTTATGAATTATACTTCTATTTTGGTGATTACTGCTAGAACGGTACATTTTGTTTTTATTCACTTTGTAGTAAAATCATTGCTTCCCGTAGGGCAAACAGTTTGTTACTGGTAGACACGGGTGTGTCCAAGAAAACAGCTCAATAATTGGATGGTGAGGTTTGATTCAGAAATATTTGGCTTGGAACATAGGGTAGTGTTGTGCAAATAAACATGGAACACTGTTGCAGGAAAGCAGCATCCATCATCAAGGAAGCCCACCACCCAGACCATTCTCTCTTCTTGCTGCTGCCATCAGGAAGCAGGTATAGGAGCCTCAGGACCCATAGTACCAGGTTCAGGAACAGTTATTACTCCTCAACCATTAGGCTCCTGAAACAGAGTGGATAACTTCACTCACCCCATCACTAAACTGTTCCCACAGCCTATGGACTCACTTTCAAGGACTCATCATCTCATGTTCTTAATAGTTATTGCTTATTTATTTATTTGTCTCTGTTTTGTATTTGTCCGGTCTGTTGTCTTTTACATATTGGTTGTTTGTCTGTCCAGTTGGGTGCGGAATTTCATTGACTCTTTTGTGTTTCTTAAATTTACTGTGCATGCCCGCAAGAAAACTAACCTCAGGGTTGTATATGGTGACATATATGTAAGTTGATAATAAATTTACTTTGAACTTTGATATCATTTTAGTTTAAATATTCAGCTCATGTTACACCAGGGCATGGGTTCCACTAGCCCCATTCTGGTTGACGGCTTGCCTCTGTTCCAGGAAGGTGCATCAAAAATGTTCTGCTTTACAAACCTTGGCTTTACTTCAGAATATTTTGCTACAATGTCCTGGAAAGGTAGCAGCTCCTCCACCAGAATGGGACTTAATCTGTAGTGGAACCCAAGCCTTTCTATTCTTCCAACCCTTCTCTTCACTGCTAGATGCTCCTCTGGAGCAAGCTGCTAAAGATACCAATACAATAGATATTTTACACTCCACTGCCTGAACATCAGCAAAGCTTGCCACAAAGCGTGTTAAGTAATTTGTGTTTATTTTGTCGCGTAAATTATGTATATTTTTCTTAAGCTTATT
This sequence comes from Mobula birostris, assembly GCF_030028105.1. Taxonomy (NCBI): domain Eukaryota; kingdom Metazoa; phylum Chordata; class Chondrichthyes; order Myliobatiformes; family Myliobatidae; genus Mobula; species Mobula birostris. The sequence goes on from NC_092371.1 coordinate 120,316,694, forward strand.
TATTTTTACATTTGTCATGCCTGTAATGTACTGTACACTGCTGCTGCAAAAGCTAATTTTTATGGCATTTATACACAGATATCTATACACATGACAATGAATGGACTTGAAATTGATTTCCTGCAATTGCAGATAATTTATTTTGGCTTTCAGGTTTGGCTTCAAGTCTTCATATCTAGTTTTCATTACAAGAAGTCATAAGAACAGGTGAAAACCAGTAAATTTCTTGCTTCAGCTGCCAAAGGTTTGGATTGAGCAAAGCACAGGTTCCTATCTTGAAATATCCCCGAGTAGGAGTGTGTGCATTGCATGTGCATGTGTGGCAGGGATGGGGGGAACACAAGACACATATACTACAATAAACTGTCAGTCTGTGTCAGCACAAGATGCCTGTAAAAACAGAGATGTACTTGGATGCCACTGCCATAAGTTTGGTTAACAAGCTTCAAGTCAAAGCATTAATCCAAGGCAATCCCAGTTTAATTGTGTTTAATTTCTGTTTAGGTTTATAAAGTTTTTATAGCTGGTGGAGATGGTGAGGATAAGTTTCCACTACTGACTAAATGCTCCAAATGGCGGCATCTCAAATAACTTCTGACAACCAAGTCCAGCTCCTGGCCTTCATGTGTGGTTTAGTGCTAAGCCAAGCAGAACTGTTTCTACTGACAGGAAAAGGGGCAAAAGCAGGTTACTGGCACCTTAAAACCAGTTGCTTCAGGCAGATGGGGCTCGTCAGCCGTGGTTGGCAGCTCATCTTGGAGAAGGAGAACTCTGATCTCAAACCTCTGCTGCCTTGCAGCTCCACCCACTCACGCTGAGGGCTTCAGGAGTAAACCCCAAATAAAAATCTGGAGCTGAACTCCCTAAGGCTGGCCCACATTGAGCTCAACACCGACTGGCGACTCCTGCGACTCCGCTGATGCCAAGCTGTATCGGTCTCTGCCGTTCCTTTGCATTCATCAGCTGCGTGGAGAGGAGGAGCCTGCTGAATGGGCAGCAGCTGGCTCTCCATATCGTACTGCCCTGGCTTGTGTATCACCTAGACAGTTGTGGTGCAATGCCCATGGTCAACCCTGAACAGTGGAGGGCCTCAGATTTGTTAAATTTATATTTTTTATTATGAGTGCTGCTTTTATCATGCCTGTGATGCTCCTGTGAGTAATTTTCTCATTAGACCAGCATATTTGTCTACTTGTGCATATGACAATAAAGTTGACTTTGACTTTAATATTGGGAAAGTTAAAATCCCCTACTACAGTACACTATTGCTTTTACACCCTGCAGTGATTTGCCTAGATATCTGTTTTACTTCTCACTGACTACTAGGAGGACTATAGTATGTCCCCATCAATTTGAGCACCTAATTCTCATTTCTGTCACCAGGAAATTAGTGACGAACCATTTTCTGACTTTAATGATGATCCTAGTTTTTGCCAGCCTTTCCTTCTCGTTTCTCATGTCGGGTGTTTAACAATATCGAGCTCTCCTTTGCCCTACCTCTAATCCACTTTGAAAGAGTCTGAATAGAGCTCTCTGTCAGATCCCAGATCGGGCAAGTTCGTTCAATGAAAGGGAGTCACAGAGCCGGCAGATGCTGGAATCTGGGAGCCACAACCAACCTGCTAGGGAGCAAATCCAATGGTTCGAGCAGCTTCCGTGGGAGGAAAGGAACTCTCGGAAACACAGGAGAGTACAGACGCTGGAATCTGGAGAAGCAACCAATCTGCCAGGAATGCGACCAGATGCTGCTCAACCCACCGAGTTCCTCCAGCAGATTGTCTGACGCTTCATTCAGCAAAAGCTTTCTCTCAACCATCGTAACCAGCCTAGGACATAGTCTTATCTGTATGCTTTCCTCCCGTGCACATGTAAGAGAATCTCCTCCAGTTCGGAAAATGTGCTACGTGTTTATTTTACAAGAGAACAGAGCAAGGTGAGGGAGCTTCAGGGGAAACAGACAGCTGCATGCCAGCAGACATGAATGGGCAGTGCTCGCAACTGGCGTGAAGGATATCAGTATTAACTTCTCCAATTACATCAGACCATAGAAAGCAGACATATCCCATTGAACTCAAGCCATCTGTTAACATGTTCTTCATGCTCCTCTGAGCCTAGCTGCTTCCTTTCATTGCTTGACCTGAATAAACTGTACAATCCTAACCTCACGTCACATCAGGCCATGTTGGGAAGCTGTAGATTGCCTGACACAGTGGCGTAGCTAGTGAAGCCTCTGCCTGACAGCTCCAGTGACCTGGGTTCAGTCCTGTGTGGAGTTTTCACGTTTGCCCTGTGGCCACGCGTTTCTGCCAGCTGCTCCATTTTCTTCTCATATCAGGTTAGAGGTTAATTGGCCACTGCATCTTGCTTCTTATGGTTTATAATGGTTTCCACTGAAGTACAGTATAAAACATCACTGTTAACCTATGCAACGCACACAGAATGCTGGAGGAACTCAGCAGGCCAGGCAGCATCTATGGAAATGCATAAACAGTCGACATTTCGGGCTGAGACCCTTCATCAGGACTGGGAAAAACGATGAGAAGTTAGAGCAAGAAGGTGGGGGGAGGGGAGGAATAAGTACAAGGTGGGGGAAGGGTGAAGTAAAGTGTTGGGAAGCTGATAGGTGGAAGAGGTAAAGGGCTGGAGAAGGGGGAATCTGAGAGGAGAGGGTAGAAGACCGTTGAAGAAAGGGAAGGAGGAGGAGCACCAGAGGGAGGTGATGGGCAGGTAAGGAGATAAGGTAAGAGAGGGAAACAGGAATGGGGAATGGTGAAGTGAGGGGCAGGGGCAATTACAGAAGTTAAAGAAATCGATGTTCATGCCATCAGGTTGGAGGCTACCCAGACGGAATATTAGGCGCTGCTCCTCCAACCTGAGTGTGGCCTCTTCGCGGCAGTAGGGGAATCCATGGATTGGTATGTTGGAATGGGAGTGGGAAGTAGAACTGAAGTGGGTGGCCACTGGGAGTTCCCACTTCTTCTGGCAGACGGAGCATAGGTGCTCGGCAAGCCTATGGTTCTGGAGTATTAGTCCGAAAACTATGGATATCAATTATTTATCAAATCCCATTACCAACCAGTTGGTTCACTCCACTTTGATGAATAATATAAATGCAAATGTAAGAGTTTTTTAAGGTGTTAAGGAATAAATTATATGGTTGCTTTTCACTTCTTTAAGTGCAGACATATTTGAAGGCATTAAGTGGCCTTGGTGCTGTTTTTATGAATGATAGTTTATAGCTATTGTTGCTATGGCAACACCACAAATTGATCTAACTTATTATCAGGGCTGAACATACTTCATTCCAAAGCAATTATCCAATTGGACAGCTTAAGAACTACGGTCAGAGTTGGCCAAGTTTTCTGTTAATTACTTGGATGCTGTAAGAATGTATTTTTAACAGATTTATCAAGTGCAATTTTATTTATTGCATTATGTCATTGTCAGCAAATTCCAGATCTATTTCCAGAAATTAGCTGGGCCTTGTGAACTGGTAGTTGAGTTGAGGTGACACAAAAGCTGTCTGACTGGAAAGTATGAGGCACTGGTTACTCCTGACAGCAGATAGAAGTCCCATTGATTGCCTGAGAGTGCTGTTCTCTGCATGAGAAGCTGGATTCAGCTGTCTTTTCTCCCCCTTGTTTCCTGGTCGAAAGCAGGAACTCAGTAAGTAATCCACCTCACCATTTGCATAAACAAGCAGAATACTGATGAAGAATTCACTGCATTTGCAGTGGAAAAGTGAGGAGCCAGTCCATGAATCAAGGGATGAAGGGGATAGTGGGGAGAGGATTGCTGAGAACCATCCCTCAGCTACCTGTGCTGCGGCTCCTGATGCCAGATCACTTCATACGGGTAAAGCCCTCCCCACCATTGAGCACATCTACATGGAGCACTGTCACAGGAAAGCAGCATCCATCATCAGGGACCCCGGCACCCGGGTCAGGCTCTCTTCTCACTGCTGCCATCAGGAAGGAGGTGCAGGAGCCTCAGGATTCACATCACCAGGTTCAGGAACAGTTATTATTCCTCAACCATCAGGCTCCTGAACCAGTGGGGATAACTTCATTCAACCTCACTTGCCCCACCACAGAGACTGTTCCCAAAACCTATGGACTCATTTTCAAGAATTCTTCATCCATTGATCTTGATATTTATTGCTTATTTATTTATTATTATACTTTCTTTCTTCTTTGTATTTGCACAGTTTGTTGTCTTTTGCACACTGGTTGTTGGCCTACCCTGTTGGGTGCAGCCATTCATTAATTCTGTTGTGGTTCTTGGATTTGCTGAGTATGCCTGCAAGAAAATGAATCTTAAGGTTGTATTGGGTGACATATATGTACTTTGATAATAAATTTATTTTGAACTTTAAACAGGTACAGGTTGAGTTCAGCAGCAAAAAATATTTGGGAACAAAATGTCAATCGCTCACTTCTTTGCTGTTTGCTTGAGCTTCCCCACAGCCCTACCTGACCCTGGGGCTGTTAGCAATGGTGACAAGCAGCTGGGATGGTGGACAAGTTGTGTTGGGTCTGCAGAAAGGGAAGAGAAGGCCAGGTTTGTCATGAGGTGCCTGGAGAGGGAGATGTAAATGACAAAGCAAAATTATAAGCATTGCCAATTTTTATTTTAAAAATATTTAATGGAACATGGCCATCTCTGTCAAGGGCAGTTTTACTTGCCCATTCTAATTCCCCTTTGTTATGTTTTGTAACTTCAAAATATTAAATTATTTCAAAGGAACACATGAGAGTCTGAAGAACGTGGCTGTAACTTGGTCTTTATTTTAAGCAAGACTTGCATGTAAGGTTTGCAATTCACATATAACCCGTAATGAACACAAGCATGCTGAATCATACTCTATATAATATATATATATACATAGAAAGAATACTTAAATATTGTAGAAATATTCAATACACAACACCTTTGACATGGAAATCAATAGACTTTTAATTATTAAGGGGATCGAGAACGATGAGGCAGTGCAGGAAGCTGTATTGAGACAGTGAGAGGCTGAATGGCTTACTACCATTTCTGTTTTTTTACTGTCTTGGGCTCTGAACATGTGAAGAAGTGGCATTGGAAGGGACCTGAGTAATCAGCCCTTTCTGCAAGCTGCCATGATGGCCTGAATGGCCTTTCTCTCTCTCTCTCTCTCTCTCTCTGTCTGTCTTTCTCTGTCTCTGTCTGCCTGACTCTCTGTCTCCATCTCTGTCTGTTTTTGTCTGTCTATCTCTCTGCTTCTATCTTTGTCTGTGTGTCTCTTTGCCTCTATCTCCGTCTATCTGTGTCTGTTGGTCTGGCTCTCTGCCTCTATCTCTGTCTGCATGTCTCTGTTTGATACTCTGCCTCTATCTCTGTCTATCTGTCTGTCTCTATGCTTCTATCTCTGTCTGTCTGTCTGTTTTTCTCACTTTCCCTATCTCTGTTCATTGACCTTTCCATGAGACTTGGGCATTGGCATCAAGGCAGCTTTCAGTGCCTATCTGTGACTGGATGTGATCTGAGAGAGCTCAGACTAAAGTAACTCACATATTCACTGTGAATCGGGGAATTACTGATAGATTTAGGAGTGGTGAAGTCTAATCCCTCACTACACTCTGCTGCTGGAGAGCATTGACAGGCCCCACTCTCGCTTTGATTCCGTGACATTACACTGGGCAATAGACCTGGGACCTCAGACTCACTAATTAAAATAAGAATTCTCAGCCAAGCTAAATTGTCTTCTGAAAGTTGTTCTTGTTTTCATTCAACGCAGAGTCACAGTTGTGGACTTAATCACTAAATGTAGAAACAGGCTGGTTGGCCCAGTTAGTCCATGCTGACCAAGATTTTCATCTCAGCTTGTCCTATTTACTACGTTTGGCCATATCCCTCTGAATCTTTCCAATCCATGTACCTGTCCAAGTATCTTTTTAAATGCTCTCAATGTAACTACATCAAACGCTTCCTCTGGAAGCTCATTCCATACGAATGAAAAAGATGCCCTCGGGTTCCTATCATATCTGTTCTCTCACCTAAACGGATGCCCTCTCGCTCTTACTTCATGTACCCTGGGGAAAAAAGACTGTGTGCTTTTGACCGACCTATGTTCCTCCTGGATATGTGCACCTCTATAAGATCAGCCCTCGTTCTCCTGCACTCCAGTGAAATAAGTCCCAATCTGCTCAACCTCTCCCCAGCATGCCACGGTAGTGTAGTGGCTGGCACTGCACTTTGCAATACCAGTTCAATTCCTGCTGCTGTCTGTAAGGGGTTTGTATGACTGTCCCCATGACTCTGTGGGTTTCCTCCGGGTGCTCCGGTTTCCTCCCACAGGTTGGTAGGTTAATTGGGCGTTGTCAATTGTCCTGTGATTAGGCTCGGGTTAAATTGCTGGGCAGCATGGCTCGAAGGTCCAGAGGGCCCTATTCCGCATAGTATCTCAATAAATAAATAACTCAGTCCCTCGAGTCCTCAACATAAGAACATCAGGATCAGAAGCAGGTTTAATATCACCAGCATATGTCATGAAATATGTGAACTTTGTAGCAGCAGTTTATGCAATGCACGATAAATATAGAACAAAACTGAATTACAGTTACTATATATCTGTATATTAAATAGTTACGTTAAAATAAGTAACGCAAAATAGACAAAATAGTGATGAGGTTGTGTTCATGGGTTCAATAAGACATAGGTTATAGTACATAGAATGGAGAAGAATTGGGCCATTCAGCCCATCAAGTCTGTTCTGCCATTACATCATGACTGATTTATTTTTTCACTCTCAATCCCATTGTCCTGCCTTTTCCCTGTAACCTTTGACACCCTTACTAATCAAGTACCTATTAACCTCCGCTTTAAATATACCCAATGACTTACCTCCACAGCTATCTGTGACAATGAATTCCTCCAGTTCACCACCTTCTGTTTAAAGAAATTCCTACTCATCTCTGTTCTGAAGGGATGTCCTTCTACTTTGAGGCAGTGTCCCCTGGTCCTGGACTATTGGAAACATTCTCTTTGCATTCAATCTGTCTAGGCCTTTCAATATTCAGTAGATTTTAATGAGATCCTCCTGCTCCCTATTCTTCTAACCTCCAGTGAGTACAGGGCTACAGCCATGAAATGGGCCTCATACATTAACCCTTTCATTCCTGGGATCATTCTTGTGAACAGCCACTGAACCCTTTCCAATGCCAGCACATCCTTTTTCAGATATGCTCATGATACTCTGACCAATGCAATATGGTGCCTCAGCAATTCATCCTTGCTTTAATATTCTAGTCCTCTCAAAACGAATGTTAACATTGCATTTGCCTTCCTTACCACTGACTTAACCTGCAAGCTAACCTTTACGGGACCAGGCACAAGGACTCCCAAGTCTCCTTGCACCTCTAATTTATGAATTTACTCCCCTTTTAGAAATTAGTCCATGCCTTCATTCTTTCTACTAAACTGCATGACCATACATTCTTTACTCTGTATTTCATCTGCTGCTTCTTTGTCTATTCTCCTAATCTGTTGAAGTCCTTCTGCAGACTCCCTGCCCTCCCAACACGACCTGCCTCTGCACTTATCTTTGAATTATCCACACACCTGGCAATAAAACCATTAATTCCGTCATCCAAATCATTAGCATTCTCTATAACGCGAAAATTAATGTACCCAACATCGACCCCTGCAGAAAGACCATTAAGTCATCAGCAACCAACCAGTAAACTCCCCTTTATTCCCCTTCTTTGTCTCCTGCTAGTCAGCTAATCCGTCCATGCCAGTATCTTTCCTGTATTATAATGGGCTCTTGTTTTGTTAAGCAGCCTCATGTGTGGCACTTGTCAAAGGCCTTCTGAAAATCCAAGTAGACAACGTCCACTGATTTCCTTTGTCTATCCTGCCTGTTAGTTCCTCAAAGAATTCCAACAGATTTGTCAGACAAGATTTCCCCCTTAAGGAAAACATGCTGACTTTGGCCTACTTTGTCATGTGTCTCCAAGAACCACGAAACTTCAGCCTTAGTAATGGACTCCAACATCTTCTCAACCACTGAAGTCATGCTTATGGGCCTATAATTTCCCTTCTTCTGCTCCCTCCCTTCTTAAAAAGTGGAGTGCCAATTTTCTAGTCCTCTGAAATCATTCCAAAATCTAGTTTTTCTAGAGAGATCATTAATAATGCTTCGACAATCTATTTAGCTACCTCTTTCAGAACCCTGAGGTGTATTCCATCTGGTCCAGGTGACTTATCTACTTTCAGACCTTTCAGCTTCCCAACCGCCTTCTCTCTAGCAATAGCAACCACACTTGCTTCTGCCCCCGACACTCTTGAATTGCCTGCGTTTTCCATAGCAAGACAGATACAAAATACTTATTAAGTTTGTCTGCCATTTCTTTGTCTCAAGCGTCATTTTCCAGTAGTCCAATATCCCTTCTCATCTCTCTTTTACTCTTTATATATTGGAAGAACTTCTGGCAGCCTCTTTTATATAATTGGCCAGCTCACCTTCATATTTCATTTTTTTTACTTCTTATGGCTTTTTTAGTTGCCTCCATTTGCCACTCCTCAGCTGATCAAGATCCCTTTGCACAAACTGATAGCCATCTTCACTATCAAATACTTTTAGTTTTCTATCTTTTTTTAATTAACTAAAAAAAATTAATAATATTTAGTTTTAATTGGCTTTGAATATAATAGACATGATAAAAATGTGAACCCAAAGACTGTTTTGACAGCTAACAAAGCTTGCTCTTCGTGTTGCCTTCAGTCGATCAGCCCAAACCTCTGGCCGTAAGGTGCAGGAATGATCTTCACATCAGGTCCAGGTACACAGGGACTCTTTGTGACAAATGCAGGTAGTGGGTAGTACCAGTAGTACAGGTAGGACCAGTATAACCTAACCCATTAGTTCATAGAACATAGACTTTATTCATAGAACAATACAGCACAGGAACAGGCCCCTCACTCACCATGGTTTGCCGAGCCAGTTAAAAACTAAATCAAAAACACCCAAATACTAATCCCTCCCACCTACACAATGCCCATATCCTTTCATCTTCCTCACATTCATGCCTATCTAAACGTATCTATTGTTTTTGCCTCTATCACCATATCAGGCAGCATATTCCAAGGATCCGTCACTCTCCGAGTGAAAAACTTACCCTTCACATTCCCTTTGAACCTACCTCCTCTCACCTTCAATGCATGCACTCTGGTATTAGACATTTCTACCCTGGGAAACAGATACTCCCTCTCTACTCTATCTGCCTCTCATAATCTTATAAACCTCTCAGGCCCCGCCGCTCCAAAGAAAACAACCCAAGTTTTTCCAGTCTCTCATGATAAAACATGCCCTATAAACCAGGCAGCATCCTGGTAAACCTCTTCTGCACCCTCTCCAAAGCCTCAACATGCTTCCTATAGCGAGGTGACCAGAATTGAATGCAATACTCCAAATGTGGCCTAACCTGAATGTTATAAATTTCCAACATAACCTCTTGTTTTTTGAACTCAGTGCCACGGCTAATAAAAGCAAACATTTTATAAGCCTTCATGACCACCCTATCGACCTGTGCAGCCGCTTCCAAGGGGCTGTGAACTTGGATCCCAAGATCTCTCTGCTCTGCAACACTGTTAGGGATCTTGCCCTTAACAGCATACTGTCTCCTCGCATTTGCCCCACCAAGGTGCAACACCTCACATTTATCCGGGTTAAACTCCATCTGCCATTTCTCTGCCCATATCTGCAACTGATCTATATTGGGCTGTATTCTTTGCCAGTCTTCTACGTTATCCACAACTCCACGAATCTTGGTATCATTACTAACCCACCCATCTACATTTTCATCCAGTTATTTATATACATTACAAACAGTAGAGGTCCCAGCACAGATCCCTTGTGGAACACCACTAATTACAGACCTCCGGCTGGAATAAATCCCTTCAGCCACCACCCTTTGTCTTCTATGTGCCTACCAAGCACCCAATTCGCCACAGACTCCATGCATTTTAATCTTCTAGATGAGCCTCCCATGAGGGCCTTTGTCGGATGCCTTACTAAAATCCAAGTAGACAACATCCACTGCCCTACTCCCATCAATCTCTCCCGTCACCTTGTTAAAAAACTCAATCATCAAGTTGGTAAGACACGACCTGCCCTGCAGAGAGCCATGCTGACTTCCCCTAGTTAGACCATGGGTTTCCAAATGCTCATAAATCCTATCCCTAAGAATTTTCTCCAGCAATTCCCTTCCCTACAACTTCTGCAAGACTCACTGGTCTATAGTTCCCAGGATTATCCCAGGTTCCCTTCTTAAATATAAGTGCAACATTAGCTACTTGCCATTCCTCCGGGACCTCACCTGTGGCCAGACTTGACAGGAAAATATTGGTCAACCATAGAACCATAGAAACTACAGCACAGAAACAGGCCCTTTGGCCCTTCTTGGCTGTGCCGAACCATTTTCTGCCTAGTCCCACTGACCTGCACACGGACCATATCCCTCCATACACCTCCCATCCATGTATCTGTCCAATTTATTCTTAAATGTTAAAAAAGAACCCGCATTTACCACCTCGTCTGGTAGCTCATTCCATACTCCCAGCACTCTCTGTGTGAAGAAGCCCCCCCTAATGTTCCCTTTAAACTTTTCCCCCTTCACCCTTAACCCATGTCCTCTGGTTTTTTTCTCCCCTTGCCTCAGTGGAAAAAGCCTGCTTGCATTCACTCTATCTATACCCATCATAATTTTATATACCTCTATCAAATCTCCCCTCATTCTTCTACGCTCCAGGGAATAAAGTCCTAACCTATTCAACCTTTCTCTGTAACTGAGTTTCTCAAGTCCTGGCAACATCCTTGTAAACCTTCCCTGCACTCTTTCAACCTTATTTATATCCTTCCTGTAATTTGGTGACCAAAACTGAACACAATACTCCAGATTCGGCCTCACCAATGCCTTATACAACCTCATCATAACATTCCAGCTCTTATACTCAATACTTTGATTAATAAAGGCCAATGTACCAAAAGCTCTCTTTACGACCCTATCTACCTGTGACGACACTTTTAGGGAATTTTGTATCTGTATTCCCAGATCCCTCTGTTCCACTGCACTGCTCAGTGCCTTACCATTAACCCTGTATGTTCTACGTTGGTTTGTCCTTCCAACGTGCAATACCTCACACTTGTCTGTATTAAACTCCATCTGCCATTTTTCAGCCCATTTTTCCAGCTGGTCCAAGTCCCTCTGCAGGCTCTGAAAACCTTCCTCACTGTCTACTACACCTCCAATCTTTGTATCATCAGCAAACTTGCTGATCCAATTTACCACGTTATCATCCAGATCATTGATATAGATGACAAATAACAACGGACCCAGCACTGATCCCTGTGGCACACTACTAGTCATAGGCCTCTTCTCAGAGAAGCAATTCCCTACCACCACTCTCTGGCTTCTTCCATCGAGCCAATGTCTAATCCAATTTACCACCTCTCCATGTATACCTAGCGACTGAATTTTCCTAACTAACCTGCGGGACCTTGTCAAAGGCCTTACTGAAGTCCATGTAGACAATATCCACTGCCTTCCCTTCATCCACTTTCCTGGTAACCTCCTCGAAAAACCTCCAACAGATTGGTCAAACATGACCTACCACGCACAAAGCCATGTTGACTCTCCCTAATAAGCCCCTGTCTATCCAGATGCTTGTAGATTCTGTCTCTTAGTACTCCCTCCAATACTTACCTACTACTGACGTTAAACTCACCGGCCTATAATTTCCCGGATTACTTTTTGATCCTTTTTTAAACAACGGAACAACATGAGCCACTCTCCAATCCTCCGGCACTTCACCCGTAGACAGCGACATTTTAAATATTTCTGCCAGGGCCCCCGCAATTTCAACACTAGTCTCCTTCAAGGTCCGAGGGAACACTCTGTCAGGTCCCGGGGATTTATCCACTTTAATTTTCCCCAAGACAGCAAGCACCTCCTCCTTTTCAGTCTGTACAGTTTCCATGGTCTCACTACTTGATTCCCTCAATTCCATAGATTTCATGCCAGCTTCCTTGGTAAATACAGACGCAAAAAAACCTATTTAAGATCTCCCCCATTTCCTTTGGTTCCGCACAAAGCCGACCACTCTGATCTTCAAGAGGACCAGCCTTTTGCCTCCTTCAATAACCCGGGGAAAATCCCATCAGGCCTGGGGACCTATCCACCATGATACCCATTAGGAGGCCCAACATGTCCTCCGCCTTGACCTCTAAACCCTCTAACATATTTATACACTCAGCACTGATCTCCTGGTCCTCCGTATCCTTTTCCTTGGTAAATACTGAAGCAAAGTACTCATTAAGTACCTCACTCATATTCTCCACATCTAAACGAATGATCCCTCCCTTTATCCTTGAGTGGTCCCACCCTCTCCCTAGTTACCTTGCTTTTGAAGTATGTATAGAATGTCTTGGGATTCACCTTAATTCCACTCGCTAAGGACTTTTCATGGCCCCTCCTGGCTTTCCTAATTTCCTTCTTTTATTCTTTTCTGGCTTCTTTGTACTCCTCATGTGCTTCATTCGATCCTGACTGCCAAAGTTTTGCATGCTTTTTCTTCTTCACTAAATTCATCAGCTCTCTAGACACCCAAGGCTCTCTTATCTTTCCATTCCTCCTCCTTCCTTCTTATGGGGACATATCTTTCATGTACTCTGTGCAATTGATCTTTAAACACTCTCCACATGTCCAATGTGGACTTAACAGAAAAAAAAGGCGCTCCCGATTAACTCTTCTTAGTTCCTCCCTAATGCCCAGTAATTTGCACTACTCCAATTTAAAACTCTCCCGCAAGCTCCTTATCTATAGCTATCCTGACAGTTAAGGAGTCGTGGTCACTGTTTTCTAACTGCTCATCCACTGAAAGGTCAGTCACTTGGCCACGTTCATTACCCAACACCAGATCCAATTTGTTAGGCTGTTGAATGTTGTCTTTTGTCTGGAGCCAGTTACAGAACAGACAGCATAAAAGAAGTAAGCTAATTGAGCTTTTATAACAGTTTTGTGGATGTGTCCTGCCTAGATTAATTTAATTAACCAAATTTAGCTGCTGCCATGGTGGGATTCAAGCTTATGTCTCCTGATTATTACTCTAAGCCACTTGCATGACAACTCAACCATTATTGCAATGGTTTTGCTTATAAATTTGCGGCACTATTGATAAAATGGAGTAAAGCTCCCCTGTAGAATGCATCCCTGCTAATCTAACACATCTTACATAATACCCAAAAGCTCAATTGAGCCTAATTATGTTTCTTATTGACTTCAGAGTGACGGCATGCCTGAACTCCTCGATCCCATTCATGGAGTATATGCTTCAGAAGGATTATTGTCTGAGCAGGATTGGGATAGTCCTCCAGGCAGATTCACTTTTGAGTAGCAGCTTAAAAATGTAACCGCACAAAGTAGTCTTCAAATGGAAGCAACAGAGCACGAATTCCTGCCAGCTTGGTGTTATGGAATGGCACTTCTTTTGTAACACACAGAATAGTGGACAGATTCCCTATGGTGTTAAATAATTCAGGTTCAACTGTTGTCTTTTAGATAAATTGGAAAGCTACTTGTGTTTCTATTTCAGCTTTCATTTTATAAAGGAGTGAAACTTATGTTTTTAGTTCATTCACAAGCTGTGGATATCACTGTCATTTATTACCCATTTCTAATTATCCTTGAACTAAGATATTAGTACTTAACCAGCTGGAGGGGATAAGAACTGCGACTGCTGGAAATATGAAGTAAAAACAGAAAATGCTGGAAAGGCACAAAAAGTCAGGAAGTGCCTTTTCATCACAACAGCAAAAGCATGAACATTGTTGTTTTAATGTACGAAGAAAAGATTTTCAATAGTTGTACTGACCAACTTAATTGTATTTTGTAAATATACACAAATTTAGAATTTGATGGCTGCAACACACTCAACAAAAGTTAGGACAGAGTTAAAATAAGATTGAAAAGTGCACAGAATATTCAAGTAACACTGGTTTGGAAGACTCCACATTAAGCAGGCTAATTGGTAGCAGGTGAGGTATCATGACTGGGTAAAGTAGCATCCATCAAAGGCTCAGACTTTACAAGCAAGGATGGGTCGTGGCTCACCCCTTTGTGCCAAAATTCGTGAGAGAATTGTTAGTCAGTTCAAAAGGAACATTTCTCAACGCAAGATTGCAGAGAATTTAGGTCTTTCAACATCTACAGTACATAATATTGTGAAAAGATTTAGAGAATTCAGAGACATCTCAGTGCGTAAAGGGCAAGGTCAGAAACCACTGTTGAATGCGCGTGATCTTCGAGCCCTCAGGCAGCAGTGCCTAAGAAACCATCATGCTACTGTGACAATTATAGCCACCTGGGCTCGGGAGTACTTTGGAAAACCATTGTCACTCAACACAGTCCATTGCTGCATCCAGAAATGCAACTTGAAACTGTATTACACAAGGAGGAAGCCATACATCAACTCTATGCAGAAACGCCGGCGAGTTCTCTGGCCCCGAGCTCATCTCAGATGGACCGAAAGACTGTGGAACCGTGTGCTGTGGTCAGATGAGTCCATATTTCAGCTAGCTTTCGGGAAAAAAAACGGGCATCAAGTTCTCCGTGCCAAAGATGAAAACGAACATCCAGATTGTTATCAGCGAAAGGTGTAAAAGCCAGCATCTGTGATGGTACGGGGGTGCATCAGTTCCCACAGCATGGGTGAGTTGCATGTATGTGAAGGTACCATTGACTCTGAGGCGTATATTAGGATTTTAGAGAGACATATGTTGCCATCAAGGCGACGTCTCTTCCCGGGACGTCCATGCTTATTTCAGCAGGACAATGCCAGACCACATTCTGCACAGGCTACAGCAGCGTGGCTTTGTAGACACAGAGTGCGTGTGCTTGACTGGCCTGCTGCCAGTCCAGATCTATCTCCTATTGAAAATGTATGGCGCATCATGAAAAGGAGAATCAGACAACAGAGACCACGGACTGTTGAGCAGCTGAGGTCTAATATCAAGCAAGAATGGACAAAATTTCCAATTGCAAATCTACTACAATTAGTATCCTCAGTTCCAAAACAATTAAAAAGTGTTATTAAAAGGAAAGGTGATGAAACACAATGGTAAACATGTCTCTGACCAACTTTTGTTGAGTGTATTGCAGCCATCAAATTCTAAATTTGTGTATGTTTACAAAATACAATTAAGTTGGTCAGTAAAACTATTGAAAATCTTTTCTTTGTACTTCTGTCAGTTAAATAAAGGTTCACGTGAATTAACATATCACAGATTTTTGTTTTTATTGCATTTTGGAAAATATCCCAACTTTTCTGGAAATGGGGTTTGGAGATGAAAGAGGGTAGATTAGTGGGACATGGCCGTGAAAAACTTTGAATGATTTTAATTAAACACACTGGAATAAAGCAACACATACAAAATGCTGGAAGAACTCAACAGGTCAGGCAGCAACTATGGAAAAGGGTAAACAGTCGATGTTTTTGGCTGAGAACCTTCTTCAGGACTGAGAGGGAATGGGGAGTGATGTCAGAATAATAAAGGTGGGGGAAGGGGTAAGAGGCTAGCTGGAAGGTGATAGGTGAAGCCAGGTGAGTGGGAAAGGTCAAGATTTGGAGAAGGAAGAATCTAATTGGAGAGGAGAGTGGACAATAGGAGAAAGGGAAGAGGAGGTGACCCAAGGGGAAATACTAGTCAGGTGAGAAAAAATGAGAGTTCAGAGTGGGGAATAGAGGAAGGGTGGGAGTGTTGAAATTTGTTCACTGGAAGGAGAAATCGATACTCATGTCATCAAGTTGGAGGGTACCCAGATGGAATATTACCTGTTGTTCCTTCCCACCTTGAAAGTGGCCTCATCTTGACGCAAGAAGAGGCCATGGATTGACACACCGCAACAGAATGGGAATTGGAATTAAAATGTTTGGCCACCGGGAAGTAATGTGGCAGATGGTGCAGAGGTGTTCGATGAAACAAGCCCCAAGTTTACGGCGGGGATAGTTTTTGACTGGAATAATTGGGCATAGTTTATTGTCAGCAGTGGAGTTGGGTTATAGCGGTGATATCTCCCAGCCGAAGAGGATGTGGAAATTTAGCTCAAACCCAGTGCAGCGAAACACTGCCTGGGGAGACTGGGCTGCCTTCCCTCACTCAGAATGCCTGGATAAAGGCAGCTTCCAGTGACCTGTAAGAAATAAGAAATTTTCTACTCCAGCCAGATTTCCACCCGCTCCTTGAACTGGGGTTCTCGATCTGTGTGTCACCCAAACTGTATTTAAGTGCCATAATATTCTATGCAAGTGCCAGCCTGCCCACTTCCAGTGTGAAAATATAACCATCTTTGCAGTTCTCTGATGACCCGAGCTGATCAAGGGATCCAACCTTCAGCAGGTAGAGTGGAAACTTAAAAAAATAGTTCAGACGTGCCTCAGTTAACAACAGCTATGAGATGACCTGACTGTTTAATAAAGCACACGATTATTAAAAATTGTCACAACAAAAATGCTTTTCTTATTTTAGTGAAGAACGAAGTAGAGTTTGATCATTTGAATTTGATGGGGATCTTATGAATTGCATTTCCACAGGTGGTGTCTGAGACCAGCTGCAAATGAAAAAACAAGGCAGACCCTGCAAACCTGAATTAAAAACAGGAAGTCAATCAGCACCCATGGGGATAGTAAAAAGTAAAGCTAAAACAAGTCTCAATTTGCAGGGAAGAGGAATTTGATTAAGTAGAAATTGTTGGTTTATTTAGTTTGGCACAACATTGTAGGCTGAAAGGCCTGTTTTATATTGTATTATTTATGATGTAACACTACATTCTGCATTTCTGTTTCCTGTTTACTACTTTGCTGTACAGATCTGTGAAATGAACTGATTGGATGGCATGCAGACAAAAGCCTTTCACTGTATCTCATTGCAATAGTAAATCAACACCAATACCAATTGTTCCAGTGACACAGTTTGACGCTATGAGTTACTTCCAGCACTATCTGGCTTTTATTGAAAGAAAGCATAGCTTAAGGTGAGAGGGTGAAAGGTCAGAGTCAGATTTAATATCTCTGGAATACGTCGTGAAGTTTATAGCCTTTGCAGCAGCAGTACAATGCAATAGATAATAGTAGAAGAAATCTATGAATTACAGTAAGTATATATATATTAAATTAAATAAGTAATGCAAAAATAGAAACAAAAAAAGTAGTGAGGTAGTACTCATGGAGGTGGACAGAGGAGAGCAGTGGGTTAAGCACACATACCTGCGGAGTGCCAGTGAGGTGGAGATGTTATTTCTGCTTTGTACAGATTGTGGTCTTCCAGTTAGGAAGTCGAGAATCCAGTTACAGAGGGGGTTACAGAGACCCAGGTTCTGGAGCTTTTCGATCAGAACTCTAGGAATGATTGTATTAAATGCTGAGCTGCATCCTGACATCGGTATTTGTGTTGCCCAGATGACCCAAGGGTGCATGAAGCTGAAAGGGGATTTATGAGGCAGGTTTTTCACACAAGGAGTGGTGGGTAACTGAAACGGGCTGCCAGGGGAAGTGGTGGGAGCAGATACTATGGTGGTGTTTAAGAGACATTTAGACAGCCACAGGACCTGCTGAAGTCCTGTCGAAGGGTTTCGGTCTGAAATGTCGACTGTACTCTTTTCCATCGATGCTGCCTGGCCCGCTGAGTTCCTCCAGCAGTTTGTGTGTGTCACTTGGATTTCCAGCATCTGCAGATTTTCTCCTGTCTGTAGACAGACACATGAACTAGCATGGCATGGAGCGACAATGGTGAGTTATAAATGTCATGAAAATTAACTTTTTGCAGCAACAGCACAGAAGATTACAAGCATGACAAACATGGGTTAACATAAACTTAAATTAACATAAATTATATATAGCTTACAGTACTGTGCAAAAGTCTTAGGCACCCTAGATTTTTTTATATGGGTTCAGAAGATATGGCTTCCATAGAGCCCTGATCTCAAAATCATCAATGCTGTCTGGAGAGACAGAAGCAAACGGGCACTCAAAGTCTGAAGAAGAACATAGAACATATAACATAGAATAGTACAGCACAGTACAGGTCCTTCAGCCCACAATGTTGTGCCGACCCTCAGACACTGCCTCCCATATAACCCCCACGTTAAATTCCTCCATATACCTGTCTAGTAGTCTCTTAAAGTTTACTAGTGTATCTGTCTCCACCACTGACTCAGGCAGTGCATTCCACGCACCAACCTCTCTCTTGAGTAAAAAACCTTCCTTTAATATGCCCCTTGAACTTCGCACCCCTTACCTTAAAGCCACGTCCTCTTGTATTGAGCAGTGGTGCCCTGGGGAAGAGGTGCTGGCTGTCCACTCTATCTATTCCTCTTAATATCTTGTATACCTCTATCATGTCTCCTCTCAGCCTCCGTCTCTCCAAAGAGTAAAGCCCTATCTCCCTTAATCTCTGATCATAATCCATACTCTCTAAACCAGGCAGCATTCTGGTAAATCTCCTTTGTACCCTTTCCAATGCTTCCACATCCTTCCTATAGTGAGGTGACCAGAACTGGACACAGTACTCCAAGTGTGGCCTAACCAGAGTTTTATAGAGCTGTATCATTACCCCGCGACTCTTAAACTCTATCCCATAAGTTTTCTTAACTACCCTATCTACCTGTGACGCAACTTTCAAGGATCTGTGGACATGTACCCCCAGATCCCTCTGCTCCTCCACACTACCAAGTATCCTGCTATTTACTTTGTACTCTGCCTTGGAGTTTGTCCTTCCAAAGTGTACCACCTCACACTTCTCTGGATTGAACTCCATCTGCCACTTCTCAGCCCACTTCTGCATCCTATCAATGTCTCTCTGCAATCTTTGACAATCCTCTACACTATCCACAACACCACCAACCTTTGTGTCGTCTGCAAACTTGCCAACCCACCCTTCTATCTCCCACATCCAGGTCGTTAATAAAAATCATGAAAAGTAGAGGTCCCAGAACCGATCCTTGTGGGGCACCACTAGTGACAATCTGAATGTATTCCCTCCACCATGATGCTCTGCTTTCTGCAGCCAAGCCAATTCTGAATCCACCTGGCCAAACCTCCATGGATCCCATGCCTTCTGACTTTCTGAATAAGCCTATCGTGTAGAACCTTGTCAAATGCCTTACTAAAATCCATGAAGATCACATCCACTGCACTACCCTCATCTATGTGCCTGGTCACCTCCTCAAAGAACTCTATCAGGCTTGTTGGACACGATCTGCCCTTCACAAAACCATGCTGACTGTCCCTGATTAGACCATGATTCTCTAAATGCCCATAAATCCTATTTCTAAGAATCTTTTCCAACAGCTTTCCCACAACAGACGTAAGGCTCACTGGTCTATAATTACCCGGACTATCCCTACTACCTTTTTTGAACAAGGGGACAACATTCGCCTCCCTCCAATCCTCCGGTACCATTCCCGTGGACAACGAGGACATAAAGATCCTAGCCAGAGACTCAGCAATCTCTTCCCTCACCTTGTGGAGCAGCCTGGGGAATATTCCGTCAGGCCCCGGGGACTTATCCGTCCTAATGTATTTTTGCAACTCCAACACCTCCTCTCCCTTAATACCAACATGCTCCAGAACATCAACCTCACTCATATTGTCCTCACCATCAACAAGTTCCCTCTCATTGGTAAATACCGAACAGAAGTATTCATTGAGGACCCCGCTCACTTCCACAGCCTCCAGGCACATCTTCCTATCTTTATCTCTAATCAGTCCTATCTTCACTCCTGTCATCCTTTTGTTCTTCACATAATTGAAGAATGCCTTGGGGTTTTCCTTTACCCTACTCACCAAGGCCTTCTCATGGCCCCCTCTTGCTCTTCTCAGCCCCTTCTTAAGGTCCTTTCTTGCTTCCCTATATTCCTCAATAGACCCATCTGATCCTTGGTTCCTAAACCTCATGTATGCCGCCTTCTTCCACCTGATTAGATTCTCCACCTCACTTGTCACCCATGGTTCCTTCACCCTACCATTCTTTATCTTCCTCACTGGGACAAAATTATCCCTAACATCCTGCAAGAGATCCCTAAACATTGACCACATGTCCATAGTACACTTTCCTGCAAAAACATCATCCCAATTCACACCTGCAAGTTCTAGCCTTATAGCCTCATAATTTGCCCTTCTCCAATTAAAACTTTTCCTGTCTTCTCTGATTCTATCCTTTTCCATGATGGCAAGTTTTCCAAGATGCTAATAGAACTGCATGACAGTTTACCTAAGAGAATTGATGCAGCTTCAAAGGTAAAGCGTGGTCACACCAAATATTGATTGGATGTATTTTTTTTACTGTTTACTGCTCTTTATAGTAATTTTTTCATATTCAGAAACATTTCATTGCATTATTTTTGAAAGCGTCTTTGCTTTACAGAATTTTTTTACATGTGCCTAAGCATTTTGCATGGTACTGTACGCGACAAAATAAACATATCAACAAGATTGCAAGTTGAGAAGAAAATATGGAGTGAGGTAGTGATTGGGCTATTTGGGTCGGTTCGGGAGGTGGGGATGAAGGTGCTGTTGAACCTTGAGGTACAGGTCTTCAGGCTTCACAGCAGCATCAAAAAACAAGAGATGACTGGATGGTGGGGTCTCGAATGATGATGTCGCGTTCTATTCAAAAGGTTCAAAGGAACATCTAAACAAGCCTGATGCATGTTGGAAACAAGTCCTGTGGACTGATGAAGTTAAAATAGAACTTTTTGGCTGCAATGAGCAAAGGTATGTTTGGAGAAAAGAAGGGTGCAGAATTTCATGAAAAGAACACCTCTCCAACTGTTAAGCATGGTGATGGATCAATCATGCTTTGGGCTTGTGTTGCAGCCAGTGGCATGGGGAACATTTACTGGTAGAGGGAAGAATGAATTCAATTAAATACCAGCAAATTCTGGAAGGAAACGTCACGCTATCTGTAAAAAAGCTGAAGATGAAAAAAGGATGGCTTCTACAATAGGATAATGAAACTAAACACACCTCAAAATGCACAATGGGCTACCTCAAGAGGCACAAGCTGAAGGTTTTGTCATGGCCCTCACAGTCCCCCGGCCTAAACATCATCGAGAATCTGTGGATAGACCTCAAAAGGGCAGTGCATGCAAGATAGCCCAAGAATCTCACAGAACTGGAAGCCTTTTGCAAGGAAGAATGGACAAAAATTCCCCAAATGAGAATTGAAAGACTCTTAGCTGGCTGCAAAAAGCATTTACAAGCTGTGATACTTGCCAAAGGGGGTGTTACTAAGTACTGCCATGCAGGGTGCCCAAACTTTTGTTTCTGGCCCTTTTCCTTTTTTGTTATTTTGAAACTGTAAAAGACGGAAATAAAAAAGTAATCTTGCTTAAAATACTAAAGAAATGTGACGTCTTTAACTTTATGCCTTTTGGAAATCAGTTCACCTTTTACTCGCTTAGCTATTCACAGTAACAGAAATTTTGACCAGGAGTGCCCAAACTTTTGCATGCCACTGTGTGTGTGTGTGTGTGTAAATAGTTTCAAAATGTGATAAAATAAATTGTTGTGTTCTTTCATAATCAAATGTCCTGTATACATACACACTTGGAGGTCGACCCAGGTGGTGGGGTGGGTGGGATGTGGGGTTGTGAGGGGCGGGGGTGGTGGTGCTACCTCCCTGAAATGAGTTTTTGCAGGGTGGGATGTCTGTTTGCATGAATGACCAGGTGTACCTAATAAAGTGGCGACTGAGTGCATTTGATTCTATGACTCCTGCACTTAGCTATGATTTACAAAGTTTCAGGCCAGGAGCAATGCTGTGGGGAGTCAGCAAACATTGCCTGAACAGATCCTGACAGTATGTTAGGAAATGCAGTATTCATACAAAAATAAGGAGCGGGGGGAGGGGCTATTTAACCCTTTTAATGTTCTGCTGTTTGTGACTGAGCTGCTACACTACCCCTACCTGCCTGATTCCCCTCACTGCTACATGAAGGCAGAAACTGAACCAAAATTCCAGCCAAGATTGCGCTGTGCTGTGGTTTCAGTCGGGAATGTGGCTAAGACATCCTTTTTTCAGGTTTGTAGGAAAGGGTTTGGGGACAGAGAGGGGAGTTAGGGGTCAGGTTAGGGTTTAGGGTCAGGGATAACGAAGAGTTAAAGGTCAGGTCGGAGCCTAAGCCCCTGCTCCGCACTCAGCGTTTGAAGGCCGGTGGCAATGTGAATGAGGGACATTTGTTGACAGTTGTTGGGCCAGCACCTTGGATGAAGACCAGCAAGGACAAGGACTGGTGCACACCCTTTCCCCACCCCCCACCCCAGGTCGGCATGGCCCAATTTCAGGCAGGAAACATGAGGGGCCGGTGACCCCCTCCCCATGTATGCGAGTTGGTGAGTCCAGAGTTCAAGGCCTGGAATTTGGGGTCCTTTCATCAGTGAGTCCTGGGGTTGATACCGAAGACTGAAGATCCAAGGCTGATCGGAAGTCTGGAAGTCGAGGTGCAATTGCCCAAGCCCTGGGTTTTCACGTCTGTGGGTCCAATGGAGAAAGTCAGAGACACAATGTCTGCGAGTCTCCGGGTGCAATGGAGGCTGGAGGCAGCTTGTTCTGGGGTTGGAGGACTGTGTGTGAATGAGTAGGTGGGGGTGTGGTGGATGGGAGGGAGGAAGGAGGCTTGTTTTACTATTACAAGAAAATCTGCAGATGCCGGAAATCCAAAGCCAGAAACACAAGGAGTACTTCTCCCTTCGTTTTCCAGCCCCGATGAAAGGTCTTAGCCTGAAACACCAACTGTTTACTTTTTTCCATTGATGCTGAGCTACTCCAGAATTTTGAACAAGTTGCCTTGTTTCTCTGTTGTTTGTTTTTTTGCTGTTGTTCTGCTGAACATCGTAGGCATGCTATGTTGGCAGTGGAATGTGTGGTGCCATTTCTGGGCTTGACCCCAGCTCATCCTTGGGTTATGTTAACACAAAGAGGAGAAAATCTGCAGAGGCTGGAAATCCAACCGACACACAAAATGCTGGAGGAACTCAGCAGGCCAAGCAGTATCTATGGAAAAGAGTAAACAGTTGACGTTTTAGGCCGAGACCCTTCATCAGGGCTGGAAAGAAACATGAGAAGCTAGAGGAGAAGGTGGGGGGAGGGGAGGAATAAGTACAAGGTGGTAGGTGATAGGTGAAACCAGCAGATGGGGAGAGGTGAAGTAAAGAGCTGGGAAGTTGATAGGTGAAAGGGATAATAGGCTGGAATTGGATAGGAGAGGAGAGAAGGCCATGGAAGAAAGGGAAGGAGGAGGAGCACCAGAGGGAGGTGATGGGCGGGTAAGGAGATGAGGTGAGAGAGGGAAATGGGAATGGGGAATGGTGAAAGGGTGAGGGGCAATTACCAGAAGTTGGAGTAATTGATGTTCATGCCATCAGATTGGAGGCTACCCAGATGGAATATGAGGTGTTGCTCCTCCAACTTGAGCGTGGCCTCATCGTGGCAGTAGAGGAGGCCGTGGACTGACATGTCGGAATGGGTATGTGTTGGTTGTAATGCAAATGATGCATTCCATTGTATATTTTGATGAACATGTGATAAATAAATGAATCTGAATCTGAAAACTGAGGTTTTCTTGAACAGAATCTGTAGTTTTTGCATCTGCCTTATTATTTCCTGGCTTGGGTTGCGTGAGATATCTGCGTGTTTTGGCTGCCGTTGGCAGTCACTTCCATGACCCTGGTTCATCTCTTCACTTTCGTGCCTGGCTTTCCTTCTTTCTTGCCTTTGGCTCGTTTGCTGCCTCATCACCTCCCCCACTCTCGCCTCTATTCGTGTTGTGCTCTGCATTTTTTCCCTGTAATTTTTGGCCTCTTTCAACACTTGGCTGGAATCTCCTTATCATTCGATTCCCCTGCACCCACACGCAGTGCTCTTATCTCTTACTTCATGCGGCCAATCACTGAATTCGTAAGCTGCTGCTGTCTCTGCTCCCTCGCCCTTTTGTTGAATCAGCAGTTGAGTGCAGTATACAGTAACTGAAAAATCAAAGTCAAACTTGTGTTTGTTGTCATACGCGTACGCACAGGTGCAATGAAAGGCTTACTTGAAGCAGCGTCACAGGCCCACAGCATCAGATGCACAACATTCACACGAAAAGCAACAAAGTTAAAATATTAGCTATAGCCAATTTGCACAAGAAAGAACATATTAGAAAAAAACATTCCATTTTAATGCAAAGTGATCAGGGTGGTCAGAGTATTGTTAAACTGTTGTGATCCGGGCTTTTGCCGGTGGTCCAAGAACCCCAAGTAGTTGAAAGGAAGTAGCTAATCTTGAATTTGGTGGTGTGCGACTTCAAGCTTCTGTACATCCTACCTGATGGTAACTTGTAAAAACTTGGCATAGCCTGGATGGTGGGGCTCTTTGACCATCGATGTTACCTTTCTGAAGCAGAATCTCCTTCAGACACTACCAATGGTGGGGAGGGATGGGCAGAGTCCCTAAGCAAGTATGATTCATGGGGTTGTGAGAGCACAGGTCAGTGTACACCAGCCCCAGTGGAGTAGTTCTCTGAATCCCATTTCCCCATTCTGTTCCCCAGCACCCTGTATTTATTCTTAACCGTCTACATAAATTTATTGTTGTAGGCATACAGGGTCGAAATGCCATGAAAATTAGCTTTTTGCAGTAGCAACATGGTACATTACAAGATTAATGCAAACATTATTGAACAGAAACTTAAATTAACATAAATTATACAATACTGTGCAAACGTCTTATGTAAAATAATTCTGAAAAGCAAATACGCTTTCAAAAATAATATGATGAGGTTTGTAAATATCAAACATTTCTAAATATCAAAAAAAATTACCATAAAGAGCAGTAACTAGTAAAAACTAAATCAAGTCAATATTTGGTGTGAGGGCCCTTTGCCTTTAAAACTGCATCAATTCTCTTAGGAAAACTGTTATGCAGTTTTATAAGAAAATTGGCTGGTAGGTTGTTCCAAGCATCTTGGAGAACTTGCTACTTTTCTTCTGCAGACTTTGGCTGTCTTGCTTGCTTCAGTCTCTCCAGGTAATCCCAGACGGCCTTGATGATGTTTAAGATCAGGGCTCTGTGGAGGCCAGACCATCTGAAACCATATAAAAAGCTAGGGTGCCTAAGACCTAAAAGTGTGCAAAAAAAAAAACAATACAGTAAACATAATGATGTTAGTGCAAGATTGAGAGAAGTAAAAGTAGTCCAATATAGTCTGAGAGTTTCTCAAGTCAGTTCAAAGCAGTAGGGAAGAAATTGTTGTTGAATCTTGAGATGTGGATCTTCAGGCTTCTGTTACTGTCTGCTTGATAGCATCATTAAGAAGAGGTCATAGCTCTCATAGTGAGGTCCTTGATGATGAATGTCACCCACCTGAGATATTGCTTCTTGTAGATGTCCTCGGTGGTGGGGAGAGCTGTAACAGCGATGGAAGTGGCTGAGCTCATTACTATCTGTAGTCTCTTGCATTTTTGTGTATCGAAGTTTCCATACCAGGCTATGATACAACGAATCAGAGCGCTTTCTAATGAACAACTTCTTAAACTTCTTAGAGGTGCCGGCATTCCTCACAACACGTTGGAGGAACTCAGCAGGTTGGGCAGCATCCGTGGAAACATTGACTGATCGTTTCCACGGATGCTGCACGACCTGCTGAGTTCCTCCAGCGTGTTGCGAGTGTTGCTTTGACTCCAGCATCTGCAGAGTATTTTGTGTGCCGGCATTCCTCCTTTGTGTTTGCATCTATGTCCTGGGCCCAGAATAGATACCTTAAGATGTTAACTGGAACTTGAAGACGCTCACCCTTTCCATCACAATGAGGACTGGTGCATGATCTCCTGACTTCTCCTTCCTGAAGTCCACAGTCACTTCCTTGGCCTTGCTGACAATGAGTGAAATGTTGTTGTTATGACACCACTTTAAATAGCTGATCTATCTTGCTTCTGTAAGCCACCTCGTCACCACCTGTGATTCTGCCAATAACACTGATGCAGAGATGCACTGGCAAAATTGTAGATGGTGTTGGAGCTATGATTAGCCAAGCACTCATAGATATAGAAAAAGTAGAGCAGGGGGGCTAAGCCTGCAGTCCTGAGGTACAACTTGTTGATGGTCATTGAAAAGGAAGTGATGTTTCCAATCTGCCCAACTGATTCTATTTCCCCCAAACTTAAAGGCAATGAGTTTGTAGACCATGAGACATAGGAGCAGAATTAGGCCATCTGGCCCATTGAGTCTGCTCCGCCATTCAATCATGGCTGATCCTTTTTTTTAATCTCCTCCCCAAGCTCAGTTCCCGGCCTTCTCCCCATAACCTTTGATGTCATGTCCAATCAAGAACCTACCAATCTCTGCCTTAAATACACCCAGCGACCTCACCTCCGCAGCTGCATGTGGCATCAAGTTCTACAAATTCACCACCCTTTGGCTAAAGAAATTGCTCCGCATCTCTGTTTTGAAAGGGTACCCCTCTATCCTGAGGCTGTGCCCTCTTGTCCTAGACTCTCCCACCATGGGAAACATCCTTTCCACACTTACTCCATCTAGACCTTTCAACATTTGAAAGGTTTCAATGAGATCCCCCCTCCTCCTTCCGAACTCTAGCGAGTACAGACCCAGAGCCATCAAACGTTCCTCATATGATAACCCTTTCATTTCTGGAATCATCCTTGTGAACCTCCTCTGGACCTTCTTCAATGCCAGCACATCTTTTCTAAAATGAGAGGCCCAAAAAAGTTCACAATACTCAAGGTGAGGCCTCACCAGTGCCTTATAAAGCCTCAGGATCATATCCTTGCTCTTGTATTCTAGACCTCTTGAAATTAATGCTAACGTGGCATTTGCCTTCCTCGCCACTGACTCGACCTGTAAGTTAACCTTCAGGGTGTTCTGCACAAGGACTCCCAAATCTCTCTGCATCTCAGATTCCTGGATTTTCTCCCCATTTAGAAAACAGTCTGCACATTTATTTGTACTACCAAAGTGCATGACCATGCATTTTCCAACATTGGACTTCATTTACCACTCTCTTGCTCATTCTCCTAATCTGCAGCCTGTCTGTTACCTCAACACTACCTGCCCCTCCACCAACCTTCATATAATCTGCAAACTTGGCAACAAAGACATCCATTCCATCATCTAAATCATTTATATACAGCATAAAAAGAAGTGGTCCCAACACCGACCCCTGCGGAAAACCACTAGTCACTGGCAGCCAACCAGAAAAGGATCCTTTCATTCCCATTCACTGCCTCCTACCAATCAGCCAATGCTCTAACCATGTTAGTAACTTTCCTGTAATACCATGGGCTCTTAATTTGGTAAGCAGCCTCATGTGTAGCACCCTGTCAAAGGCCTTCTGAAAATCCAAATATACAAAATCCACTGCATCCCGTTTATCTATCCTACTTGTAATCTCCTCAAAGAATTCCAACAGGTTCATCAGGCAGGGTATTCCCTGAAGGAAACCATGCTGACTTTGTACTATCTTGTACCAAACATGTACCTCCATTCTCTTGTTCCCTTGAACCATTCAGTAATGCAAATGGAGTCTCACTACTTACTCTGCCTTGACAGCCATGATCTATTCATACCCAAAGTTAACCTGGCCTGGTGGTGATACAAGGATGCACAAAGTGTAGGTAGATTTCATTACAAGGAGATATGTATCAACTGAGCGGCCAAATTGTAGCAAGTGTATTTCTGTGCAGGTATGAAGTAAAATACTGCAGATGCTGGAAATCTGCAATAAAAACAGAGCATGCAGGAAACACCCAGTAGTTCAGGCAGTGAATGTGGAAAGAGAAGCCAAGTCAATGCTTCAGGTTAATAATGTTACTATGACAGGAAAAAAAATCATGAAGGAGAATGAAATGACGGCCTTTCTAGATAGAAGTGAGAAGCCAGCTGTGCAATGCCTGGGTTACACATTTAGAGAACGGTGAAGGAATTTGGATGGTTACCCTGCTGTAACTCTTGCGGCAAGATTATGGGAGGCATTTGTGTTCTTTGGCTACACTCTGCATTCACATATTGTCTTGCCTGGTCCTAGTTTGTCTCTCCACTTCTATGCTCTGGCTTCTTTATTTTATTAGGTCCCTTGCCTCAACTTTATACTTCATACTTTATTGTCGCCAAACAATTGGTACTAGAACGTACAATCATCACAGCGATATTTGATTCTGCGCTTCCCACTCCCTGGATTACAAATACTGTATTAAATATTAAAAATAGTAAAAATTAGTAAAGATTAAAAATTTAAATTATAAATCATATATAAAAAATTAGAAAAATGGAAAGTATGGTAGTGCAAAAAAAACTGAGAGGCAGGTCCGGATATTTGGAGGGTACGGCCCAGATCTGGGTCAGGATCCGTTCAGCAGTCTTATCACAGTTGGAAGGAGGTGATGCACCAGGTTCTACTCCGCTGTTGTTGGTCTATTTTAGCATGGTCTGTTGCATTGACTCCACTGAAGGTCTAGGACAGTCTTGGAGGGCTTTTGAGTGATACCTGAACTCTTGTGTTGAATTACAAAAGATATTTTTTAGATGGCAGTGATTTGATCAATGGCTCCCATATTGCTGACTCAGTGGCGGAGTCAAGGACACAGGAAAACAGGGAGATGAAGCAGGATCAGGCACTGAAGGTCACAATTTTAGGCCTCTGATTTTAACACCTGAACCTACTGACACAATGAAGGAAGCCCTGAACACTGCCAGAGATGGATTCATTACACTGGTGTTGTAATGGGCAGTAAGTAAAGAGCTTCTGGTGAGAAGCAGTTGAGAAGCTATTGTAAAAATTCTGCGCCTTTGAAAAGGAACCACTTGGGAAACTGGTTGAAAACATATGAGCCCAAAAGATTTAGGGCAAGTTGGCAAATTGGCTCCATTTCTGGCTTGGTGAAGGGAGGTGCAGAGCGATGGTAAAGGAACACACACAAAATGCTGGAGGAACTCAGCAGGCCAGGCATCATCTATGGAAAAGAGTACAGATGATATTTCAGGCCGAGCCCCTTCACCGAGACCTGTCCTGCTGAAGGGTCTCAGCCCAAAATGCCAACTGTATTCTTTTCCATAGATGCTGTCTGGCCTGCTGAGTTCCTCCAGCATTTTGTGTGTGTGTTGCTCGGATTTCATGCATCTGCAGATTTTCTCTTGTTTGTGATGATAAAGGGTTGTTTTTGTTGTTGGAATCTAGTGGCTAGCACTGTGGAACAGGGATCACTGCCAATGTATACATTAACAATTACGACATGAATGTAGGATACATCAACAAGTTTGCAGATGTCACAAAAATGTGTTTTCGTACTTATTTTAAATGTTGCTCCAGATTCCTGCATCTGGAATCGCTTGAGTCTCCTGGTTTGCCAAAGTGATGTTTCATGTGACAAGAAAGCCGTGTAACCCAATCAATAGTACTAAACACTAAGAGATCTGTAGATGCTGGAAATTCAAGCAACACACACAAAATGCTGGTGAAATGCAGCAGGCCAGGCAGCATCCATAGGAAGAGGTCCAGTCAACGTTTCGGGTCCTGACGAAGGGTCTCGGCCCGACACGTCGACTGTACCTCTTCCTATAGATGCTGCCTGGCCTGCTGTGTTCACCAGCATTTTGTGTATGTTGCAATAGTATTAAAGGAGCTTTTCCACTGATGGACAGGACTTCTCATCTTCGTACTGCGATTGTGAGTGGCTCCAAGGGCTAGAAACAGAAGGTTCTCTTACATTTTTTTGTTGCCAAGAGTCCAGACCAGCAGAAGGAATGTGAGAGCATTGTCTCGTTTTGGGAACTGTATGTTTTTTGGATCAATTGAGCTGACTTTCCTTGGTGGAAGTCGCCATGGGTGGCATTGACAGATTTTACCTTTGCTGTTGCTAGGGAGTGGGGCTAAGAGAGTTGTGTCTACTTTAAAAGGCCAAACAGATCTCATTGTTACTACATGCTTCATAAAGCAATTTTGTCAAACATGTCGACTAGATTAGAATAATATTGTCATAAGCCAGCAGTTTGCAACAATCTCCCTCTCAATGCAATATGCCCCATCCTGTGACCTCGATAACATCCACGACAAGTCCTCCTGCCTTTTTTATCAGAAAGGTGTTAAGCTTGCCTACCTTTGCTATTCATGTGACTTCCTTCCAGTTGTGTTTTTAATATTTCAGTAATATTTGAGTAATATTGTAAATATATTGTTTGATTAAGCATTCTTTGTTGCTTAAATAATTAATTACAGGTTATATGTAAGAGTATGTGAATGGCATACGTCATTATGCCACCATGTCATATGCTTGTGTCTCACTAAAAGTAAAAATGAAGTAGACTTGTTTATTCCTGGCTCCATGTTTTTCTTCTGATTATTTTATGTTTTGAAATTACAAAACATAACACTTCCTTCCTGCTGAACCCATTCACCATGACCCCATGACTTGGCCAAGCTAAAGAAGATCACGCTACCAGTTCTGCCTCTGACCTTTCCCCACCCACACCTTGAAGTTGTGTCCAGTGTAAAACTGTTTAACATTAATTGCAAAATGGCAAACTGTTTTGTCTAATTCTCGTCATTTACCAATCTACACCCCTAAATGATCTCCCAGCACCAAATATACATGATCTGAAAATTCCACTTAGACGCTGTTTTTACCCTGACTGTATGTTTGCCAACTCTGTCTACTGGTTCTTGGCTGCAAGTGTTAAGTTTGTAACTCTGGAAAATCCCAGCAGTATCCCTTCAGGGCAGGAATTCCCAATGATTTTTATGCCATAGACCAATATCATTAAACAAGGGGTCTGTGGGCCCCAGGTTGGAAACCCCAGAATTAGAGGTTTTACAATGTCCTTGTAGAAGACCTTCTCCAGGGTTCCTAGCCCTGGTAACTTTTCACTTTCCTCCAGCCCCAATCCCAACAAAAATATGGTCTTCCCGCTTTCACAATTGGCCGTGTTCCTCTGTTCTGTGTCCTTCCGGGGATCTTGATGATATTCTTTGCCCTCAGGTACATTTCCACTTGCTCAGTGTACAGGTAGAAGGCTGAGAGAACTTGTATTTCTCAAGAACGCACTGGATCACTGCCCTGATACCCTGCCAAGAAGTAACATTCCAAACTATTGACAATGTACTGCCCGTAGGCTTTTCTGTGTTCCTGTTAACCAAAACAAGAATCGCAGATAGAGCCACCAACAAAAAAAAACACACTTTTCTGAAGGTATTCAACACTCAGTCAATAGCTTTGGCTGTGTCAATGGTGTATTGAAAGACATATCACATGGTACGCACAATTATTGCCCTCTCAGAGGTTAGGCGGAACAGGAGATTGGACAGTAAATGGCAGGAATCTTGAACTCCCAGTCCATATCTCACCAGAAGTGGCAACAGCAGTGGATAGGGTAGTGAGGAAGTCATTCTCAAACTTGGCTTCATCAGTCAAGATACTGAGTTGGAAAGTCAAGTTGCAGCCGTATGAAACTTCAGTTAGGCTGCACTCGGCGTAATGTGTTCCGTCTGGTTGCCCCATTACAGGAAGGATGTAAAGGCCTTGGAGAACATGCAGAAGAGGTTCACCAGGATGTTACCTGGACTAAAGAGTATTAGCTATAAGGAGAGGTTGGATTGTTTTCTCTGGAGTTCAACATGAGATATATAGTACTGTGCAAAAGTCTTAGTCACATATATATAGCTAGGGTGCCTAAGACCTTTACACCGTACTGTATTTGTCAACGTGGAGTGGAGAGCGAGTTTGTAAATTGGTGGGAGCAAAAGATGTTGGGACTGGCGAGGGTGGAGTGCCATAGGAGGAGTGTGGGACAGGTGGCAGGGAAGGAGTGCCAGAGGTAGGGGGGTGGTGGCCTGGGTGCAGGCACACCCAGATCTGAAACACCAGACAAGGTCATTTGATTCCAAACAATCGGTTTATTGATCATTACAGAATGCCTCTCAGAGCTTCTCGCTCCCTCCCCTTTTCCCAGTCATGATTCTCCTCTCTCTGCCCCCTTCCCACGCTCAGACCCCAATGAAGACCCATAATTGTATTGAAATATACCTTATGTGTTTTATATTCTATGTTTTTTGATTTTTTTTTATAGCCGTTTGTGCAAATTTTTTTTGTTTTGGGGCAGTGTAGGTTGGTTTAATGTTTGATATTTTTCTTTGAACAGGTTGGTTCCATGTTTCATGACTGTCTGTGGGGAAGGCAAATTTCAGGGTTGTATACTGCATACATACTTCCATAATAGATGTACTTTGAACATGAATTTTGATATTAGAATCTGCTTTATCATCTCACATATATCATGATTTTTTTGCAGCAGCACAGTGCAATACATTAAATATACAGTAGTGTGCAAAAGTTTCAGACACCCTAGCTATATACATGTGCTGTCGACTTTTGCACAGTGCTGTATATGGGGTAAAGTCAAGGCCTTTTTTTCCCATAGTGGAAATGTGAAATACAATCTGTCACCACAGGCGGCTGTGGAGGCCAAATCATTGAGTATATTTAAGGCAGAGCTTGATAGATTCTTGATTAGTCAGGGCATGAAGGGAACGGGAAGTAGGCAAGAGATTGGAGCTGAGAGGAAAAATGGATCAGCCACGGTTAAATGGCGGAGCAGACCGGCCTAATTCTGCTCCTATATTTAATGATCTTATTTCTTGAGATTTGCTACCTATTTTTGGAGATTAACTACCTATTTTAATTACTGAAGCATATTTTAAGTATATATGTATCTAATGTACCTGACATTGGATGTCCTTGAGGTTACTGAGCATTGAATTTGGGAGGTCAGCCTGGACAATGCTGGTGTAGGCAATCCTAGAGTTTATAAAGATATGGATGATGAGGCAATGATGTTAGGCATATAGAAATGGACAGAAGCTCAACATGGGATCAAATGGGGTTTAATGTCATATGGTCCCAGGAGAATGACAGACATGGTGGCTGGCGAATAGATTACAGCAGAGATAAAGGACCCAGTGATCAGCCAGAGATAGTTCTTGATCTTCCCCTGCTGACTGTTGGGTCCTGTTGATGCCAGGAGAGAAGAGGTCCATATGAAAGGGTGAGACGTTTAGGAATTGCAAGCTCAGGCTGTTCCAGTGTTCTGAATCACTGTGATTGCTATACCACCTGCCTGCCCTGCTGTGCCCTCAGCAATGCTGACTGTCCTCCAGTAGGGCAGGATGGTTCTAAGCCATCTTCCTGGCTCCTGGAAGGACAGGTGCCGTAGTGGTGCCAATGGGAGGTGTTTAATACTCTGTGCATGGAGTCCATCATGGGCTCATCATTTGCATCCGCCCCGTCCATCTTCACATTACACTGCTTCAAGAAGGCTAATAGTTGTGTTAAAGCTGCCTGACCATTCCTTTTTCTCTCTTCTACCTTCTGGGAGAAGGTACAAAAGCTTGAAAACCAGGCTGTCCAGTTTTAAGAACAGATTCTGCCAACCATTATCAGCCTTCCGAACCAGTTACCTGTTTCATATCCTTGCAGGTGCTGTCACATTCTTGAACACTTAATTCTACCTCTCTCAGTTATTCCAATATTGTCGCTGTAGCATTTCTTGTTGCAGTACTTCAGAATCCAATATGATCCTTGCACCATTCTGGTCTCTGGCACTCATCATTATGTATATCAAATCAAATCAAGTTTAATTACCATTCAGACCTTGGATACAGTTGAATGAGACAGTGTTCCTCTGGACAGACACACACACACACACATGCACATAAACACACACATACATAAACACACACACACACACACACACACACACACACACACATACATAGACACACACATACATAAACACACACACACACACTCACACACATACGTAAACACACACACACACACACACGCACACAAACACACACACACACACACACACACACACACACACACACACACACACACACACACACATCGTTATGCAAGAAAAACACACATATAGTCCAGGTCGCTGAGCAACATTCAAATTGATGGAAGCAACACACGTAAAAGTTGCTGGTGAACGCAGCAGGCCAGGCAGCATCTCTAGGAAGAGGTGCAGTCGACGTTTCAGGCCGAGACCCTTCGTCAGGACCAACTGAAGGAAGAGTGAGTAAGAGATTTCAAATTGATGGTACAGCTCCTGATAATCCAGCCTGTCCTTCTGCCATATGAATACTGGAGGGCAGCACTGACGGGAGAGGCAAGCTCAAAACCGAGCACAGACTCCACTCTACACCGCCTCCAGCGTCGTCTCACCAGGACTGCGGCAGCAGGCAATCCCATGGTTTGAGGCCTTATCCTCGCTACAAGCAAGGCCACACTGCTGCCTCGTCACCTGTCTCTTTTCACCAAACATGAGAAACAGGCCTGCGGCATCTCACATTATCAAAGTCCAACAGGTTCTTGCAATTGTAAGAGAAATATCCAAGAAGGTCACTCATGGTTACACTGCACACTGCTTTTGTGCACCAATTCCGATGTCTGGCTTCTCCTTCTCCCAGCCAACCACCAGCTTCTCCTTCTCTAGGCTGCCCCCAGCTTTTTCCTCTCCCAGTCGACCACCAGCTTCTCCATCTCTGGCCCGTCCGCTGGCTTCTCCTTCTCCAACTCGTCCGCCAGCTTCTCCTTTACCTGGCCGAGCACCAGCTTCCCCTTCTCCAACTTGTCAGCCGGCTCCATCGACAGTCTGGCCAGCGGCTCCAAACAACGAACAGAGCACAGATGTGGAACCAGTTGATCTTGGAGTACAGTATAGTCTTATGATCATAAAACCCAGATTTTACAAAGAAAAGTGCACCTTTGGGTGGTTCCTGAGAGGCGCTGTGTTCGAATGTGCCACCAGCTCACTGAAATATTATTGCTGTATGTATTGTTTACTCTGTGAGTTTTATGCAAACAAGGTCTGTATTTGCTGGAATTCAGAAGAATGAGGGGTGACCTCATTGAAACCTATCAAATGTTGAAAGGCCTTGATAGAGTGCATGTGGAGAGGATATTTCCTATGGTGGGAGGTTCTAAGACCAGAGGTAGC
This sequence comes from Mobula birostris, assembly GCF_030028105.1. Taxonomy (NCBI): domain Eukaryota; kingdom Metazoa; phylum Chordata; class Chondrichthyes; order Myliobatiformes; family Myliobatidae; genus Mobula; species Mobula birostris. Next base: position 120,351,768 of record NC_092371.1, read on the forward strand.
AGCCTCAGAATAGAGGGATGTCCATTTAGAACAGAGATGGGGAGGAATTATTTGAGACAGAGAGTGGTGAACCTATGGAATTTGTTGCATATTGGGTATATTTAAGGCAGACATTGATAGATTATGGATTAGTCAGGGCATAAAGGGATAGGGGGAGAAGGCAGGAGATTGGGGCTGAGGGAAGTGCATGAGCCATGGTACAGATGACAATAAACTAATCGGAATCTGTTATCTGTATGTGATGTGAAGAGCAGTGGGGGTGCCAGAAAGGATACCGGAATGCTCCTCTTGCGGGATGTGGGAAGGTAGGAAGCGTCTGTGACAACTACACCAGCAAGATGTGCATCCAGATCTGGCTGTCATCAGGAACAAGAAAGGAATGACTATGCTAATGGGATTATATTACAGACCACCCAATAACCTGTGGGATTAAGAGGAGCAAATTTTTAGAGAGATTACACACTGTTGCAAGAAACATAAGGTTGTGATAATAGGTGATTTTAACTTTCCACATATTGACTGGGACTACCATACTGTAAAAGGGCTGGATGGGAACAAGTTTGTTAAATGTGTTCAGGAAAGTTTCTTTAATCAGTACATACACTATAAGTCCCAACTAGGGAGAGTGCAATACTAGATCTATCAGGGAGTGAGACAGGGCAAGCGACAGAAGTTTGTGTAGGCGAACTCATTGCATTTAGTGATCATAATGCCATTAGTTTCAAGGGTAGTCACAGAGGAGGATAGGCCTGGTCCGATGGTTGAGATTCTAAATTGTAGAAAGGCCAGCTTTGATGGTATAAGAAAGAATCTGGCAAGTGTAGATTGGGACAGGTTGTTTTCTGGCAAGGTGTTCTTGGTAACTGGGAGGCCTTCAAACATGAAATTTTGAGAGTCCAGAGTTTGCATGCTCCTGGCTAACAGGTTTAGGGATCCTTGATTTTTGAGAGATATTGAGGCCCTGGTTAAGAAACAGAAGGAGGGGCATAACAGGTGTAGGCAAGCAGGAACAAATGAAATACCTGAGAAGTATAGGAAATGCAAGGGAACACTAGGGAAGGAAATTATGAGAGCTAAAAGAAGACACGAGGTGGCTCTACCAGACAAGGTGGAGGAGAATCCTAAAGGCTTTCACAGGTATATTAAGAGCGAAATGTTTGGAAGGAACAAAATTGCTCCCCTGGAAGATTAGAAGAACACACCTCTGCTTGTAAGGAGTTTGTATGTTCTAGTACGGGTTGGTAGGTTAATTGGCTTTAATAAATTGTCCCATGATTAGGCTAGGACTAAAGCGGTGGCTTGCTGGGTAGCGCGGCTCAAAGGTCTGGAAGGGCCTACATCACGCTGTATCTCAAATAAATAAACAAACAAACAAACAAATAAATAATCTATGCATGGAGCCGAAAGAGATGGGGAGATCTTAAAACGATATTTTGCATCTGTATTTACTCGGGAGATGGACACAAAGTCACTGGAAGAGAGGCAAAACAATAGCAAGGTCATGGACAGTATTCAGATTACAGAGGAGGAGGTGTTTGCTAAATTGAGGAAAATTATGGTGGCTAAATCACCAGGACCTGACGGGGTGATCTCTCGGACCCCGTGGGAGGCAAGTGCAGAAACTGCAGGGGCCCTGGCAGAGTTATTTAAAAATCCTTAGCCATGGGTGAGAGGCTGCAGGATTGAAGGACAGCTAATGTTGTTCTGTTGTTTAAGAAAGTCTCAAAGAATAAACCAGAAAATTATAGGCTGGTGTGCCTGACATCAGTAATGAGAAATTTTTTGGAAGTTATTCTAAGGGACTGGATATATAAGTATTTGTATAGATTGGTTAACGTGGCTTTGTGCATGGTAGGTCATGTCTAACCAATCTTACAGAGTTTTTTTGATGAAGTTGCCAGGAAATTTGATAAAGACAAGGCTCTGGAAGTTGTCTACATGGACCTTAGCAAAGCCTTTGACAAGGTCCCGCATGGGAGGTTGGTCAAGAAGTTTCAGTCACTTGGCATTCAAGATGAGGATGTCAATTCTATTAGACACAGGCTTTGCAGAAGAAGACAGGGGGTGGTTGTAGATGGCTGCCTCTCTGACTGGGGTCCTGTGACTAGTGGAGCGCCGCAGGGATTGATGCTGTGCCCATTGCTGTTTGTCATCTATATCAATAATCTGGATGATAATGGGGTAAACTGGATCAGCAGATTTGCAGATGCCACCAAAGTTGGGGGTGCAATGGACAGTGAGGAAGACTATCAAGGTTTACAGGGGGATCTGGACCAGCTGGGAAAAAGGGCTGAAAATGGCATTTAATGTGGACAAGTGTGAGGTGTTGCACTTTGGGAGGGCCAACCAGGCATGATGTGCAGTAGGGCACTGAGGAATGCAGTAGAACAGAGAGATTTGGCAATACAGATCCATAATTCCTTGAAAGTGGTGTCAGAGGTAAATGGAGTTGTAAAGAAAGCCTTTGGCACATTGGCCTTCATAAGTCAATGTATTGAGTACAGGAGTTGGGACTGTTATATACCTCATGGTTGTCTTGTGACTGTCTTATGACCATGATGTAACTGAGTGTCTTATAAGCATGATGTAATGGTCTTGTGGAGGTCACATGATGTAATTTTCCCGCCAGTGAGGTCACGTGATGACCTGTTCTCAACAGGCATATAAAGGAGACCCCTGGTGTGATGCAGTTAGTTTTCAGTCTAGTTTTGTGTGAGTTACTCCATATTGCTGCGTATTCGTCTTATGACGCAGTTTTGTTTTAAAGTGTTCTACTTTCTATTGTAAGTAGTATTAGAGAGTGAAGACCTTACCAAAGTACAGGAATTCGCTGAGTCGAGTAAAACTGATATCATTTGGCGGTTTGGGAGAGGATCGACCTTTATTGAATTTTCGTTCAAGAAAAAGTGACCTGCAACTGAGATATCCCCTGTTGAAGTAGGAAGAATAGTGCAGTGTCTATTCTCCAGAGGAAAAGGTCAGTTCCTTTAAACCGTTTTATTTCCGTCATTGTGAATCCTGTGGACAAGGCAGGTTCCGGCTGGGGTCAGCAGTAACGTGACGTCTTGAAGAATTCTTTACTTCAGGAAAGTCTCTCCTAATTGACTGTATAAATCTCTTGGACTTTCAAATTTACCATTCTAAGAACTGTGTTCAAATTTACCACTTTAAGAACTGTTTTCGCATTTACTCTTTTGAGAACTGTTCCAGAGTTGCCGTATAGAAGTTAACTTCCGGTTAAGTTAGTCGTTTAAATACATTTCGCTATTTTTGAGCAGAGTTTGATAAATGTTTGTTTGTTTTTATGAAACCTGGCTCAATTCTATATTCATTGTTGTCAGTCACGTGACAGGATGTTATGCTGAAGTTGTATGAGATGCTGGTGAGGCCTAATTTGGAGTATTGTCTGCAGCTTTGGTCACCTACCGACAGGGAAGATGTAAATAAGATTGAAAGAGTGCAGAGAAAATTTACAAGGATGCTGCTGGCACTTGAGAATCGGAGTGAGAGAGAAAGATTGAATAGATTAGGACTTTATTACCTAGCGCGTAGAACACTGAGGGAAAATGTGATAGAGCTGTACAAAATTATGAGGGGTATAGATTGGGTAAACACAAGCAGGCTTTTACCACTGAAGTTCAGTGAGACTAAAACATGAGGTCATGGGTTAAGGGTGAAAGGTGGAATGTTTAAGGGGAACATAAGGGAGAACGTCTTCACTCAGAGGCTGGTGAGAGTGTGGAACGGGCTGCCGGTGCAGGTGGTGGATGTGGGTTCAGTTTCAACATTTAAGGTAAATTTGGTTGGGTACATTTGCTGGGAGGGGTATGACAGGCTGTGGTCTGTGTACAGGTCAGTGAGACCAGGCAGATTAATGGTTCAGCATCGACTAGATGGGCCGAAGTGCTTTGTTTCTGTACTGTAGTCTTCTATGGCTCTATGAAGATAAGAATGTGCTGCCCCTTTAAGACTCAGCAAAATGCTATTGAATGAAAACAAGTAGGCTTGATTCAGGTGTGTTCCAAGATTGCGAAATATGAAGGTAGATAGTTGCAAGGACATGGTGTGCCTACATCTTCTACCATGACTCAGTCTGCATGTAATCTAGTTAAGTCCAAGGTGTCTGCTGTGCAGCACCCAGTGTCAGAGAGCCCTGCCTTCGCCACGAGCGTTCCTCTGATCTACTGATGTAAATTGGTTTACTATTGTTACGTGTACTGAGGGACAGTGGAAAAACGTCTCTTGCATACGGTTCATACATATCACTCCATCACAACAATTCATTGAGGTAGTACAAGATAAAACAATAACTTTATGCAGAATAAAGTGATACTTTTACAGCGAGAATGCCATGTAGGTAGAGAATGAGGTGCAAGATCATAATGAGATAGATTGTGAGGCCAAGAGTCCATCCTATTGAACTAGGATATAGTTCAATAGTCTTTTAACAGTGGGATAGAAGCTGTCATTGAGCCTGTGGTGGTATGTGCTTCCAAGCTTTTGTGTTCTTCTCCCGATGAGAGGCCGTTGTGAGTGTGTAGGAAATAGAGCAGGGGGCTAGGAGACAGTGATGTAGGATAATCATGGCAGAGGTGTTGTTGCTTACCTTTACGGATTGCTGTCTGTTGGTCGGGACATCAAGCAACCAGTTGCAAAGGGAGGTGTTGAGTCCCAGCTCTAGGAGCTGGCAGATGAATTTGCTTCGAATTATGAAACTGAAGGTAGAGCTTTAGTCAACAAACACGGGTATAACATAGGTGTCCTTACTGCCCAGATTGTCCCGAGATGAGTGTAGGACCAGGGAGATGGTGTCTGCTGTCGACCTGTTTCAGCCGTAGGTGAATTGCAGTGGGTCGAGGTTGCATAGAAGATGAGAGTTAATCTGTGCCGTGAGCAGCCTTTCCAAGCACCTCAAGATGGTGGATACCAGAACCACAGGGTGGTAGTCGTTAAGGCAGGTTAGCTTGTTTTTCTTAGTTCCCAGGATGATAGTGGTCTTAAAGCAGATGGGGACTTCAGACTGAAGCAGGGAGAGTTTAAAAATGTCTACAAATACCAGCCTTCCCCCTTCCACACACAAATGTTCTGGACAAGGTCTAAGGACACGGCCAGGGACACCATCTGGGCCAGATGTTTGGGTTCACTCTCCAGAAGGCTGATCAACAGTGGCAGTGGATGCAAACCATTGCAGATTGTTAGATTGGGTGGTGACATTCCAGTCCCCTTCAATTCAAAGTGTGCGTAGGATGCATTAGGCTTATCGAGAGGAGATGTGCTGTTGTTGGCGATGCCGCCTGACTTTGTCTTGTAGCCTAATAAAGCATGACAGCCTTCCTACAATTGACGGCAGATCTGGTACTTAATTTTGGGCTAGTATTATCTCTTGGCCTTCCTTACAGCTTTACCGGGGTCACATTTTGACTTTGGTAAACGTCAGGGTCACCTGATTTGAATGCTGCAGTCTGAGACTTCAATAGGGAGTTAATGAAGATGGCAGTGTACAAAGACGCAGCAGCTACTCCAGCTCCCAATAAAGGTGATACCTTTAAATCGTTAGGGAGTGTTTCAAATTTTCGAGTTGGGGGCTTCAGTCATCCAAAGCTCGGCATATACAGAACTGCTGAACTCTTGGACAAAATGACATTTAATCCTTCGGCAGCAGAGTGAATAGCAATGCTCAACAGAATAGGGTTTCCATGGATACCAGACCCGGCGACAGCGACCTGGCCTAAGCAGCTCATCTGAGGAAGCAGCAGACACAGACGGTGCCAGGGGAAGCAGAAATGTGCCAAGAGAGCTGGGCACTAGCTTGGCTGAGAACTAAAACAACCACATTGGTGGTACCGTCACTGTTCCACACCAACATCAATAAAATAAAACAGACTCACTGAAACTGGGAATGAACGCACAGAAAGAGATGAGAAACTGCTGCATTCTGGTTTTCACCGAAATGTGGTTAAACAACAACATGCCCGACTCGGTGTTTCAACTTGGTGGGATGACTCTGTTACGTGCAGAAAAGAACTCTCTGTCAGGGAAGTCCAAAGAGGTGGACTCTCTCTGTACATTAACAATGGTTGGTGCACAAACTCACCTGTCGTGAGCAGTCACTGTTCTGGGGAAACTGAGCATCTTACAACTAAATGCCGGCCGCATCAGCTGCTCAGGGAGTTTACTGTTGTGTTCATCACCGCTGCCTAGCTGTCTACATTCACCACCCAAGGATGCACTGAGAGAGCTTTAGAGTATCATCAGCTCTCTGCAAACAAACAAACATGTGGACAATCTATTCATGATTGCAGGAGACTTCAGTCTCCTCTGCCCCTCCCCTCTTCAGTCCTGACGAAGGGTTCAGGCCCGAAACGTTGACTGATCATTTCCACGGATGCCGCCCGACCTGCTGTGTTCCTCCAGAATGTTGTAAGTGTTGCTTTGACCCCAGCATCTGCAGAGTATTTTGTGTTTATTTCAGTCATGTTAATCTGTGGGCCATTTTACCTGAATTCCACCAGCATGTCACCAAGGCCATTAGGGAAGCAAATAGACTGGATCATGGTTATACAAACAGAGACAATCCATATGGTACAAAACCATGCCCCATCCTCATCTAGGCCTCTCTGGCCACAACTTCATAATGTTAATCGTAGCATTCTGACCACTGCTAAAAATGGAGAAACCAGTCAAGCAGATCATCACTGTTTGGCCTAATGAGACCACCTCTATGCTTCGGGACTGTTGTGCATGGACCAGCTGGCAGATGTTCAAAGAGACTGCCACAAACGATGTAGACATTGACTTCAAGGAATATGCCTCGTGTTACTGTCTACATCAGAAAGTGTGTAGACAATGTTTGTGCATCATGAACCGTCATCTCACAGTCCAGCCAGAAACCCTGGCTGAATGTAGAGGCGCATTTCCTACTAAAATCCCGGGACGGTGCCTTCAAGTCTGGTGACAGAACAGTTCTCAGAGCAGCCAAATAAAATCTTATCTTAGGCATCAGGACTGCCTCGGCACAAAAATTCAGCAACATCTGTCTGATAACAATCCCCAGTGTATGTGGTGGGGCACACAGACTATGCAAGGAAAACATTGTCCACTGTACTAATGACACCTCCTTCCCTGACGCTCTGAACAACTTTTATTCACCCTTCAAGGCATGCAACACAACACCAGCCATGGAAGCTGCCCCACTTCCAGGTGAGCAGCCACTGTCTGTGATAGCAGCAGACATGAGAAAGACTCTGCAGAGAGTCAACTCCCATAAGGCGGCCGGGTCAGACCATGTCCCAGGCCAAGTACTCAGGGGGTATGCACACCAGCTCACTGATGTCTTCATGAACATCTTCAACACTTCACTCATCTAGGCCGCTGTCCTCAACTGCTTCAAATCAGCCACTGTAATCCCTGTACCAAAGAACTCTACGCCTTCAGAAATAAATCAGTGGCACTGTCATCCATCCTGAAAAACTTTGAACAGCTGGTGATGCCACATATCAAAAACTCCATTCTTGCCACATTGGACACTCACCAAAATGCTTACTGACAAAACCGCTCTAATGCCATTGCACCTGCCATTCATGAGGCTCTGACACGCCTAGAAAATAAGGACACTTATGTCAGAATGCAGTTTCTGGATTTCGATTCAGCATTCAACACTATTGTCCCACAGACCTTGGTGAACAAACTCCTACTCCTCAGTCTAAGTACACCACTGTCTAACTGGGTGTTAGACTTCCTAACCAACAGACCTCAGACAGTCAGGATGTGCGACCACTCCTCCCTCCCCGTCATCCTCCACACAGGTGCCCGCCAGGGCTGCATGCTGAGCCCACTGCTGTACACTCTGCTCACACACGACGGCATGGCCAAACGCCCGATGAAGTACATTGCCAAGTTCGCTGATAGCACGACAATAGTGGGGTTCATCACCAAAAATGATGAGATGTCTTACAGAGAAGAGATAGATGAGCTTGAGATCTGGTGCCAGACAAATGACTTCTTTTTTAATGTCAAGGAGATGGTTATCAACTTCTGGAGAACTCACACCATTCACTCCCCTCTTTACATTGGTGACACAGAAGTGGAAACTGCGAGCGGTTTCAAACTCCTGGGAGTGCACATCACACACAGCCTCTCGTGGTCCCAGAACACATCCTATGCGGCAAGAAAGCTCATCGAGACCTCTACTTTCTGAGGAGGATGAAGATCCTGGCAGCTGCAACATTGCTCGGTACAGAAACTGCACTGTAGCAGGCAGGGAGGCTCTGCAAAGGGGAGTCAAAACTGCCCAACGCATCACTGGCACCAGCCTACCCGCCATCAGGGGCGTGTATACAGAAAAGGGCCAGTAACATCATGAAGGATCCCACGTACCCTGTTCAGGGGCTGTTTGTCCCATTTTCATTAAGAAGAAGGCTATGTAGCATCCACACCAGAGCCATCAGACTGTCACTTTTCCCCAGCAGTAAGACTGATCAAAACCACTATCCACTAACTCCACCACTACGTCACTATTTCCCATCAGTCACCTTATGTACAGCCTCGTGCCACTTTATAGATATGCTATGTCTATAAGCTTTCTTATGTACTGTATTTAGAGTATATTTGTTGTATGCTTTTATTATTAGTATTGTGCTCTTTACCTTTCTGGGGGTTTTTTTGTGTTGCATAAGATCCAGAGTAATAATTATTTTGCACTCCTTACACTGGTGTGCAGGAAATGAGATTAAACAACTTTGAATCTTCAGTCTCCTGGTTCATTCATATACGGTATCCAGTTTGGGGACACCCAGATTATCCTCTTTGGTACTCAGTCCTCAACACACTTGCAGATAAAGTCTGTAATGGTGATGACGTACTTACCGACGCTTGCTGCTGAGTCTTTGCACGTAGACCAGTCTGTCAACTCAAAGCAGCAGCATGGAAGCTTATCTACTTCCTCAGATCAGCACTGAACAACTTTCTGTATTGAATCTTCCTGTTTCAGTATCCCTTTATGCTCAGGGGTGGTCTGATTTACCAAAGAGTGGTTAGGAGAGGCTTTGTAGGCATCTTTGATGGTTGGGTAGTAATTGCCAAGCATATGTGGCCCCTGCTGGGACAGGAGACATGCTGGTAGCATCTTGGTAACACACTCCTGAAGTTGGCCTGGTTGAAGTCACTGACAGTGATGAAGGTGTGACTCAGCTTGTGACGAACTGCCTGGCTGAGAGCAGACGAAGAAATGCAAAGCATTTGCCTTCTGCAGAGATATCAAAGCAGGAGTTTGCATCATTCGAAGGAGAAGCTGAGTTTCATGCTTCACTGTAACTGAAAGACAGATGCTTACTGATTGGCAATGAGCAAGATTGTTCCAGGTCAGTGCAGTTTGATGCCCATTCTCTGACAGTCCACAGCATTTCACTGTTGGACCCTTGCACACTAACTTTAGATATCTCCAGCTTACGGCATTTTCAGGCACAATAACATAGCAGAACTTCCTGCTTATCATTCTCAGAGCATCTGATCCAACTACTCATCTATAGATAACAGCAGAGCATTAAAACATTTTCCCTCTCAGGTTAACCATATCCTATCACACAAGGATAAAACTCCTGGCGGCGCAGATAGACAGGGTGTCAGACAAGCTTGCCCTTCACCAGTCAGGGCACTGAGTGCAAGAGGAGGGATGTCGTGTTACATGTATAAAATGTTGATGTGACCACACTTGGAGGACTGTGTGCATTTTTCGTCCCCGAGGATGTGATTAGGCTGGAGAGGGTGAAGGAAAAGATACACGAGGATCTTTCACTGGGACTGCAGGGTCTGAGTTAAAGTGCCTATAAAAAAGTATTCACCCCCCCCCCCCGGAAGCTTTCATGTTTTATTGTTTTACAACATTGAATCACACTGGATTTAATTTGGCTTTTTAAAATTCTGATCAACAGAAAACGACTCTTTCGTGTCAAAATGAAAACAGATCTCTACAAATGATCTAAATTAATTACACATATAAAACACAAAATAATTGATTGCATAAGTACAGCGGTCCCCAACCACCGGGCCGCAGAACACATGCTACCTGGCCGTGAGGAAACAATATGAGTCAGCTGCACCTTTCCTCATTCCCTGTCACACACTGTTGAACTTGAACATAGGGTTGCCAACTGTCCCGTATTTGCTGGGACATCCCGTATATTGTGCTAAATTGGTTTGTCCCATATTTCCCCTGCTAAGGAAGAGCGTTACTATGAAACCTTTCGTGCTGAAATGGCGTGAAGCGAAGAAGCAGTTACCATTAATTTATATGGGAAAAATTTTTGAGCGTTCCCAGACCCAAAAAATAACCTACCAAATCATACCATAAAACGGAAAATAAATAACACTAACATACAGTAAAAGCAGGAATGATGTGATAAATACACAGCCTATATAAAGTAGAAATAATGTATGTACAGTATAGTCAGGAAGATGAAGGCAAAACTGATTTGTGGGGAAAAAATCGGCATGTACACGCATGCGCACATCACATGCACACGTCACACATGCGCACACAGGTGCCCGTGCAAGGCTTCATGATCATGGTAGTCTTTCCTGGGGTAAAGTGTCCTGGGATTTGACTGCTACTTTTGTCCCTTATTTGGGAGTGAGAAAGTTGGCAACCCTAACTGTAAAAGACACGTTGAGGTGAGTTTAACCCTACTTGAACACCTGCCCCCCCAACCCCCGGTCGGCCGGTCCGCAAGAATATTGTCAATATTAAACCGGTCCGCGGTGCAAAAAAGGTTGGGGACCCCTGCATAAGTATTCACCCCTTCAAGTCAATATTTAGTAGATGCACTTCTTGGCAGCAATTATAGCATTGAGTCTCTGTGGATAGGTCTCTATCAGCTTTGCACATTGCAATTTTTTCCCATTCTTCTTTACAAAACTGCTCAAGCTCTGTCAGATTGCATGGAGATCGTGAGTGACAGCCCTTTTCAAGTCCAGCCAAAATTTTCAATTGAATTGAGGTCTGGACTCTGACATGACCACTCCAGGGCATTAACTTTGCTGTTTTTAAGCCATTCCTGTGTAGCTATGGCTTTATGCTTGGGGGTTGTTGTCTTGCTGGCTAAACTATTTATTCTGCACTTCCCTCAATAGATCCTGTTTCAGGAGGCCTATGCGAGATCTCAGATTCCTACTCATGAACCGCATCGCAGGATTTGATTTGTGATTGCATGGCCAGAGTTCCGATACACAAAAAGGAAATTGTCCTCCTTGTGCTGTAGAGAAATGTCCTCTTTGTCCATAGCTTTAATGGACTTCTGAAAGGTTTGGATAAATCTTTCAGCTAACCCATTTGTCGCTGGGTGGTGAGGAGCTGACTTGAAATGTCTGATGCCATTTTTCTTCATGAATGGTTGGAATTCTTCTGACGTGTATTGTGGTCTGTTGTCACTCACAATTTGTTCTGGTAAGCCATTTCTGGTGAAGATAGTCCTCAGGGCAAAGACAGTCTTTACTGAGGTGGTTGACTTCATTGGTATAACCTGTGGCCACTTTGAATGAGCATCCACAGAAACATGAAATCCATGAATGGCCCAGCAAAGTCAATATGTACTCTTTGCCATAGTGATGACGGCCACTCCCATGGGTATAGTGGTGCCTGTGGGGCTGCATTTTGAACTTTCTGGCATCTCAAACAGCTTTTGGCCAAGTCTTCAATCTGTTTATCTTTTCCCGGTCACCACGCATAGCTCCGGGCAAGACTCTTCATCTTGACTGTACCCAGGTGTCCTTCATGCAGACTCTCTGACACTCTGCTGTGCAGTTTAGAGGGAACCACAACAAGAGATCACCACATCAGCGTTCTTTGGCATACTGACAGTTGGTCTCGTCTTGCTGAGAACTCTGGAAGTGTAAGGTTGCCATTGTTATGTAACCGGCAACAATGAATATCAATCGGGACAGGTTATATAAAAACAACCAAACATTTATTAAACACGGATAAACAATAAAAAACAAACGAAAACCTTAACCGGATGTTAACCGCTATGCGGCCGTTCAACAAACCGTCACTCGCTACTGGTTCTTAAAGCGTTAAATGCAAAAACAGTTCTTAAAGCGGTAAAGTCAGATACAGTTCTTAAAATGGTAAATTCGAAAGTCCAACAGATTTATACATTCAATTGGGAGAGACTTCTCTGGAGAAGGATTTCTTCATAGACACGACTTTCCTGGTGGTTCTGTCCAAAGGATTCACGATGCAGGAAATAAACGGCTTAAAACAACTGACCTTAATTTCTAGAGAGCAAACCTTTGCATGAACTTTCTTGCTCTTTTGGCAAGAGTTATCTTCGATGTAGGTGGCTACTTCTTCAATGAAGACTCAATAAGGTCAATCCTTTGTTAAACTGCCGAACGATACCAACTTCTCTTAATTCTTCATATCCTGTACTTCGATGAAGTCTTCACTCTCCAATACTGCAGGAAAAAGGTACATCAACTCATCTAGCAAAAGTTGCCAGTCCAGCACTATTGTACCTTGCAAAAGAACATAATACTCTGTTTTAAAATCAAACTGCCTCATAAAATAAGTACACAACAGAAATGGAGACACAGACGCACGTTCTAACTGGAAAACTAAAAACTAACTGCGTCATCTGAGGTCTTCCCTTATATACCCGTGGTGCACATGTCATCACGTGACCTCACATCGGCGGGAAATTTACATCAGGTGACCTCCAAAAGACCAGTACATAATTCTCACAAGATCTCTTTGAGATATGTAACACCTCCCTCCAAAAAAAATTTGGTCTCAAGGAACAAAATTTTAACAATTAACAATTTATACAAAAAAAAATACAAAGGTATACAATTTACAACATACACAATATATACAGTCTTATCTTTCAGCACTTTACAAACTAATATACAGTGGGAGTATTACAAATGTTAAAATACCACTCCATAAAAAAAATTACATTTTACAGTTAACATCTAGATAGACAATCAGCGATCACATTATCTTTACCCTTAATATGAGTGATCAAAATATTGTACCCCTGTAACATTAAACTCCAATTTAGTAATCTATTTTTTTTTCATCTTACTCAAAAACACTAACGGATTATGATCGGGATAAACTGTGAGTGGTTTATGAGTAGTACTAACGTACACTTCAAAATGTTGTAAAGCCAAAATAAGAGATAATAATTCCTTTTCTATTGTTGAATAATTTCTTTGATGGGCATTAAATTTCTTAGAAAAATAAGCTACCAGACAATCAACTTCATCACCATCATCTCTTTGAAGTAACACTGCTCCTGCAGCTTCATCACTAGCACCTACAGCAAACAAAAATGATTTTTCAAAGTCAGGATATTTAAGTACAGGTTGACTACATATTATAGTTTTCAATTTATCAAATGCCTTCTGACAAGACTCTGTCCAAACAAACTTTTCATTTTTCTACAAGAGATTAGTTAATGGAAGAGCAATGTTTGGAAAATCCTTACAAAATTTTCTGTAATATCCTACCATACCCAAGAATCTCTGAGAGTTTTTCTACCAGTTGGAGTGGGTACTTCTAAAATTGCCTGAACTTTCGCTTGAACAGGAGCTAATTTCCCCCGACCCACAACATGCCCAAGGTAAGTCACTGTGGCATGACCTAATTCACTTTTAGCTGAGTTAATAGTTAAGTTATCTTTTGAAAGTCTCTCGAATAGTTTCTCCACTGCAGTATTATGTGCTTTCCACATATTATTTCCTGTAACTAAATCATCAATATAGGCATCTGTATCTTTTAATCCCTGAATCACACTATTAATCATCTTCTGAAAAGTACCTGGTGCATTCTTCATCCCAAATGGAAGAACATTATATTCATATAACCCAGATGGGGTTACAAATGCTGAAATCTCTCTACCCCTATCTGTCAATGGAACACACCAATAACCTTTTAACAAATCAATTTTTGTGAAGAATCTGGCTTGTCCAACTTTATCCACGCAATCATCTACCCTAGGGATTGGATATGCATCAGTTTTTGTCACAGCATTCACCTTCCTGTAATCTGTACAAAACCTAATACTATTGTCTGGCTTAGGCACCATAACACACGGTAAACTCCAATTTGAATTAGAATGTCTAATAATATCATTCTCTAACAAATACCTAATTTCTGGTTCAGAAAGTTCACATTTTTCCCTGTTCATTCGATATGGATGTTGTTTTATGGGTTTTGCATCTCCAACATCTACATCATGTGTAGCTACGGTGGTTCTTCTAGGAACATCTGGAAATAAATCTCTATATTTAAAAATCTGCTCTCTCTGCTCTGGCTGTAAATGAGCTAATTTTTCATCAATATTTTCTAGAATTTTTGAATTTGGTAACCTGGCTGAAATAATGTTGGGTTTAAAATGAGTTTCAAATGAATCATCTATTAAGTTTTTATCAAGATCAGACTCATTATTGATCACAACAGTCATAGCAGCAGCCTTTCTCTCATAATATGGTTTTATCATATTTATATGACACAGCTGTGTTGTCTTTCTTTGATCTGGGGATTTTATCACGTAATCCACATCATTTACCTTAGATATAATCTCATAAGGGCCATGAAATCTAGCTTGTAATGGGTTCATTTGCACTGGGAAAAGAACCAACTCCTTATCTCCAGGCTTAAATGACCTCATCCTAGCTTCCTTATCATACCAAGTCTTCATCTTCTCTTGAGCCAATTTTAAAATTTCCTTGGCCAAACTACAAGCTTTATATAATCTTTCTCTAAATTTTAAAACATAATCTAGCAAATTAGTGTGTACCTCTTTATTAATCCACTGTTCCTTCAACAAAGCTAAAGGTCATCGAACTCTATGCCCAAACACAAGTTCAAAAGGACTAAAACCTAATGATTCCTGTACTGCCTCCCTTACTGCAAAAAGTAGTAAATGTAAACGTTCATCCTAATCCTCTTCATTTTCTACACAATATGACCTAATCATAGTTTTCAATGTAGAATGAAATCTCTCCAAGGCTCTTTGTGATTCTGGATGATAGACTGATGAAATAATCTGTTTTGCTCCCAGTTTATGAACTATCTGCTGAAACAATCCCGACATAAAATTACTACCTTGATCCAATTGTATTTCCTTAGGCAACCCAAAATAAGTAAAGAATTTTATAAGAGCCTTTGTCACTGTTTTGGCTGTTATATTCCTAAGAGGTACTGCCTCTGGAAACCTAGACACTGTGCACATAATTGTTAATAAATATTGATGTCCAGTTTTAGTTTTTGGCAAAGGACCTACACAGTCTACAATGATTTTTGAGAACGGCTCACCAAATGCAGGAACTGGTTGCAGTGGGGCCACTGGAGTAACCTGATTAGGTTTAACCACAATTTGACATGTATGACACGTTCTACAAAATGTTGCCACATCTTTTCTTAAACTAGGCCATGAACTGGCCATCCTTGCACGGTGATTTCATAGATTTTTGACAATGTTGGGTCATTCCTTGTTCCCCTCTGTATTCGAATTTGTTACCAGCAACTGCTGCGTGGAACATTTCTGCTGGGTCATAGTACGAAAATTTTTCTTCCTCAGTTGCCAACTGTGGAAGATGTGACAAGCCATCAGTGTCGCTGTGTTGTTTCGTATCCTTGAGCTCTATGTCATAAGAGTGGGCTCCTAGGAATAGTGCCCAATGTTGTAATCAGGTAGCAGTCATCACTGGAATTCCCTTCCTGGGATCGAAAATAGACACAAGGGGCTGGTGATTTGTCACTAGCGTAAACTTTTGTCCGTAGAGGGGGTGGTGGAACTTCTTTATTCCCAATACTAGACTAAAGGCCTCTCAGTTGATATGTGTGTAATTGCTTTCTACGCTCGTCAGTGATCTTGAAGCAAACGCAATCTGATGTTGAGATCCATATTTCATAACGTGTAACAAAATGGTCCCGATGCCATAGGGGATGCAATGCACACCAGCCTGATGGGCAGGGATGAGTCATAATGGGTGAGCAGCTCATCAGATGTTCTTAATCTCCTTGTTTCCTTGAATGCTCTTTCACCTCTTTCTGACCATTCCCACTTTGCTCCTGTCTGCTACAGTGCGTTCAATGGGTGCAGCACTGTAGCAATGTTTAGGAGAAACCGGTCGTGGTAGTTTACAAGACCCATGTATGACATTTTCTGTTTTGGGTGCCTGTAGCACTGCTTCAATCTTCTCTCTTTGTACGCAGACCACCAT
This sequence comes from Mobula birostris, assembly GCF_030028105.1. Taxonomy (NCBI): domain Eukaryota; kingdom Metazoa; phylum Chordata; class Chondrichthyes; order Myliobatiformes; family Myliobatidae; genus Mobula; species Mobula birostris. Next base: position 120,367,995 of record NC_092371.1, read on the forward strand.
CACTCAGCCTGGTAATCACTTTACCAAGGCTCTGGAGGTGCTCTTCATCATTCTTGCCAGTCACGATGATGTCATCACGGTAACATTGTGTACCTGGAGCACTTGTTCTGTTGCTCTTTGCCAAATTGCTGGAGCTGATGCGACACCAAAGACAAGACATTTATACTGGAACAGTCCTTTGTAGGTGTAGATTATGAGGAACTTCCCGCTTGAGTCCTCAATCTTTATTTGCAGATGGACTTGTGACAAGTCGATCTTTTTAAACCTCTCCCTGTGTGCCAAAGATGCAAAAATGTCTTCGACTTATGGCAGGGGATACTGCACAGTACGCAACAAAGGGTTGATGCTCACTTTGAAATCCCTGCTCATGTAAACAGCTCCGGCCTTCCCTTTCTTCATTACCAGGACAATGGGCATGGCCCAATCACTCCACTCAATCTTGGAGAGAATGCCAGACACCTCCAAGCTCTGAAGTTCAGTATCCACTTTAGGACATAATGCATAGGGCACTGGAGGTGATTTATGGAACCCTGGTATTGCTGCTTCATCCAGTTCAGTTCTAGTATTCATGCCTTTGTGTTTACCAAAACCTTTCTCAAACATCTTCTCATTAGCATTAAGTGGCTGTGTCAGTCTCTGGTTAGTGCTATCATTTGGGCTGCCATTCCCTGTTGGTTCCACACTGAAAGCTTTGACTGAATGCCAGTCTAGTTGGATTTTTCTCAATCATTCACGTCCAAAAAGTGCTGGCCCTCCACTTTTCAATATATAAAGCTCAAAATGGTGTGTTTGGCCTCCATCCATCACATTCGCCTTCAGTTTGCCTTTGGGAGACACTTTTTTGCCGGTGTTGGTCTTTAGCATCACTGAGGTCTTCTCTAATGGTACCTTAGAAAACAATATGTTGTAGTCAGCCTCTGAAATCATAGACAAGGCTGACCCTGTGTTCAGTTCCATTTTAAGTTTTAGACATAACACATCTATGATGATCCATATTATACTGTGATCTGCTTCAATAATACTATGGAGTTCTAGGCATGCCAGCTTACCTTTGCCAGACACTGCGTTGTCTGATTTTGTTTCACATTCAGTCAGTTTATACATTTGCTTTGTTTAGTGTTGGAAACTTTTCACTCTGTGTGGTTTTACTCTTTGGTTGTGCTTTTTATCTGACTTGCGCACTCTGTCTGTGGCAAACTTTTTCTTTGAACCAACAGTCATTAGCATCATGGGAGGATTTGCCACATAGGTAACATTTTTGGCTTTTTGCACTATTCAAGGACATTTTGTGCATTTCACATTCTAACCTTTCTGTAGTTCTGCTATATCCTTTGCTGCAGTCTCTAACAATATTGTAATGGTCAATGCCCCTTCTAAGATTAAGTCTCTTTCCGGCAGTAGCCTTGTTTGAGTGCTTTGACTATACATTCCACATACAAGCCTGTCCCTTAATGCATCAGAAACTCCATTTCTAAAGCCACAGCACTTGGAAATTTTTCACAGTTGTGCAATGTATCCAGAAATGCTTTTGTCCTTTGACTGGTTCCTTTGGTAAAATCTAAATCTCTTAGCTGTTACCAATGGTTTAGGGCTCAAGCAATTTTGTAAAAATTGTAACAACTTCGTCAACTTTCTTGTTTGCTGGCTTTTCAGGGGATATTAAGTTGCATAGGAGACTGTATGTCCATCCTAGGACCCATTAAGCTAAGAAGCGTAGGGGCTTTCTTTTTTTCCTCCACGTTGCTTGCATTTTATAATACAGCTCCACCCTCTTGATATATGACTCCCAGCCTTCATTAGCACTATCAAATTCATCAACTTTCTTGACTGAAGCCATCTTAAAGTTACTTCCACTTTAACTTCGCTAGTTGCATCTTTCAGTGTGTACTTATACAGGCAATTACTTATGTGTCGCTTTGTTATTGTTTGTGACGGCCTTCGTACTGTTTAACTCTCATTGTCTTGTCCCATAACTGTCGGTGCAGTTGCTGATAGTCTCTGACATTCAGGTTCATCCTCGTCGATTGAAGAAGTTTGGTATGGGCCCCCAAATCCTAAGGGCTTTCTACAGGGACACAGTTGAGAGCATCCTGACTGGCTGCTTCACTGCCTGGTATGGGAACTGTACCTCCCTTAATCGCAGGACTCTGCAGAGAATGGTGTGAATAGCCCAGCGCATCTGCAGTTGTGAACTTCCCATGATTCAGGACATTTACAAGGACAGGTGTGTAAAAAGGGCCCTTAGGATCATTGGGGACCCAAGTCATCCCAACCTCAATCTATTCCCGCCGCTACCATCTGGGAAGCGGTACCGCAGCATAAAAGCCAGGACCAACAGGCTCCGGGACAGCTTCTTCCACCAGGCCACCAGACTGATGAACTCACCCTGATTTGAGTGTACTCTATATTACATTGACTGTTCTATTTATTATAAATTATTCCAGATTACTATGATTGCACATTGCACATTTAGATGGAGACGTAACATAAAGATTTTTACTCCTCATGTATATGAAGGAAGTAAGAAATAAAGTCAATTCAATTTGACGCCAATTTGTTATGTCTTTGCAACTACATATCAATAAATAAAAGCACGCACATGGGAGATGGCTTTAACTTGTGTATTCACGTTACAGAGAGAGAGGGAGAGGGAGGGAGGGAGGGATAGAGAGAAGGAGGGAAGGGGGAGGGGGAGAGGGAGAGAGAGAGATGCGCATGCGTAGACAGCAGATCAATACGCATGCATAGACACAGATCTCTAAAAGAAATAGATCCGTACATTACAGAAATAAAAGTGTGTGTTTGGGTATTAAATTCTGTCCGGACATTGAATACCACCATCAGACAGTCTACAGACCAGTAACTATAGTGCTACTATGTGCATTCGAGGCACAAAGAGAACTGAATTGATTTCACATTTGTACTTTTACTCCTGTCACCTGCCAAGCACTGCCTCATCTCTCCTTTTCACGTCTTTGTATTGCTTATCTCCTCTTCTATACTCTCAGTCCCGACATAGGGGTTCAACTTGAGACATTGAATTTCCCTCTGCCTCCGCAAATGCTGCCCGACATGTTGAATTCCTCCAGCAGTTTGTTTTCACTGTTCCAGATTCCAGCATCTGCAGTCTCTTACCGTACGGCCCTAATTAATTTCATGACTGCTCATCTCAAAGTGTTCTCAGGCTAACTGGGTGACTTTTGGAAGAGTCATCACTGTTGCAGAATTGGATGAACAAGTCCCAGTTTTCACACAACAGGGTCCCAAACAGCAGGCTGACTAAGACCTGTTAAGACATTTGAGTGACATTGGTTGAATCTAAAATGCAAGACAGAAACGGCTGTTTCATGGACCCGGTTTACAAAAAAATTCAGCCTGATGTGTTACATTTGGTCTCCAGAATGTATCCCTTGCACATCAACTGCACAAGTCATCCGTAGAGTGGCAATGCAGGTGAGGTATTGCAAAATCCTGACTTTACAGTGTTATCATCCAACCTTTGGCAGCACCGTCAGTTATCCATCAACAGTAATCAACAACTAATTATTAGTCACAACTCGCACAAAGCAGGCAACTCTGAATGAATAATCCACGGCAGGAAACTTTTTACAGCTGTGTTGTATTTCCAAGCAGTGATTCCAGCAGTACCGAACAGCAGATGTGACCTGCAAAATAATTCTGGGCAGACACAAGTATTTTACCTTTTGCACTCTTAAGCAACACCAGTTTGAGTCACAGCACTTGCGGCACCGAAGCTTCAGCTTCCCAGGTTCCAAGCCTTGGAATTCCCTTCCATTTCGCTACTTTTTCTCACCACATTAAATCCTACTCTACTATTTCCGTGTGTCCTGTCCCTGAGTCACGCCAATGTATTGAAAGTCACTGTATGGTGTGACCGGACTGTGCCTGATAGGTGATCGCACTTTGACGTTGAGTCGTTCATGTTGGATTGCTCCTTGTGTAGTTGCTGAAAGCCTGGTCTGTGGCAATCCTGCTCAGAAATGAATGGCTCGGATTTTGGCGTCAGTGAGAAAGATGGAGGCATACTGTACATTGCTGACTGTGGAGAAGTCAAACACGCACAGAGATCAGATGAAGAACACACCTAACAGCAAATCAGGAACAGAAAGCTCAACTTTTAACTAACTCTTTAAGCATGTTATACAGGCTGAAGATTGCAATGTACACATAGCTCAAGAGAAAATCTTAAATTAAATCAATCTAATATAGTAAAATTTATGAAATTTCAATAAAATATTCTGAGAGAATGACAGTCCACACCCAAAAAGAATTATCCAGGCCCCTCATAACTTTGGATGCAGGGAATGATGGTAGAGGATTTCAGTGGAAGCCAGTGACCAATGGCTTATCATAAGGGAGAATGCAGGAACCCTTCCCATTTGTTATTTAATTAAAGATCTGAAAGTGAATGTAGAAGGTGTGATTGTAGAAGTTCTACGTTGACACAAATATCAGTGTTGCTATTGGTAGTGAAGAGATTGGTCTTTAATTCCAGACTGATATTAATCATGTGGTCAGAAAGACAAAGAAATGGCAGAAGGAATTTAATCCTGAAAAATGTGAATTACTATATTTTAGGAGGACTAATAAGGCTAGGATTATACACAATGAGTTTTAGGATCGAGAAATGAGAGGAGCAGAGTCCACAGAACCCTGAAGGGTTTAGCAGAGGGGGTTACGAAGGTTCATAGGAAACTTGCATTTATTAACTGAGCATAGCATATATGAGGAAGGAGGTCATGCTTCAACTGTGTAAAACTTTAGTCAAACCACAGATGGAGTACAATGTGCAGTTGTGGCCACCACACTTTGGGAAGGATGTAATTACACTAGAGAGGGTGCACAGGAGATTCACCAGCATATTGTTGTTGAGAGTGTTTCAAGTCTGAGGAGAGGCTGGGTTTCTGACCCCTTTCTTTGGAGTGGTGAGCCTGAGGGGTCATCTGATGAGTGATAGACACGGAGAAACTTTCCCCCGTAAGCTGGGATGTCTATGATAGGTTCATTGCCTTTCTCTCTTCTCCCTGGGCAGAAGACACGAAAGCTTGAGAACATAAGGCCCTACATTCCTCCTTAGAACACCTGGAGAATAAAGACGCATATGTAAGGCTCCTTTTCATTGACCACAGTTCTGCCTTTAATACCATCATTCCAAATAAACTGATTCCTAAGCTCCGGAACCTGGGTCTTAGCACTCAGATCTGCAGCTGGATCTTCAACTTCCCCACAGACAGGACCCAGGCTGTAAAAATAGGGGACAAGCTCTCCTCTACAATCACTCTGAGCATCGGTGCCCCACAAGGCTGTGTACGCAGCTCCCTGCTGTACTCACTGTACACCCATGATTGTGTAGCCAAGTTTCCATCGAACTCCATATATAAGTTTGCTGATGACACAACAATTGCAGGCCGTATCTCGGGTAATGATGAGTTTGAGTAGAGAGAGGAGGTTAAGAACCTGGTGGCATGGTGCGAAGACAATAACCTATCCCTCAATGTCAGCAAGATGAAGGAATTGGTTGTTGACTTCAGAAGGAGTAGCAGACCGCACGACACAATTTATATCGGTGGTGCGCAAGTGGAACAGGTCAAAAGCTTTAAGTTCCTCGTGGTCAATATCACAAATGACCTGACTTGGTCCAACCAAACAGAGTTCACTGCCAAGAAGGCCCACCAGCGCCTCTACTTCCTGAGAAAACTAAAGAAATTTGGCCTGTCCCCTAAAACCCTCACTAATTTTTATAGATGCACCGTAGAAAGCATTCTTCTAGGGTGCATCACAACCTGGTATGGAAGTTGTCCTGTCTAAGACCAAAAGAAGCTGCAGAAGATCGTGAACATGGCGCAGCACATCACACAAACCAATCTTCCATCCTTGGACTCACTTTACACCGCATGTTGTCGCAGCAGTGCTGCCAGGATAATCAAGGACACGACCCACTCAGCCAACACACTTTTCGTCCCTCTTCCCTCCAGGAGAAGGCTCAGGAGCTTGAAGACTCATACGGCCAGATTTGGGAACAGCTTCTTTCCAACTGTGATAAGACTGCTGAACAGATCCTGACCCGGATCTGGGCCGTACCCTCCAAATATCCGGACCTGCCTCTCAGTTTTTTTTGCACTACCTTACTTTCCATTTTTCTATTTTCTATTTATGATTTATAATTTAAATTTTTAATATTTACTATTGATTTGTACTCCAGGGAGCGGGAAGCACAGAATCAAATATCGCTGTGATGATTGTACACTCTAGTATCAATTGTTTGGTGACAATAAAGTATAAAGTACATAGGCTGAAACTCAAGGACAGCTTCTGTCCTGGCGTTATCAGATTTCTTAACGGACCTCTTACATGCTGAAGATGAACTCTTGATCTCTCAATCTACCTGGCTGGTTCCCAGCACTTTATTGGTCTACCTGCACTGCCAGTTTCTCTGTAACCGTAACATTCATTTTCCTTTTTGTACCTCCTCCATGCACTTGTGTATGGAATGAACTGTCCGGATGCTGCATGCGCCAATAACCAACCAATTCTAATTTCAGTCATGGGTAAAGGGGTCAGAGGGGACATGAGAGGTTTTGAACACACTACCTGAGTGGGTGGTGGAGGCAGATGCTCACGGGGTGTTTAACTAGCTGAGCACTTGAGACGCCACGACATTGAAGATGGCGGGTTGAGTGTTGGAAAAAGGGAAGACGTGGAGAGCTACCTGAGAACTGACATGGACATGAAGAGCTGGAGTGGCTTGCTGCTCCACGGGGGTTTGCCTGACTCTGTGCTGAACTGAGGCCTACTGAATCAGCTTCTGTGGACTTTTGAATGGGTTGGCATTTCTGAATGCTGTTTGCTTGTTTTATCGTTTGTGCGGTTTGTTTTTTTCCCCCTGTCTGCTCGTTGGGTGTTCAACATTCTTCTTTTGTTTTTAAGTAACTGAGAAAACTAAAGAAATTTGGCCTGTCCCCTAAAACCCTCACGAATGTTTATAGATGCACTGTAGAAAGTATTCTTCTAGGGTGCATCACAACCTGGTTACAGTTGGTATTCTTTGCTTCATGGATGCCTAAGATTGTCTAAAGCATACATACTTTGATAATAAATGTATTTTGAACTTGTTGAGCTGAAGGAGCTGCTTCCATGCAATGTGTCTACACAGCATGAAAGGCCATTAGCATTATCTACTGGTCACAGCTGCCACATTTTAATATCCTTGTCTCAGGCTTTCTTTCCAAGGTCAAGAGCAGGATTCACTACCAGTTTCAGCTTCCCTCCGAGCCATACTCTATCCTGACCTGGGAATATATCAGAGTTTTCCACCATCATTGGGTCGAGGTCTCTGAGCACCTCAGCAACAACACTGCGGGAGGGCCTTCACAAAAAGGTCTGCCGCAATTCAAGATCCATAATCTGATGGGCAGTTAGGACTGAGTAGTAAATGCTGGTCCTCAGTGAAAGGTGACCAATTAAAAGAAAATATATTACAACGGTTACCCCTAGAGATCACAGGTGACAATTACTGCGAGGGAGCATTGTTCTGTCACTTTTAAGCCACAATTTAAAGACTACTTGTATATGAGATTGCTGTCAGTTCTCAAAGCGTGTGTTACAGGAAGAGGCTGGGCAGGCTCGGACATTATTCCTCAGAACATAAGATAGTGAAGGGTGACTTTACAGTGGTTTATAAAGTTATGAGGGGTATAGACATATATGGGTGGTGGGGTAGAGGTACGTCTCTACCAAAGGAGATGCAAGGTGCTCCTTCCCTCCGTGAGCCTGCAGGTCACCCTGGGACAAGGAGTAGCACCTGCTTAGCCGCCACCCCCCCCCCCCTTGAATCAGGGTCACGTGAAGCTATTGGAGCAAATAGTGGATGGTCTTATGAGTAGCTGGTGCATATCATGCACTGATTATGCGGCCACTGATGCCAGGCAGACAATCTCTGAAGTGTATTGGTAATGACTGGGGTCACCCATCTTGTAAAGGCACTGCCCAGAAGAAGGTAAAGGCAAATGACTTCTGTGGAAAAGTTTGCCAAGAGCAATCATGGTCGTGGGACAATGATCGCCTATGTCATACGACATGGCACATAATGATGATGGTGATGAAAGCACATGGTCATTTTTCCAGAGCAGGGGATCTATAAACTAGAAGGCATAGGTTCAAGCTGAGGGGTGAGGGATTTAAAAGGGAGCTAAGAGGTAACTTCTTCACACATAGGATGGTGCATATATGGAATAAGCTGCCAGAGAAAGTGGTTGGGGCAGGTACAATAAGAACATTTCAAAGTGATTTGGATAAGCACATGAGTAGAAGGAGTTTAGAGGACATTGGCCACATAGGTAGATAGATATACTTTATTAATCCCGAAGGAAATTTGGTTTCGTTACAGCCGCACAAACCAAGAATAGAGCGTAAATATAGCAATACAAAACCCCCCAACAATCAAACACCAAAATGCAAACTATGCCAGATGGAAAATAAGTCCAGGACCAGTCTATTGGCTCAGGGTGTCTGACCCTCCACGGGAGGAGCTGCACGTTCGATGGCCACAGGCAGGAACGACCTCCCGTACCGCCCAGTGTTGTATCACGGTGGAATGTGGCCGAAGTCCAGTAGTTAAAAAGCTCAATATCCAGTCTGCAAACATGTTCCTCGATCGTAATATGCCCCGGATTGCACCATCCGTTGTTAGCCAGAACAGTAAGCACCCAATTCCTTTACGCTTACACTTTACATGCAGGCAAATGGAACTAGCTTATTGGCCATGGGTAAATTGGGCTAAAGGATTTGTTTTCATGCTGTGGCTTAATAACTCTGTGACCTGTACTCATAAAGCGTTCTTTCATCTAAGGAGATTTGAGGTTGTCCAAGGGGATTGCCTTGCTTTTGTCGGAGGTTGGAGGAATGCCTTTAATTAATAATGGAGGTCTGGGTGCTCATGATGGTCTACTCTACTTCTGCTCCTTTTCTCCTGTGTTCTTGTGAGTGGAAGATGGTTAATTGAAAGATTAGCGGGAGTGTAGCGACTAGCAGTGCCAGTGATCGGGGTTAGGTTCCTGCTACTGTCTCTCTACTCGTCCTGTGATGCATGGATTCCCTCTGGGTATTCTGGTTTCGTCCCACTTTCCAAAGATGTACGGTTAGTGAGTTGTGGGCGTGCTATTCTGGCGCTTGGTGACACTTGAAGGCTGCCTCCGGCATATCCTTGGACTGTGCTGGTCGATGATGCAAACGCATTTCACTGCATGTGCTGATGTACATGTGACAAAAAAATAATCTGTCCGTTTGTCGCGGTCACAATGACACAGCAGTAGACTGGCACCATCTGCTTGTCCTGGATTGATCAGATCCATGTTCCTACGGAAATCTGTGGATCCTACTGTCATGAAAGGCACTGCAGTAGAAGCCTCTGGGGTAGCATTCTTGGTAAATGAGCAAGTTATCTGCTGCCCATTGTTCTCCCACTCACACCAGTGAATTGATCAGGAATTTCAACAGATACCTGTGAGCAGAGATTCATTTCTACACCAAGTTAATTCTCAGAAAAGACCGAGCAAACAAGCTGCTTCAATGTTTGTGCTGGGAAAGTGCTGCCTGAGGTGATAATGATGATAGAGGCATTTAAAACGTTCTTAGGTGTGAATGTGCAGAGGATGAATGGATGTGGACAACGTGTAGGCAGAGGGGGTCTGTTTAGTCCAGGCGGTTTTTATGCTAGGTCCTACCATTTTTTATGCTATGGACCAATATCATTAAGCAAGGGGTCCATAGACCCCAGGCTGGGAATAGCTGGGTTAGACAATTTATTACCTGTTTACTTAGTTCAGCGGCACATCATGTGCTGTCGGGCCTATTCCTGAGCTGTACTGTTCCAAGAACCGTCTTGCACCAGGTCTGTGCCGAGATAGGAATAAGGCTTCAGGTAGAGAATTCCCCATCTTCCAGGGTTATATCCTCTCCAAGAAGGAAAAATGCTGGCATGTTTCCCAGAACTCTGGGCCTGTGTATAAGGTTTCAACCATGTCAAGTTGAAGATTACTGGTATTATATTGATTCTTAACCATATACATCTATAATCATATCTGATTCAACAGGCCCAAATCTTAATTATATTTATAGACACAGTACATATAATTTGGCTAACACATCTGTCAACCACTTTTCTTTTAATACTGTGTTACCTATTTTCAATTTCATGCAATGCAACGACTCTTTTGGGTCACTTACCAAATGCTCTGCGAAATCCAGAAATGCTATAACTATTGTGCTTCCTTTACTCATCCAATTGACCACTTTTTGTAAATTATCTATTAAATTTGTTAAGCACTCTGGGATGCGTGTGTTTCAATGAGCCATTTCTTTCAAAATTCTTATTAATTTGATTTCTGATTATGGACTCCGTGGAATTAATATACACTTATTTGATTTCCATGCCTTTCAACGTGACAATTCTTGACTGGGTGCTTTCTGAACGGTTTTCTTTGGCCGGACACTCCCCGTTTGTTTCATTTGACTTTGTTTTTTATTCATCCTCTACATGTGGACATAGCTAGCAATGACAACATTTATTGTACTACATCTTGAAGTGTGTTTATCTATTTCTCATTCACATTCTCATACACATGAGAACACACAAGTAAACAGAAGTTGAAGTGGGTCAGCTGGCTTCTCAAGCCTGACCAACCATTCAATATGATCATATTGGCTTCAGCTCAGATCTCAACTCCTCTGTGCCTGCTCCCCAAAGTTCTCCATCACCTCCTCCCCAATCTTTCAAAGATTTATCTACCTCCATTTTACATACTTCTAATGATGCAATATCTTTAATTCCATGCAAGGAGGAATTTCTACTTAAGTTGGTTTTATATGACCAGCCTTGCCAGCATTTAACCATCACTTGTTGGCCTGAACCAATGAGGCTACAGTGGTGAACTCACACCAAGGGGATGAACGCCAATTGCTCACCATACAGTGAATGATAAAGAATGCCCAAGGAATCATAGAGTTATACAGTGCAGAAGCAGGCCTTTCTGCCCAACATCTATGCTGAGCAAGTTGCCTACCTGAGCAAGTTCCATTTCCTACAATTGGCCCACACCCTTCTAAACCAGGGGTTCCCAACCTGGCATCCATGAACTCCTCGATTAATGCGAGAGGTCCATGGCATAAAAAAGTTGAGAATCCTTGTTCTAAACCTTTTCTATTCATGTACCTGTCTAAATGTATTTTAAACATCATAATCGTACCACCATCTACCACTTCCTCTGGCAGCTCATTCCAGATACCTCTCCCCCTCTGTGTGAAGAAGTTGCCCTGTGATATACAGTACTGTGCAAAAATCTTAGGTACATGTAAAAAAATCTGTAAAGCAAAGATGTTTTCAAAAATAATTAACTTAAAAGTTTCTAAATATCAAAAATACTATAAAGAACAGTGAACAATAAAAAAAACTAAATCAAGATATTTGGTGTGACCACCCTTTGCATTTAATATGGCATCAATTCTCCTAGGTACACTGTTGTGCAGTCTTATAAGAAAATCGGCTAGTATTTTGTTCCAAGCATCTTGGAGAACGTGCCACAGTTCCACTATAGACTTTGGCTGTCTTGCTTGTTTCTGTCTCTCCAGATAATCCCAGACAGCCTCGTGATGTTGATATCAGGGGTCTATGAAGGCCATACCATTTGAACCCCTATAAAAAATCTAGGTGCCTAAGACTTTTGCACAGTACTGCATAGAGGAATGATGAACAAGAAGATAATTTACAAACAATATTTTTCATATTTTTGGTACTAATTTAAAAATAGGATCCATGGAGCTGTGCATGAGTGGATGGACGTAGGTTGAGGTGCGGTGTAAGTGAGTGGAGAGACATTGAACAAGGGAATGACGAGGTTGGTGGCTGGTATGGGAATGTTAATGGGGTGTGAATAAGGATGGTGGTGGGGTTGGATCAACATATATATATAGATGGATGGAGAGGCAATGGGTTTTTGGGTTGATAGGTGGAGATGGATAGCGAAATGCTTGGGACCACAGTGGAGATGGAGGACAGGCAGTGGGTGGGCAGGACAATCAGGAGGTGGAATAGTGATGGTGGGGAGGTAAACATGAATGGGATCGTGGAGATGGGAGTAGCCAGCAACAGGAAATAATTGCTTGATGACTCCTCCAAGAATTTATGGAACAGAAGCTGAGAGCCTTCAGCTCAGACCTCACCGCTGAAACCCAATGCAACATGGTGAGGAGACTCAGGTAGTGGGGACTCCCTGGCAGGAGCTGGACCTCCCAGGATTTCACAAGCTGAACACCCGCCTTGTGTTTCTTTATTATAGTTTGGCAGAATAAATCCAAGCATTGCTACGAATGGAATTCTTTGCATTTTATAAATGATACATTTGAAGCCACAGGGAAGGTTGTGTGTGTGGTGTTGCAATTATAAACAAAATCAGATTGTAAGCCACCTTCACACCTTTGAGAGATGGATGGATATTTTCACATTGAGTTAAAACAACCCCAAAAAGGCTGATGCAATTAAAACAATTCTTGCCAGACTAGTGTCACTGCCCTCTCCCAACTTCTGCGGCATTGGGATCCTAAGCACACACAGTTGGCCCAGTCGTGCAAGCCTCAGTTTCTGCATGCCCAACACCAGAGCCACAATAAAGTCACTCTGCTCTGACTTTGTTCATGGGAATAGTCTGCAGGTGGACAGAAGAAAATATTCAAGGATCATAAAGTACCCTTGAGAAATGTGACATCTCTACTGACTCCTGACCAATGCTGGTCAAAGTAAAGCAAGCATTTGGGAGTCATAGAATGATACATTGATGGTGGGGTGGACATACGTCTCTACCAAAGGATGCTCCTTCCTTCCACTAGCCTGCAGGTCACCCTTGGGCAAGGTGCAGCACCTGATCAGGGTCACGTGAAGCCATGGAAGCAGGTCGTTGATGGTCGTAAGAGCAACTGGTGCATATTACAAGTCCTGATTATGTGACCACTGATTCCAGGCAGACAATCTCTGAAGAGTATTGATAATGGATGTGGTCACCTGTCTTGTAAAGACACTGCCCAGAAGAAGGCAATGGCAAACCAGTTCTGCAGAAAAATTTGCTAAGAACAAGCATGGTCAAAGCCCATGATCACCTATGTCATATGACATGGCACATGATGATGATGATGAGAATTATACAACAAGGAAATAGGCCCGTTGACACAACTGGCCCATGCTGATCATGGTGTCCACCATACTAGTCCCAGTTACCTGCATTTGGTCTAGATCCTTCTAAATCAGTGATTCCCAATCTTTTTTTAATGCCATGGACTAATCCCATTAAGCAAGAGGTCTGTGGATTGCAGGTTGGGAAAGCCTGCTCTAACCCATATACCGTCTAAGTGCTGTTAGTGTATCTCAGGGGTTCCCAAACTTTTTTCTGCCATGGACCAATCCCATTAAGCAAGCGGGCCATGGACCCCAGACTGGGAAACCCTATCTGCTTCATCCATTTCTTCCAGCAGTTTCCATGTATGAGGAAGGTCTCCTCGGGTCCCTTTTAAACCCTTCATCTCTCACCTTAAGCCTCTGCTCCCCGTTCTTTGTTTTCCTTCCCTAGGGGGATAAAACTTTTCATGTTCATCCTATCTATAACCCTGACGATTGTATCCACCTCCATGTCACCCCTTAATTTCCCATGATCCAAGGAAAAGTCTGTCCAACTTCTCTCTATAACTTTTCAAAAACCTGGAGACTATACATTGGGAGCACACAGGGGCCTTCAGAAAGTGGCAGGGGTAGCACAGCATACAGCATCACAAATTGGACACCAACCTGGCATCTCTTTGACATACAGTGCAGAGACGGGGAGGATGCTTCCTCTGTTTGAGGATTCAAGAACCAGGGATCAAAGCTTTAGAACAGGGAAGAATACTCTTCATCACATGGGTAGCAATGCTTGAAATTGTTTACACTGGAACCCTATGGAGGCTTCATCAGAGTTAATTAAGAGCAGAGGTCGATAGATTTCTGCATATTAAAGGAATCAAGTTATCAAAGTTCCAAGTAAATTTGTTTTATCAAAGTACATATATGTCACCAAATATAATGCTGAGATTCATTTTCTTGTGGGCATACTCAACAAACCTATAGAATAGTAACTATAACATAATCAATGATAGGACTTTGAACCAGCATGCAGAACACAACAAGTTGTGTAAATACAAAAAGAATAAATGATAATAATAAGCAAATAAGCAATAAATATTGAGGATATGAGATGAAGGGTCCTTGAAAGTGGTATGATGGGGCAAGTGAAGTTGAGTGAAGTTATCCCCTTTGGTTCAAGAGCCTGATGGTTGAGGGGTAGTAATTGTTCCTGAACCTGGGCATGTGAGTGCCAAGACTCCTGTACCTTCCTACTGATGGCAACAGCAAGAAGAGAGCACGTCCTGGGTGGTGCAGAACCTGATGTTGGATGCTGCTTTCCTGTAACAGTGTTTCATCTATAAACCCTATTTCCAGAAAAGTTGGGTTATTTTCCAAAATGCAATAAAAACAAAAATCTGTGATATGTTAATTCACGTGAACCTTTATTTAACTGACAAAAGTACAAAGAAAAGATTTTCAATAGTTTTACTGACCAACTTAATTGTATTTTGTAAACATACACAAATTTAGAATTTGATGGCTGCAACACACTCAACAAAAGTTGGGACAGAGGCATGTTTACCATTGTGTTACTTCACCTTTCCTTTTAATAACACTTTTTAATTGTTTTGCAACTGAGGATACTAATTGTAGTAGATTTGCAATTGGAAATTTTGTCTATTTTTGCTTGATATAAGACTTCAGCTGCTCAACATTCCATGGTCTCCATTGTCTGATTCTCCTCTTCATCATGTGCCATACATTTTCAATAGGAGATAGATCTGAACTGGCAGCAGGCCAGTCAAGCACACACACTCTGTGTCTACAAAGCCACGCTGTTGTAGCCCGTGCAAAATGTGGCCTGGCATTGTCCTGCTGAAATAAGCATGGATGTCCCGGGAAGAGACATTGCCTTGATGGCAACGTATGTCTCTCTAAAATCCTAATATACGCCTCAGAGTCAATGGTACCTTCACATACATGCAACTCACCCATGCCGTGGGCACTGATGCACCCCCATACCATCACAGATGCTGGCTTTTGCACCTTTCACTGATAACAATCTGGATGGTCGTTTTCATCTTTGGCATGGAGAACTCGACGCCAGTTTTTTCCAAAAGCTAGCTGAAATGTGGACTCATCTGACCACAGCACACAGTTCCACAGTCTTTCAGTCCATCTGAGATGAGCTCGGGGCCAGAGAACCCGCCGGCGTTTCTGCATAGAGTTGATGTATGGCTTCCTCCTTGCGTAATACAGTTTCAAGTTGCATTTCTGGATGCAGCGATGGACTGTGTTGAGTGACAATGGTTTTCCAAAGTACTCCCGAGCCCAGGTGGCTATAATTGTCACAGTAGCATGATGGTTTCTTAGGCACTGCTGCCTGAGGGCTCGAAGATCACGCGCATTCAACAGTGGTTTCCGACCTTGCCCTTTACGCACTGAGATGTCTCTGAATTCTCTAAATCTTTTCACAATATTATGTACTGTAGATGTTGAAAGACCTAAATTCTCTGCAATCTTGCGTTGAGAAATGTTCCTTTTGAACTAACAATTCTCTCACGAATTTTGGCACAAAGGGGTGAGCCACGACCCATCCTTGCTTGTAAAGTCTGAGCCTTTGATGGACACTACTTTACCCAGTCATGGTACCTCACCTGCTACCAATTAGCCTGCTTAATGTGGAGTCTTCCAAACCAGTGTTACTTGAATATTCTGTGCACTTTTCAATCTTATTTTAAATCTGTCCCAACTTTTGTTGAGTGGGTTGCAGCCATCAAATTCTAAATTTGTGTATATTTACAAAATACTATTAAGTTGGTCAGTAAAACTATTGAAAATCTTTTCTTTGTACTTTTGTCAGTTAAATAAAGGTTCACGTGAATTAACATATCACAGATTTTTGTTTTTATTGCATTTTGGAAAATAACCCAACTTTTCTGGAAATGGGGTTTGCAGGTGTGTTCAGTGGTTGGGAAGAGTGGAGGAAAATGGCATGAATGTAAAAGATCAGCCAAGAATTATGTTGGAGCAGGCTAGAAGTACCTGCCGGCCTCTTCTGGCTCCTATTTCTAGTATTTTGTGTTCTTACATCAATGAGTTAGTCCTAAACTTTGGGGCATATAAAAATTGGTTGAGAGTGAGGAGGAAGCTTTAAACAGCAGGAAGATAGGGGCAGTTTGGTTAGAAGGGAACATCCATCATCAAAGATCACCGGGCAGAATGCAGAGAAGCCTGAGATCCCATACTGCCAGGTTCAAGAACACTTTCTTCCCTTCAATTATTCAGTTCCTGAACTAACTGGCACAGCCCTAATCACTACAGTTTCAAAGATTCAAAGTACATTTATTATCAAAAAATGTATAAATTATACAACCTTGAGATTTGTCTGCACATAGGTAGCCACAAAGCAAGAAACCTGAAAGAACCCAATTAAAGAAAAAGAAATAAAAGGCCAACACCTGATGTGCAGGAGAATGAAAGAAAAGCACAAATCATGCAAACAGCATTCTGAACCAAACTGAGTCCTCAGGTCGGAATCCCTGAGTAACTGGAGTAGTGTCAAAGCCTCGCTTATCAGTTCATCATGTTAGCGGGCACAGAGCACAGCAGCCGGGGTAGTCTTCATAGCCTCAGTGCCATGGAGAGAGAGGAGTGACCGTCATGGAGAGCACACAAAATAGCAACACTATGACCACTTGCATCACTTTACACTAAAATGGACTTTTATTTCTGATTTAATTATGTTTTTCCTTGTAAAAGTTGTCTATAATTTATGTTTAATTTACATTTTTCTTGTAAATGCTGCTGATGATGCTATGTGACTTTAATGCTGTTTCAAGTAAGTTCGTCGTTGCTCCTGGGCATACGTGTACTGGTGCATTTGGAGTAAACTTGCTTTTGACTTTGACAGTTGGGCACAAAAGTGGCAAATGAAATTAAATCTAGAGGATTGTGAGATAATGCAATAAGGCAAAGAATTATCCAAAAAAAAAAGCAGAATATTGAGTGATGTGGAGGAAAAGAGAGATTTTTCAGTGTTTATCTACAAATCCTTAAAAGTAACCAGATAAGTGGGAAAATGGTTAAAAGTGGATATGGAGTGCTGTCTTTATTTGCCTAGGCAGAGAGCAAAAGAACAGGGAGGTATACACAAGAACACTAACAAAAAAACAAACCCCATCCATCACTTCCCCAGCATTGAGCACATTTACAAGTAGCATTGCCAGAAGAAAGGAGCATCCATCATCAAAGCCCCCCATTATTTGGGTAATGTTGCGATCGGGTAGGAGGTAAAGAAGGCCCCACACCCCCAGGTTTAGAAATAGTCATTATCGTTCAACCACCAGGCTCCTGAACCTATGGACTCACTTTCAAGGGACTCAGCAATTCATGTTCTCAGTATTAGTTATTTGTTTTTTAATGTATTATTCATGCAATTTATTGATTTATCTATCTGAATATTTATTTATTTAGTTATCCATCTATTTTCATTTGCACATTTGTTTTCCTTTGATTGCCATGTATGTAGTTTTTCATTTATTCTATTGTTCACTTGGTTCATTAATACTTTTTGTTCTACTGTGAATGCCTGCAAAAATGAATCCTAGTGCATGATAACAAATACAGTATGCACTTCGTTAATAAATTTACTTTGAACTTTATATACTAGCTATCTTCCATCGGCACTCTCAGTCCTGATACAGGGTTTCAACCTGAATCATTGACCAGTCTTCTACCTTGAGAACTTAAGAAGTAGGAGCAGGAGCAGGTCATGGCAGATCTGGCCATGGGCTCATCTCCAATTACCTGCCTTTCCCCCATAACCATTAATTCCCCTACTATGCAAACATCCATCCAACCTTGTTTTAAATATATTTACTGAGGTAGCCTCCACTGCTTCATTGGGCAGCGAATTCCACAGATTTACCACTCTCTGGGAAAAGCAGTTCCTCCTCATCTCCATCCTAAATCTACTCCCCCGAATCTTGAGACTATGTCCCCTAGTTCTAGTTACATCTACCAGTGGAAACAACCTTTCTGCCTCTATCTCATCTATCCCCTTCATAATCTTATATGTTTCTATAAGGTCTTCTCTCAATCTTCTGAATTCCAGTGAATATAGTCCCAGGCGAGTCAATCGCTCCTCATACTCAAACTCCTTCATCTCTGGAATCAACCTGGTGAACCTCCTCTGCACTGCTTCCGAAGCCAGTATATCCTTCCTCAAATAAGGAGATCAGAACTGCACACGGTACTCCAGGTGCGGCCTCACCAGTACCTTGTACAGTTGCGTCATAATCTCCCTGCTCTTAAATTCAATCCCTCTAGGCCAACATTCCATTTGCCTTCTTGATAGCTTGCTGCATCTGTAAACCAATCTTTTGTGATTCATGCACAAGCACTCCCAAGTATCTCTGCACAGCAGCATGCTGCAATATTTTACCATTTAAATAATAATCTGCTCTTTCATTTTTCCTTTCAAAGTGGATGACCATGCACTTACCAACATTGTACTCCATCTGCCAGACCATTGCCCACTCACTTAACCTTTCTATATTTCTTTGCAGACTCTCTGTATCTTCTGCACAATTTGCTTTTCCACTCAGTTTAGTACCATCAGCAAACTTAGGTACACTACACTCTGTCCCCTCGTCCAGATCGTTAATGTATATTGTGAACAGTTGCGGGCCCAGTACTGACCTCTGTGGCACACCGCTCACCACTGATTGCCAACCAGAGAAACAGCCATGTATCCCAACTCTCTGCTTTCTATTAGTTAACCAATCCTCAATCCATGCTAATACATCATCCCAACTCTATGCATCCTTATCTTATGGATAAGTGTTTTATGTGGCACCTTATCAAGTGCCTTCTGGAAATCCAAGTAAATAACGTCCATCTGTTCCCCTCTATCCACTGCGCTCGTTATATCCCCAAAGAACTCCAGTAAGTTTGTCAAACTTACTTTCACTGGTGTTTCACTTTAATTCCTTGACTCTAAGATTCCAATGAAGCAATTGAGTATGTCTCACTTATTAGGTTCTGTTGCCTTACTAACTCATTTTCTTGTAACTCTGCTTTCAATATACAACTTATTTTGAACTAAGGGTGGCAAATATCTTTATCAAGATGGCTTTAGATTACTTGATGGCATGAATATTGATTTTTCCTTTCGATAAACAAATTACAGCCCCCCTTCCTTTATTCCCCACTCTGACCTTTTACCTCTTTTCACCTGCCTATCACTTCCCTTGGGTCCCTTCCTCCTTCCCTTACTCCTATAGTCTACTCTCCCGTCCTTATCAGGTTCCGTCTCCTCCAGCCCGTGACCTTTCCCACCCACCGGGCTTCACCTATCACCTTCTAGCTCGTCTCTTTCCACTTTTCATTCTGGCATTTTCTTCCTTCCTTCTCAGTTCTGATGAATAAACCGGCATCAAATTCCCTGTATGTGTCCACATACTTGGCGATAATAAAGGATTCTGATTCTGATTCTGATGAAGGTCTTGGGCCAAATTGACTATATTTATCTCCACAGATGAAACATAGAAACATAGAAAATAGGTGCAGGAGTAGGCCATTCGGCCCTTCGAGCCTGCACCGCCATTTATTATGATCATGGCTGATCATCCAAATCAGAACACCGCCCCAGCCTTCCCTCCATACCCCCTGACCCCCGTAGCCACAAGGGCCATATCTAACTCCCTCGTAAATATAGCCAATGAACTGGCCTCAACTGTTTCCTGTGGCAGAGAATTCCACAGATTCACCACTCTCTGTGTGAAGAAGTTTTTCCTAATCTCGGTCCTAAAAGGCTTCCCCTCTATCCTCAAACTGTGACCCCTCGTTCTGGACTTCCCCAACATTGGGAACAATCTTCCTGCATCTAGCCTGTCCAATCCCTTTAGGATCTTATACGTTTCAATCAGATCCCCCCTCAATCTTCTAAATTCCAACGAGTACAAGCCCAGTTCATCCAGTCTTTCTTCATATGAAAGTCCTGCCATCCCAGGAATCAATCTGGTGAACCTTCTCTGTACTCCCTCCATGGCAAGGATGTCTTTCCTCAGATTAGGGGACCAAAACTGCACACAATACTCCAGGTGTGGTCTCACCAAGGCCTTGTACAACTGCAGTAGTACCTCCCTGCTCCTGTACACAAATCCTCTTGCTATAAATGCCAGCATACCATTCGCCTTTTTCACCGCCTGCTGTACCTGCATGCCCACTTTCAATGACTGGTGTATAATGACACCCAGGTCTCATTGCACCTCCCCTTTTCCTAATCGGCCACCATTCAGATAATAATCTGTTTTCCTGTTTTTGCCACCAAAGTGGATAACTTCACATTTATCCACATTAAATTGCATCTGCCATGAATTTGCCCACTCACCCAACCTATCCAAGTCACCCTGCATCCTCTTAGCATCCTCCTCACAGCTAACACCGCCACCCAGCGTCGTGTCATCCGCAAACTTGGAGATGCTGCATTTAATTCCCTCATCCAAGTCATTAATATATATTGTAAACAACTGGGGTCCCAGCACTGAGCCTTGCGGTACCCCACTAGTCACCGCCTGCCATTCTGAAAAGGTCCCGTTTATTCCCACTCTTTGCTTCCTGTCTGCTAACCAACTCTCCACCCACACCAATACCTTACCCCCAATACCGTGTGCTTTAAGTTTGCACACTAATCTCCTGTGTGGGACCTTGTCAAAAGCCTTCTGAAAATCCAAATATACCACATCCACTGGTTCTCCCCTATCCACTCTACTAGTTACATCCTCAAAAAATTCTATGAGATTCGTCAGACATGATTTTCCTTTCACAAATCCATGCTGACTTTGTCCGATCATTTCACCGCTTTCCAAATGTGCTGCTATCACATCCTTGATAACTGACTCCAGCAGTTTCCCCACCACCGACATTAGGCTAACCGGTCTATAATCTCCCTCCTTTTTTAAAAAGTGGAGTTACATTAGCCACCCTCCAATCCTCAGGAACTAGTCCAGAATCTAACCAGTTTTGAAAAATTATCACTAATGCATCCACTATTTCTTGGGCTACTTCCTTAAGCACTCTGGGATGCAGACCATCTGGCCCTGGGGATTTATCTGCCTTCAATCCCTTCAATTTACCTAACACCACTTCCCTACTAACATGTATTTCCCTCAGTTCCTCCATCTCACTGGACCCTCTGTCCTCTACCATTTCTGGAAGATTATTTATGTCCTCCTTAGTGAAAGCAGGACCAAAGTAATTATTCAATTGGTCTGCCATGTCCTTGCTCCCCATAATCAATTCACCTGTTTCTGTCTGTAGGGGACCTACATTTGTCTTTACCAGTCTTTTCCTTTTTACATATCTATAAAAGCTTTTACAGTCAGTTTTTATGTTCCCTGCCAGTTTTCTCTCATAATCTTTTTTCCCCTTCCTAATTAAGCCCTTTGTCCTCCTCTGCTGGACTCTGAATTTCTCCCAATCCTCAGGTGAGCCACTTTTTCTGGCTAATTTGTATGCTTCTTCTTTGGAATTGATACTATCCCTAATTTCTCTTGTCAGCCACGGGTGCACTACCTTCCTTGATTTATTGTTTTGCCAAACTGGGATGAACAATTGTTGTAGTTCATCCATGCAACCTTTAAATGCTTGCCATTGCATATCCACCATTAATCCTTTAAGTGTCATTTGCCAGTCTATCTTAGCTAATTCACGTCTCATACCTTCAAAGTTACCCCTCTTTAAGTTCAGAACCTTTGTTTCTGAATTAACTATGTCACTCTCCATCTTAATGAAGAATTCCACCATATTATGGTCACTCTTACCCAAGGGGCCTCTCACGACAAGATTGCTAATTAACCCTTCCTCATTGCTCAAAACCCAGTCCAGAATAGCCTGCTCTCTAGTCGGTTCCTCGACATGTTGGTTCAAAAAACCATCCCGCATACATTCCAAGAAATCCTCTCCCTCAGCACCTTTACCAATTTGGTTCACCCAATCTACATGTAGATTGAAGTCACCCATTATAACTGCTGTTCCTTTATTGCACACATTTCTAATTTCCTGATGCTGCCTGATCTGCTGAGTTCCTCCAGTATTTTGTGCGTGTGGCTTTAAATAAATATTTATTTTTACCCTTGCATTGCAAGATCAATGAAGAAATGAATAATGCGTGGAATCACAAGTTGTTTTTTTCTGCTTTGTTGAAAGAGAAAAGGAAATCTAACCAGATATGTTAAAATTGGACCAATTCCCTTCACGTACAATAAACCACTGTGCATTGTAAATAAGGGGAGTGTTTTAATAATAACAAGTGCTGCAGCCATTGGCACCATAACACCAAGGTGAATCACCAGCTAATCTGACTTCTTTGTGGTATTGATTAAGGGACAATGTGGGCTGGGAGGTTTCCAGGAGAGAAATGGCTCACGGTGGCTGCATGGTCTAAAATTCATATTGGTGTGATCTGACTGAACTTATAATCATTTTCCTACCCCAGAGTCTGATGAAACTATCAAAATCTTTAAAAACACACACAATATGGTGAAATGAGTCACATTAAAGCGCACAAGGAAAGAACACATACGTTACGATCTTGTAGACAACTTTTTTTAAACAGGAAATTTTCCTGGTTTTCCAAAAATAAAAC
Organism: Mobula birostris; assembly: GCF_030028105.1. Lineage (NCBI taxonomy): Eukaryota > Metazoa > Chordata > Chondrichthyes > Myliobatiformes > Myliobatidae > Mobula > Mobula birostris. The sequence goes on from NC_092371.1 coordinate 120,390,812, forward strand.
AAGAAAATGCTAGAAATACTCAGCAGGTCAGATCACATACAATAGACAATAGGTGCAGAAGTAGACCATTCGGCCCTTCGAGCCTGCACCGTAAGGGAGAGAAATAGAGAGATAGAGTCAACAATTAGGTCGAAGGCTCTTCATTAGAAGTGGAAAGGAGACAAAAGAAACTGAAAGGAAGGAGGCTGAAGAGTCTTCAACCTGAAACATTAACTTTGTTTTTCTTTCCTGACTTGTTGACAGTGTCCAATCATTTCTGCTTTTTGAAAATTTTAGATTTCCAACATCTGCAGTTCATTCTTTGTTTTATTTCCATTTTCTTGGGATTAGTTTGTGTGATGGTGAGTTTGTACTTTGAGGAGACAATAGGCCAATTGTGCCTGCATTTACTTTAGTTTAGAATTGGATTTCCTAACCTGGGGGTCCAGGGATCCCTTGCCTGATGGCATAAAAATGGTTGGGAACCCCTGGTTTAGAGGGATGTGAGGTAACCTTAGTGAAACTCATCAAAATTGTACGGGGGTCTTATGTGTTGTGTCTTTATTAGTTGAGGAATTGAGATCAAGAGCTGGGAAGTTATGTTGCAGCTTTATAAAACTTGGTTAGGCCGCATCTGGAGTACCGTGTTCAATTCTGGCTGTCCCACTATAGGAAGGCTGTTGAGACTGTGGAGAGGGTGCAGAGGAGGTTTACCAGAATGCTGCATGGATTAGGGGGTATAGGCTGTAAGAAGTGATTGTGTTGTATTCTCTTGAGCAGTGGAGGATGAGAAGAGACCCGATAGAAATTTACAAGGTTATAAGCAGCATAGGTAAAATATACAGGTAGTATCATTTTCTAAGGATCCAAATGTCGAATATGAGAGGGAATGCATTTGAGGTGAGAGGGGGTAAATTCAAAGGAGATGTTCAGGGCAAGTTTTCTCTTACACAGTGGGTATCTAGAATGTGCTGCAGGATGATAGTGGAGGCAAATACTGATGGAGGCATTTAAGAGGCTGTTAGATGGGCACTTGGATGTTGTGCTGCTCTCTTAGTGTGTGACGTGGGAAGTACACAATTCAGCAGTAAGCCAGACTCCACTCAACTGAACATGGGAGTCAGGTACCAGTGTCCAAGCTTTATTTGGGCAGCACACACATGTTCAATTGAGGAAGAGTAAAACTGAGAGCGAACCAGAAAAGTACACAAGTACTTAATGCAACCAACTTATGATGATTAAGTCACACATTCATAAGAAATTAGGAATATATGAAGCTAGATTGCATGTAAAACGTCCAAAATTATATGTAACACAAGTAAACAAAGTTTTAAACTATGTGAGGAGATTAATACCATGTAAGCATTCATTAAAATAACAAGTCTGGTCAAACACTATACCAATAATTGGGAATCAATTTTTATCTTATATTAACATAAAATATTGCTCAGATATCATTCTCCTTTATGGACTAAGCCTACATTTATAAATGATTTACAAATGGTGCAAACATAGGAAAGACAACACAGGATTTTGTAAATGTGCTTCAATCTGACTCAAAAACACCACCAAAACAAAATGGCTGCCCTCTCGTGATCCAACTGAATTTCAAATTTAAAGGCTGCTGCAATATCAGATTTAAGGTCAGTGGCTCAATTGGAATAAAAGTCGACAGGGCTCTATTTCAAAATAAAAGCCTAAACAAATGTACAGAGAATGGAAGGACATGGGCATTGTGTGGGCAGAAGAGAATAGTTTAGTTAGGAAGTTAAGTAGTAGTTTAATTAGTTCTGCACAACATTGTGGGAGGAAGAGCCTGTTCCCCTGGTTTCTGTTCTATGTTCAATGTCTATATCTTTAACAACAAGGTTCAGAGGCAGGAGCCCAGTGTGATAATTGCTAATAAGCAAATACATGGATGTCATATCTACCTTACTTGGATGGTGAATCAGATGAAATTTATTTCTTAAGGATAATCAGATGTAATAGGAAAAAGAACTTGAGTCCCTCTGTTGGTCGAGGTTGACCATGGACGCTGTGTCCTAGCACTCTACGCAAGCCCGGGCAGTATGATATAGAGCAAACTGTTGCCCAGGTAGCAGGCTTCCCCTTCTTTATGCAGCATGTGAATCCAAAGGAGTAGCAGAGACTGAAACGGCTTGGCACCAGTGGCATCACAGGAGTTGCCAGACAGCATTGCAATCAATGTAGGACTGCTTCCCCATGAGTGGCTATAGCCGCAAGACAGTGGAGGTTTGAGATCAGAGTTTTGCTTTTCCTGCCAACTGTGACTGATGAGCCCCATTTTCCCAAAACAACTGGTTTTAAGGCACCAGTAACCCACCTTTACCCCTTCTTCTGTCAGTAGAAACGGTTCTGCCAAGCTTAGTAGCTGAGACACATGTGAAGGCCGGGAGATGGACTTGGTTGTCAGAGGCTATTTGAGACACACACCATTGGGAGGATTTAATTGGTAGTGGGAGCTTATCCCCATTACCACTCCTGGCTATAACAACTTTAAGAAACCAAATCAACAAATACAATAAGATGAAAAAAAGTACAATAAGACAGTGATAAAGAAGAAAGAACCACAGCTGGCACTCTTCCTGCATTAGTATCAGTTATTTAGTAATACTAGACATGGCTGGATGAATTCATTACAATTTGGCAGAGTAACTAACCAATAATTTTCCAATATGATTTCATTGTCGAACGTTGTTAACAAATGAGTTGCCTGCTGGGAACATCCAGCATTGCAGGTTTGTGCCAGCCCTGATCTTCAGGAGTTGGCATGGATCCAGGGACAAACACAGAGATCAATGTTCCAATCAAAACTAGAGGAGTGTAGCTATTGATAATTTTGTTGAAGGACCATTTTAATGGCCATCCATTTTAACCAGCGTGCCAAACTGCCTTTACTTTCAGCTTAGGGGTTATGTGTGGTCATTTTCAAACAAGGGCAAAAGGTACACTGAACTATACGGCTCACGAACAGGCCATTGCGCCCTTGGTGTCCATGCCAATCACGACGCCAAATTAAACTAATCCTATATACTTGCACATGGTCCATATCCCTCCACTCTGCTCTGTATTTACAACTCCTAATAGACAGATGATACAAGTGCTTGGGAGTATGTACCACCAGGTTCGAAGACAGCACTGTTATGAGATGCTTGAATGGTCACCTACTCTGGACCTCATAAGTCTGCCTCATCACAGGCTTGCACCTATTGTCTAATTGCATTGTAACTGCCACACTATATTCTGTATTCTGTTATTGATGTTTCCTTTGTACTGGTGGCATGCAGACAAACTTTATCACTGTGTCTTTATGCACATGACAATAAAAAAAAACAATTGCCCATTACTAATTACCAATTTATGCTGCAGTTGCATAAGTTGTTGATGAGGCTGCACATGGAGTACTGTGAACAGTTTTGGTCACCCTGTCATAGAAAATATGTGGTTAAACTGGGAAGAGTGCGGAGAAGATTTATGAGGATGTTGCCAGTTAACAGGGAGAGGCTGGCCAGGCTAAGTCATTACTCCTTGCAACATAGGAGAATGAGAGGTAAACTTATGGAAGTGTTTGGTGGCTTAAAGACATAGCTAATGTAGTAGGGAAGGACAAAACTAGGGGATATAGGATTAGGGGAAAGATTTGAAAGGGAGTAGAGGGCAACTTTTTCACACAGAGGGTAGTGACTATATGAAATGAGCTGCCAGAGGAAATGACTGAGGTAGATACAATACTATCATTTAAGAAGCAGTTGGATGGGTACATGGAGGGGAGGGGTTTGGGGAGAGTTGGGCTGAATGCAGGACATTGAGACTAGTTAGGTGGGTACTGTGATCAGCAATGACTCATTGGGCTAAAGGGCCTGATTCCATGCTGTATTTCTCTCTGACTCTATGACTCTACACAATACAGTTCCTGCCCATTAAACATAAGCTTGTCCAGGGAGCCTACAGTGAGGAAGTTGACTCTCCGACAACGTGGAACAGTCTCCGAGCCGCAACCAAATCCAGAGCAGCTTATCCTCAGAACACGTCCACTGAACATCCTGATGGCCTCTAACAGTCTGCCCACCATGACAGGATTTTGAAGAGTTTTTAAATGGAAAAGAGATAAAATGTATTTTTAATCATTTTTAAATTAAAAATTATTTCAATTAAAGTCATATACAAAACAACTCAAACATCTTTTCCAGCAGGGTGATAGTTGCCCTCTCCCCAGTGATATTACAGCCAGATCAGCAGTGAGTCCATATTCTACCTCAGGGAACCGTGGGCTCAGTGATTACAATCTTTCACAATGAATGCATGCCTTTCACTGAGACTTAAAGAATTAGTAGCCACTCCCCTCACTGCTTCAGAATCAGATTTAATGTCTCTGGTATACGTCATGAAATATGCAGCTTTGTGGCAGCAGTACAGAGCAATACATAATAAAAATATAAATTACAATAAGAAATAAATACTAAAAATTGAATTAAATAAATTCAATTTATTTAAAAAAGAGAACAAAAAAAAGAAAAAAAAACTAATGAAAACACGAGGAATTCTGCGGATGCTGGAAATTCAAGCAACACACATCAAAGTTGCTGGTGAACGCAGCAGGCCAGGCAGCATCTCTAGGAAGAAGTACAGTTGATGTTTCGGGCCGAGACCCTTCGTCAGGACTAACTGAAGGAAGAGTTAGTAAGAGATCTCTTACTAGCTCTTCCTTCAGTTAGGCCTGATGAAGGGTCTCAGCCTGAAATGTCGACTGTACCTCTTCCTAGAAAAAAATAATGAGGTAGTTTACATGGGTTCATTATTGGTTCTGCAATCTGATGGAAGTGGGGAAGTGGCTGCTCCTAAAATGTTGAGTGTGTGTCCTCAGGATCCTGTACCTCCTCCCTGATGGTAGCAATGAGGAGACGGCATGTCCTGGGTGATGGAGGTCCTCAATGATGGATCACAAACAGGAGAAAATCTGCAGATGCTGGAAATCAAAGTGACGCATGCAAAATGCTGACAGAACTCAGTAGGTCAGGCAGCATCTATGGAAAAGAGTAAACAGTCGACGTTTCGGGCCGAGGCCCTTCACCAGGACCTTGATGACGGATGCCACCTTTTGATGCTGGGCAGGCTAGTGCCCATGATGGAGGTGGCTGAATCCTGGTTCCGATAGATTTTTAAGGAAAAGGAGAGAATTCCTCATCCGATTGAAGTGCAACATGAATGGCGAGTAGAGAGGCTGCAGATGCTGCAACCTGGAGCAAAAACAAAAGACATCAGCAGCTAAAAAACCAAGCTGTTGGAGGAAATCAGCAGCTTAGGCATCATGTATGGGGTAAAACAGATGGTCGATGTTCATGATCTGTCTGTCCCTGGTGAAGGTCCTACTGGATCTGGGTGAGCAGAGATGAGAAGTAGTTGGGGTAATTTTGAGGTGCTGGTCGTGGACTACTGACCTTATATAATCCATAGTGAGTCACTGGGAAACGATCTTGGTACTCATAACCCAACATTATGTTAATCAAAACATCAGAATGCAAACTGAACAATATCTGCTAATGACTCATTTAATCAGTTTATCTTATCCAATGATCGCTATCTGTCACAGAGTCTGGTATTGAAAAATGCAAATATAAAACTTGGCTACAGTTTACCTTCAGAGGTTCTTCCCCCGCATGATGCGACCTTGTGTTTCTGTGCAGTGCAGTGCAGGAGGGGAAGGTGAGAGAATAGGCTTATGAATCACGGTAAATGAAGAATTATTTTGTAGTATCATGAAATCACAGAGATGCCGAGGACAGAAGCAGACCTTTTAGCCAACTGAGTCTGTGCTGACCATCAGCCCACCCACGGACACTAATCCCATTTTTAAAAATTCTCCCCATATTTTCATATTTTCATTAGGGTGGTATTGTAGTGTAATGGTTATAGCACAATGCTCTATGGCAGGGGTCAGCAACCTTTTTGCCTCTGTGGGCCGGATTGCATATTAATGAGCGGATGGTGGGCCAGATAAATCCCATAAAAAACTTGAAATATGGGAATTATCTATTTAAATACATCTAGTTATGTTTTGCCTCAAATTAATGAATAACGCATGCTAGAACACCATTTGTGCTTAACCAAGGATGCCAATTAGTAATCAAAGAACTCAGTTTAGTTGCAATTTATTTCAATCAAGGCATCTTTAGAATCTATTAAAAGGACAAAAAGGATCTTTAAACATAAAACGTATGAACATGATGCATTGAATGGTGGTAAATTAAGTATAATAAAAAAGAAAATTTTAATGCAAACAGTCGATAAATTAATGTGAAACTTGATGCTGTTATTGCTTGAAAGCTTCTCAATATTGGGTGTCAGACTTGTTGATGCCAAGAGCAAGACATTATCCAGAAGGGCATCAGTCAATCTTGTTCTCAAATGGTTCTTGGTGTGCTTCATTTTTGAAAGTAATTGCTCACACAGACAAGTGCTGCCAAACACTGATGCCATCTTTTTTGCAAGGTCCACTAAGTTAGGATACTTCCCACTTGGATGAATATATTTTCTATAGAAATCAAGCACTGACACATCTTCAGAATGAAATTTCGATCTCAATATGTCGTCACACTGCATCCCCATCAATTCCATTTGAAAAACTTCTGATGCAGTGTCCATTTCTTGAGACAACATGTTCTGAGACTTCGTAGCTTGCACGAGTATTTCCTTCATTTTCACTGCTTCTCTTGGCAAAAAATGACGTTTGTTTTCCAAAACTGGCCTTCATTCGCTCAACTTCAACTTTCCTTGCTTACCCAGTAAACTTGTTAAAATTTCCATTACGGCGAGTCTTGAAATGTTGCCTCATATTTGCCACCAGTTCTTCACAGCACCATTTTCAAGGCAAGTGAGACAAACTGGTTTCCCAGCTTGCTTGATGAAGAAGTAATCTAGTGTCCACATGTCTTGGAAACTTCGGCACTCAGTGTCTACCTTCCTGCATTTTGCATTCATTGCCATTGGAATTTTTTTCTTCAATTTTATTTCGAAACGCGAGTTATTCAACAAGTATCATAGCACATGTAAATATCTGGATATTTAGAATGGATTTCTTGTTAAAACACAGTGACGCTGTTTCTGTTTACAAATTTGAACGATCCCATCTGAAAACCTGCACGTGCACGGAGAGTATCTAATACATATTAATAAGGTAGTCTGCCTTCCCGTCATTCGTATTTGGTTTGGAACAAAATGGAACCTGGGGCCAGTGTAACAAGACGCCATGCATTTCCATCAGTGTGGTCGCATGAAACGCTCAGAATAAGGAAAAATCGCTTGCGGGCCGGTCAAAATACCTTCGTGGGCTGTAGGTTGCCTACCCCTGCTCTATGGTATACACAACCCGGGTTCAATTCCCACCGCTGCCTGAAAGGAGTTTGTACCATCATAACATAAGACCATAAAACATACAAGCAGAATTAGGCCAATCAGTCCATCGAATCTGCAACTCTCACCTCCTTTTTACTCTTTATATAACTGAAAAAACTTTTAGTATCCTGCTTTATATTATTGGCTAGTTTGTCCTCATATTTCATCTTTGCCCTTCTTAAAGCTTTTTCAGTTGTCTTTTGTTGGATTTTAAAAGCTTCCCAATCATCCAACATGCCACTCACTTTTGTTATCTTATATGCCCTTTCCTTGGCTTTTACGCAGTCCTTAACTTCCTTTGTCAGCCATGGTTGCCTCTTCTGCCTTTTGAGAACTTCTTCCTCTGTGGGACATACCTATCCTGCACCTTGTGAACTATTCCCAGAAACTTCATCCATCTCTGCTCTGCTGTCATCCCTGTCAATATCTTCCTCCAATCCACCTAGGCTAGCTCCTTTCTCATGCCTCTGTAATTTCATTGTGATACTGATACATGTGACTTATGCTTCTTCTTCTCAAATTGCAGTATGAATTCAATCACATTATCATCACTGCCTCCTAAGGGTTCCTTTACATTAAACTTCCCAGTAAGATCTGGGTTATTACACAACACCCAAACTAAGATAGCCTTTCCCCTCATAGGCTCAAGTACAAGCTGCTCTAAAAAGCTATCTTGTAGGCATTCAACAAATTCCCTCCCTTGCGATCCAACACCAACCTGATTTTCCCAATCTCCTTGCATATTGAAGTCCCCCATCACAATTGTGTCATTACCTTCATTAGAGCTGTATCTACTGTATGTATGGCCTGAATGATAATTAAACTTGATTTGATTTGATAATCAACCTGTCCTATCTTGGCCCAAAATTTTGACTCTTTATTCCCTCCATAGATGCTGCTTAACCTGCTGAGTTCCTCTAACATTTTGTGTGCTTTACTCCAGATTTCTAGCATATCCAAAATCTCTTGTGTTCTATATTCAGTCTCCTGACTGATGAAGGACAGTATGCCAAAAGCCTTTTTCACCACCCTCTCTTCCTGTGACTCTACTTAGAGGGACATATTGTACTCCAAGGTACCTCTGTTCTACAACATTACCCAGTGTCCCATTCAATGTAAAGGACTATCAAGATACAGTATGTCCTTATAAAACATTTCACATTTACTGTATCTGAATTAAATTCTATTTGTCATTCCTCAGCTCACCTCCCGAGACAATCGAGATTCCACTGTAATTCTTGATTCTGCTCTTCACCGTCTATGAGACGACTAATTTAGTGTCATCTGCAAACTTATTAACAATTCCTCATATTTTAATATGAATAACATACTGTTCCCTCTATGCTGCATGGGTGCAAGACTGTGCAGAAATGGGAATGTTCCTGCACACAGCTGCGCAGATGGAATTTTCTGTTATATAATTTTGAAATCTATGTTAATTTAATTGTGAAATATCCTACAATTAATTATGTTAATAACTATAATGTATACATTTTCTAAATTATAAATGTACCTTTACTTTTACCACTATCTTAACTTTAAAACTATTTAGAGTTTCAACATATTTGCATTGTCAGTGTTTCAAGTTGCGGCACTGTTACAAATTGTAACAATAAACACAGAATGGAAGTCATTGTTAATAAAGCATGAACCCACTGAATGCCAACGCCATCTAGTCCAAAACATTTTACTTTTACCTTTGTGCCTGTCAGTTGTTTTGACTGCCTGACATTGTTACTTATGTTGTGAGTTGTGGTTTTATGTTTGTTTGATCAGAATCAAGTTCATTATCACTGGCATGTGTTGTGAAATTTCTTAACTAGCAGTGCAATGCCATACATGAATAATATAGAAAGAAAATAAAAATAAGTAAATCAGTTACAGTAAGTATATATATTAAGATTAAATAGTTAGATTAAAATAGTGCAAAACAGAAATAATATAAAAATTGTGAGATAGTGTCTATGGATCCAATGTCCATTCAGGAATCAGATGGCAGAAGGTAAGAAGCTGTTCCTAAATCAGTGAATGTGTGTCTTCAGGCTTCTGTACCTCCTTCCTGATGGCAACAGTGAGAAGAGGGCACATCTTGGGTGATGGGGGTCCTTAATAATGGACGCTGTCTTTCTGCAGCACCACACCTTGAAGGTGTTTTAGATACTACAAAGGTTAGTACCCAAGATGGAGCTGACTAATTTTACAACTTTCTGTAGCTTCTTTCAGTTCTGTGCAGTAGCCACCTCCACCCCTCCACCCCCATACCAGACAGTGATGCAGCCTGTAAAAGTGCTCTCCATGGTACATCTATAGAAGTTTTTGAGTGTTTTAGGTGACAAACCAAATCTCTTCAAACTCCTAATGTAATATAGTTGCTGTCTTGCTTTCTTTATAGCTGCATCAGTATGCTAGTCCTCAGAAAACATGACACCCAGAAACTTGAAATTGCTCACTCTCTCCACTTCTGATCCCTCTGTAAGGATTAGTTTGTGTTCCCTCATCTTATCCTTCCTGAAGTCACAATCAGCTCTTTTGTCTTACTGATTTGAGTGCAAGGTTGTTGCTGCGACACCACTCAACTAGCTGGTATATCTTGCTCCTGTACGTCCTCTCATCTCCATCTCAGGTTCTACCTACAATGGTTGTGTCATCAGCAAATTTATAGATGGCATTTGAGCTATATCTTGCCACACAGTCATGTGTATAGAGAGAGTAGAGCAGTGAGCTAAGCACATACCCTTGAGGTGCGCCAGTGTTGATCATCGGCGCGGAGGAGATATTATTACCAAAGCACACAAATTGTGGTCCTCCGGTTAGGAAGTCAAAGATCCAATTGCAGAAGCAGGCACATAGGCCCATGTTCTGTAGCTAATTGATCAGGACTGTGGGAATAATGTTGTTGGATGCTGAGCTACAGTCAACGAACAGCATCCTGACATAGGTCTTTGCATTGTCCAAGTGATCTAAGGCCGTATGGAGAGCCAGTGAGATTGCATCTGCTATAGACCTATTGTAGTGATAGGCGAATTGCAGTGGGTCCAGGTTCTTGCTGAGGCAGGAGTTCATTGTAGCCATGACCAACTTCTCAAAGCATTTCATCACTGCAGATCTGAGTGCTACTGGACGATAGTCATTAAGGCAGCTCACACTACTCGACTTGGGCACTGGTATAATTGTTGCCTTTTTGAAGCAGGTGGGAACTCCCAACCGTAGCAGTGAGAGGTTGAAAATGTCCTTGAGTGTTCCTGCCAAATGATGGTAAAAGCACCGGGGTGAGCTGTTTTGTGCATGTTGATCACATTGCTCAGATCATTTGGAGCCTGTTTGACATATTATAAGAGAGAAACATTTGAAGTGCCACTTAATTTTCCGGCCATGTAAAAATTTCTTGATCAGAGCAATGTTTGTTTTGCTCAGCCGTTAAAAAAAAATTAGAGGGAATGTTGAATAACAATGACCCCTGCACCGATCCCTGGGGCACACCACTAGTCACAGGCCTCCAGCCTGAAAAACATATTACCACCATGATCCTCCATTTCCTACCACCCAGACAAGTTTGTATACAGTTTTCTAGCTATTCTTGGATGCCATGTGATCTAACTTTACATAGAGCCTACCATGTGGAACCTCATCAACAGCCTTACTGAAGTCCATACTAAGTCCACCACCCTCCTCTCATTAACCTTTCTCATCGCGTCATCAGAAAACTCAATCAAATTTGTAAAACAAAATCTCCCACACATGAAGCCATGCTGACTACCCCTAATCAACACCTGCCTTTCCAAATAGATCTTACTCTTCAGAACGCTTTCCAGTATTTTACCTACCGTGGATGTTTGGCTAATGGCTCTATAACTCCCAAGTCTATCCTTACCCAGAAATGCAAGAGCCTTAGTGCGCACAAGAGGAGCCCAGGTTATGCTGTAGATACAGCTAAAGCAGAACTGGCTACAATTAGAGAAATGATGCCAGTTACTGCAGTATCTGACATCTATTGCAATCCAGGAGAGAGCTGGACTTTACACATCCATACTCCTATCATTCTACAGATGTGCAGTAGAGAGTATCTTAACAAGCTGCATCACTGCTTGGTATGAAAACTGAGCCGCGGCTGACAGGAAAGCCCTACAATGGGCCGTCAAGACTGCCCAACTCAACACCGGCACCAGCCTACCCACCATCAAGGACATGTATATAGAAAGGTGCTGGCAAAGGGCCAGTAACATCACTCCCACCCTACTTCTGGATTGTTTGGCCCACTCTCATCAGGGAGTGAGCTATGTAGCATCCACCTCAGGTCCACCAGACTCAAAACCAGTTACTCTCCCCAAGCAGTAAGGCTGATCAATACCTGCACCCACTAACCCCACCACTGCTTTATTATTTTCTATCTGTTACCTTATGTATGGCCTACTGTCACTTGATGTACATGCAGTCAATCTTTGTATACAAGCTATCTTATGTATTTATATTTGTTGTGTTTTTCTGTGTGTGCTGCATCAGATCCAGAGTAACACTTATTTTGAGTCCTGACGAAGGGTCTCGGCCCGAAACATCGACTGTACCTCTTCCTAGAGATGCTGCCTGGCCTGCTGCATTCACCAGCAACTTTGATGTGTGTTGCTTGAATTTCCAGCATCTGCAGAATTCCTCGTGTTAACATTTATTTTGTTCACCTTGCACTTGGGTGCAGGAAATGCATTAAACAATCTCGAAAGAAAACTGGAGCAAAGTCACTAGAAATCAGAAAGAGAGGAATATAAACTAGAGAAAGGTAGCTTGACTTGTGAATGGCTACACTTCACAGAAATGAAATAGACCCAAGGGTCTTTAACCAGGCAATCGAGGGGACCAGCCTCAACTCTGACTCTGCGAGGAGTCACCGCAGCGGAGGTCAAAGCCTTCAGCAAACTTGAAAGGATAACTGGTAACTGGTATATTATTGTCTTATGTACTGAGATACAGTCATCAGCTTTGTTTGCATGCTATCCAGCCAGGTCATTTCAAACTGAAGCTTATTGAGGTAATAGAAAAGGAAAAGCATTAACAGAGTGCAGAAGGCAGTGTTACAATTATAGACAGAGTGCAGTGCAGGTAGTCAAATAAGATATGATGTCCATAACAAGGTAAATCGAGAAACAAAGAGTTCATCTACATTGTGCAAGAAGCTTGTTTAAGGATCTTATAGCCTGATGACAGAAAGATGAACATGGAGAGGGTCACTATGTTTACTGATTGATCGATCAATTTTGAGATACAGCATGGAACCTTTCTGGCTCAATGAGTTGCACTCACCTATTTCAACACTAACCAAAACACAGGACAAAGTCTGAAGTAAAGTTATTTTCAAAGTACACATATGTCATCATATACAACCTTGTGATTCATTTTCTTGCGGGCATACTCAGTAAAATCTATAATAGAATAATAGCTGTAATAGAATCAATGAAAGACCACTCCAACTTGGGCCTACAACCCATGTGCAAATGACAACAAACTGTGCAAATACAAAAAAGAATGAATAATAAAAATAATAAATAAATAAGCAATAAATATCAAGAGCACGAGGTAAAGTGTCATTGAAAGAGACTCCATAGGCTGTGAGAACGTTTCAATGAAGGGCATGTGAAGCTGAATAAAGTTACCCTTTTGGTTGAAGAGCCTGATGGTTGAGGGGTAATAACTGTTCCTGAAACTGGTGGTGTGAGTCCTGAGGCTGAGTACAATGACCAATTAACTCACTAACTGGCATGTCTTTGGAATGTGGGAGGAAATGGAACACCTGGAGCAGAGGTTCCCAACCTTTTTTATGCCATGGACCAATATGATTAAGCATGGACTCCAGGTTGCGAACTCCTGACCCGGGGAAACCCACGTGCACACAGGAAGGATGTACAAACGTCTTACAGTCAGCGCCAGAATCGAACTCTGACCTCCGATGCCCCCAAGCTGTAATAGTGTCACGTGAACTGCCTCGTATGCTACCATGGCAACAATTAGCATAACGCTCAGATCATGCTAGTTCCGATGCCACAAGTTTGCCTTTAGTTTAAATCAGGATGTTTTTCAGTGGAAAGTCTATGAAACTCATTAAGGATACAAATGAATGGAGGCAGAACAGATGACAGCTCAGCCAGTAGAGTGGTGACAATTGCCACAATTGTCATCTCCATAAAGTTGGGCCTAGACTACACACTAAACAGAGGATGAAGAAGGAGTGGGAATGCCTGAGTTTTGGAGTGAAATGTACAACGTTGACAGAGTTTAGAGAAGCTGAAGAAAAGTCATAAAAATTTTTAACCTCACCAGAGCTTTCTAGAGTTAACCCAACGCCAATGTGTTCTGACATGTGAGGAACTTTCATTGCTTGCATGTCAGAACATACAACGAACCTAAGAGTATGAATGAAAGATGCCGCCAAATACCAGTGTCACGATCCCATGGAAGGAGTTTCAATGAATTAAGAAGGTGTGCGTACCAAGATGAGCCAATTACAGTGCAACAGGGGGAAAAGAAAGCTCATTGAAAAGCTAGTGTGGCAGTTAGTGCGACACTTTTACAGCTCGGGGCATTTGGAATTCCGAGTTCAGTTCTGGTGCTGCTCCGTAAGGGGTCTCTGTACGTCCTCCCGATGGAATGTGTGGGTTTTCTCTGGGTTCTCCAGTTTCCTCCCCCAGTCCAAAGACAGTTGTCAGGGGGCTGTAGGAAGAGGTTAAAGAATCTGGGTTTGTGAAGAGTGAGGAAGTGGGTGGGGCTTTAACTTCCATCTGTAAGTAAAAGCTGCTCTCTTGTTTTTAACTGAAACATTTGATATGAGGGTAAAATACTAAATTATTTTCTGTGTTGATATTGAATTTATTGATAAACTATCAATGCAGAGCAGCGATCTCTTACGTAGCCATTCAGCTAATCCAGAAGAGTTAAGGAACGTGCAGTGGACGAAGAAAGGCTGGCTATGTTTCAGATATCTATCTGTAGGAAGCATCATTTCTCACATCTGATAACATCCAGTGTGAGGCTTACTGGGTTTGTCCAATGATTACAGTTCAAGTTAAGGCATCTGAGTGCACCCACATTACTGAATCCCTCTCAGTACGTCACAGATTTATATCAATCTCCCTCTTAATCAAATCAAACAGCTCGAGTTCCTCAACTGCCTCCTCATACTCCCAGTGACCCTTTCCTGGTCCCACCCCTTCCCTCAGTAAAGAACTGGTCAATCCCTTTTTTTGTCTTTTTGATGTATTAGTTCACTTGCTTCTGATGTTTACACACTGAGATAATAAGATAAATGAAACCAGATTCAAGACTGTGTCATGCAATCATATGCACTAACAAAGCACGAAAGGAAAATTTAGAGAGAAGCTTAGGACATAAGGAGACACAGTACAATATAGGAACAGTTCCTTTGGAGCACCCAGACAAAATTCACACAGTCACAGGGAGAATATGTAAGCTCCCAACCCACCCATGCACACCCAGACACACTCAGAGCACCCGAGGGTGGGATATAGCCTAGTCATTGAATCTATGTGGCAGCATCTGCTTGACCTTGACCTCCTCTACACTCTCTCCATTGTAATCCCATCCTCCCTATTGTGTGGCAACCAGAACTGCTCACAATACCCCAAGTGCAGGGTTTTGCACGTTGCAAAGCAATTTCCAAACTCTCTTATTCTTCGCTCTTCAGATAATAATACAATTGTGGGGGGATAAATGTAAATGAAAAGCTATTCTCCTTATCGAGGCCCATTGGTGTCAACTCAAAATTTATTAGATCTAAAGATCATTGGATTACCACAAGGAGGCAGAGAAATGAACAAATCTGTAAAAAAAAGAAAAGAAACGTAATGAGAGGGAGACTATTACATAAGAAGCTGCAGAGGCTATGGCTCTTGTGTGATGCTAGGGTTTGAGAATGCAGACGGCATGACTCCTGTGAAGTTAATATTTCGATACTCATTGGACAATTTTGTATAAATATGGTTTGATTAAGCATTCTTGTTCATTTAAATAATTCACTACAGGTTATATATAAAAATATGTTAACTGCATATGTCATCACGCTACCACGTGATACGTGGCCACCTCACTTAACACGAAGTTAGACTCATAGTTCAGACTCTCATGTCTGACTTTGAATTAGTTTAACGTTTTGAAATTACAAAACATGACAGTGGCAATAAAACTGAAGCACTCCTTCTACAAAATCTCTGTGTTCCTGTTCAGTGTAAAACATTAGTATTTAATTATCTTACACTCTCCGAATGAATCATTGGAATATTTCCAGAACAAGGCTCCCTCTACTGAAAGTCCATGTCATTACTGGATGCACTTGAACAAGCAAAATCAGAGCTTGGTGAAATCGGCAGCTGACCCACTGGCCCATTGCCATACATAAGTTCTACTTTAATTATAGTTCTGCAGGAACTGAACAAGAAACTACAAATTCAGGGATAAAATTATCTGATATCATAACTGAGTTTTGAGAGATGATATAAAATCAGAAAAGGCTGAAGACACAGATGAAAGATCTTTGACCCAAATCAGTAATTTTGTTTCTCTCTCTCTCTCTCCAGCCTGACCTGTGAGTGTTTCTGGCATTTTCTACTTTTCCTAGGCTGATGATCTTCTTGAAAGATGGCGGCGTGTTCACTTGCAGCGGCTCCTACGGGATCATCGAAGGGTGCTACTGTCCTTTTTAAACGTATTCTTTATGATCGCGAGATACCGCAAGACATTAAGAACTTAAAGTACTACAGGTCCATCCCTTCAGTGAGTTGATCATTGTTGTAGAAACTGTAGGAGCTGGACATGGTGCAGATCTACTGCTGCTAGCATCAGAGACACTTCAGAGAAATCAGTGGGAGAAGGAGACGTGCAGTCCAACAGCCAGTGACCATCTTAGTCGCTTTTCCTGTGATCACAAGACCTTCTGGACATTGTTAATGTGGAATGCCTCAAGTTCAATTCAGTGATATATTGGTGCACAGCCAATAAATCAGTGAATCAGTGAATTTATTGGCCCCAGTATTCGCTTGGCAGAAGACAAGCTGTAATGTAGTTGACTGCAGATTTCAGCAGCATTCATGGACTCGACAATGTGCTGAAGACTACAAATTGTGCAAAAACAAAAAGGAAAACCAAATAAATAAATAAATAAATAAATAGAATTGAGAACATGAGTTGTAGAGTCATAAATATATGAGTAGAGGACAAAAAGGGTTTTGAGAGGGTTAAGCACAGCAGCTAATGATGTGTAAGAGACTGGACTCAGGGGGGCAGTGTGGGAAGTGCGGGGTGGCGGGGGGAGGTATCCCACTCATTCCGTTTCATATGCCAGGACAAATATAAAACAAGAGCTCAAAGGGTCACAAGGCATCGGTTACATTCCAGTTATGTGTGAGTCACTTTGACTCCTGGTTACACTCTGCAGTCAAGCGCGTCTATGAGCAGTGAGACTGAACACCAGTGGAGAAAACAGGCAGATTATGGGAAATGAAGATTAGTCTGAATTCAGAATAGTTTACTCATACTCGTTAACCCTCAAAGTGTCAATCTGCGTCTCAGCATTTTATTTGCACAAGGAGAATATCATTCATAAAAATGGTAATGAAATGAGAAACGGAAGTTTCAACATGGGAACTAGATGAAGGGAATTATTGAATAAAGGTGTGCAGTTAATATCTCAAGAAAAAGGGTGATATGTAGTGATCATTGAGAATTATTATCCTTGGCTTCATCTCTGTCTATCATTTCCAGAACCCTCAACTCTGGGTGGAAAAATAATATTTGTATTTTGGTAACACACATCAAAGTTGCTGACGAACGCAGCAGGCCAGGCAGCATCTCTAGGAAGAGGTGCAGTCGACGTTTCAGGCCGAGACCCTTCGTCAGGACTAACTGAAGGAAGAGTGAGTAAGGGATTTGAAAGTTGGAGGGAGAGGGGGAGATCCAAAATGATAGGAGAAGACAGGAGGGGGAGGGATGGAGCCAAGAGCTGGACAGGTGATAGGCAAAAGGGGATACAAGAGGATCATGGGACAGGAGGCCCGGAGAGAAAGAAAAGGTGGAGGGGGGACCCAGAGGATAGGCAAGGGGTATATTCAGAGGGACAGAGGGAGAAAAAGGAGAGTGAGAGAAAGAATGTGTGTATAAAAATAAGTAACAGATGGGGTACGAGGGGGAGGTGGGGCCTTAGTGGAAGTTAGAGAAGTCGATGTTCATGCCATCAGGTTGGAGGCTACCCAGACGGAATATAAGGTGTTGTTCCTCCAACCTGAGTGTGGCTTCATCTTTACAGTAGAGGAGGCCGTGGATAGACATGTCAGAATGGGAATGGGATGTGGAATTAAAATGTGTGGCCACTGGGAGATCCTGCTTTCTCTGGCGGACAGAGCGTAGATGTTCAGCAAAGCGGTCTCCCAGTCTGCGTCGGGTCTCGCCAATATATAAAAGGCCACATTGGGAGCACTGGACGCAGTATATCACCCCAGCCGACTCACAGGTGAAGTGTTGCCTCACCTGGAAGGACTGTTTGGGGCCCTGAATGGTGGTAAGGAAGGAAGTGTAAGGGCATGTGTAGCACTTGTTCCGCTTACACGGATAAGTGCCAGGAGGGAGATCAGTTGGGAGGGATGGGAGGGACGAATGGACAAGGGAGTCATGTAGGCCTGCTGCGTTCACCAGCAACTTTGATGTGTGTTGCTTGAATTTCCAGCATCTGCAGAATTCCTGTTATTTGTATTTTGGTCTTCTCTTTGAAAAAATATCTTCACTTCTAAAAAGTTATTTGTTCACGGGATGCTGTTATCACTAATAATGCCAGAGTGTATTATTAATCTTTAATCCATCCTAAATGAGGAGATTGTTTCAATCTGGAGTCACATATACACTAGACTGAGGAAGATTGGCGGATGCTTATGAAGCTTAGCTGAGCAAGCTAGGGCTTTTCCCTTTGGAGCGAAGGAGGATGAGAGGTGACTTGATAGATATATACAAGATATAAAAAGAATAGATCAAGTGGACAGCCAGAGTCTTTTTCCCAGTGTGGAAATACCTAATACAAAGGGGCGTAATTTTAAGGTGATTGGAAGAAAGCATCAGAAGCAAGTTCTTTACATAGGGGATGCTGAGTGCTACAAATGCCCTGCTGTGGGTATTGGTGGTGACAGATACATTATGGGTATTTAAGGAACTCTTAGATAAGCACATGGATGACAGAGAAATGGAGGGCTATGAAAGAAGGAAGGGTTGGATTGATTTTAGAGCGGACTAAAAGGTTGGCACAACATTGTGGGATGAATGGTCTGTACTGTGCTATAATGTTCTGTGTTCTATGTTTTCTGTCTGAACGACAGTGGTGACTAAGGTGGGTTTCTACAGCAAACTGGTTGTCCAACACAGTTACTATTTCTAAAACTAACTTTTCCTTTCTGATCTATTTAACTGTGTGGTGTTTGCAAGCTCTTCCTGTGACCATGTGAATGTGCTCCTGGGGCTCTGGTTTCCTCCCACATACAAGAGACCTGCTGGTGAGTTAATTGGCCGCTGTAACTGGGCCCCAGTGGTGGTAGAATCTGGCAGTGGGGGGGTGGAAGGGGAGGGAGGGGTGGATTTTATGGGAATGTAAAGAGAGTAGGGTTCAAGTGAAAATGGGTGCTTGTTGGTTGGCATGAAATTGATGGGCTGAAGGGCTGTATCACTCTAAAATTCCAAGTTTATATTTGCCAGTTGCCATTTTGGGGTCCCAATTTATATCTTTGGATCAATTACCTGGAACTTAAGATGCTCATCCAGTAATTTAACCAAGACTTACAGTGGTTCCAGCAGGATAAGTCCATCAAGGTCAAAAGAGACTGGCTGAGTGACAGCCATTCTTCTTTGCTAACTCTAAGCCAAACCTCCAAATTCATGGCACATTAACATGCTGGTCTCGGTTTTCACAGTGCACTTGTGTTTTGGGGTAGCTGGGCACAGACTGAGGTTGCTGCTTTCCCAAATGCACCCGTGGTTACTGCTGCCAAGTGACCCAATGTGGTGAAATGAAATCAGTTGCTCTCAGGCGTAGTGCAAGTTGCAGTTATTGTGCTGGAGGTCAATACGCCCGGTAATACAGTGTTTGGGAAAAGCTGCTGTTGAAGGATTTGTCGCATTCTGCTATTGTTTCTTCTGTGCACGACCTCAACGTACTGGTGTGATGAATTAATCTACATGGATAACATACCAAACAAACTTTTTCACTGTACATCAGTACATGTGACAATAATGCTCCAGTTTACAAAATTACGTACTTCCCAATCCAGAGTAGAGTGTCTGCTTCAGGTAATTGATTCAAAGTTTAAAGTAAATTTATTATCAAAGTACATATATGAGATACATTTTCTTGCAGGCATTCACTGTGAATCCTCCAAGGGAACCACAACCTTGCTGTAGGGTTTGGAGGCTTGTGAGCCTCTATGACCTGGAGAGCTATGTTGGCTGGAGTCAGGGCCTTTTGCCTTGGATCTTGCTAGGGTCAGCCATGCCAATCATGTCATAGGGTAGAGGCCAGACTCGCCCTCCAGGTTTGGGGGCTTCGACGCAGGTCTAAGCTACAGAAACTGCAACAAAGATTCCTTCTGTGTGCTCAAGGACAAAAAGAGATGGAGGACCTTCATTGCTGTCATAAATGCTAGCAACATAATGGGCAATTAATCATAATTCACAGTAAATAAAAAGAAGCACAGTGGAATCGATGAAAAACTACACAGAAAAAAGGACGGCCAAACAAACAACGTGCAGGTTCAGGATCAAGAACAGTTACTACCCCTTAACCATCAGGCTCTTAGGCAAAAGTTAACTACAATCACCCATTGAGATGTTCTCACAAGAAATGATCTCACTTTAAGGACCCTTTATCTTCTTATTTCATGCTCTCGTTATTAATTGCTATTTATTTATATTTGCATTTGCACAGTTTGTTGTCTTCCATGCTCTACTTGATCTTTCATATACTATTCTATGGATTCTAATGATTTGCTGAGTGTGCCCACAGGAAAAAGCATCCCAGTGATATATGTGGTGACATATATGTATTCTGATAAATAAATTTTACTTCGAACTTTGAAAAGACAACAAATTGTGCAAGTACTAAAAGATAAGCAAAATATTAAATAAACAAATAAATATAGGTAAATAGAAACAAATTGAAAACATGAGTTATATAGTCATAATTCTGAAGCGAATAGAGCAGGGGGCTAAGCACACAGCCTTGTGGTGCAACTGTGCCGATGGTGATTTTGTGGAGGAGGTATTGTTGCCAATCCATGCTGACTGAGGCCTGCAAATAAAGAAATTGAGTACCTAGTTGCACAAGGTCTTGAATCTTATTGATTAGTTTTGAGAGGATGATATAATCAATTGAATGCAGAGCTATAGTCAATGAAGAGCATCCGGATGTATGCATCTTCACTGTTCAGATGTTCCAGGGCTGAGAGATGAGCCAATGAAATGGCACCTGCTGTTGACCTGATGTGATTGTAGGCAAATCGGAACGGATCCAAGTCACTCCTCGGGCAGGAGATGATGTGTTTCATCACCGACCTCTCAAAGTACTTCATCACAGTGGATGTAAATGAGGCAGGATACCATGTTCTTCTCGGGCGCACATGTAAACAAAGGCACTGACTGAGTGTGTGGTGAAGGTTTCAATGTTAGTGGTGTTGGCCAGAGAGAGAAAGATCTCATTAGCTTTCTCACCCTTCCAATGCACTTGAAGCTCTGGCAGAGATAACACTGATGGTATCTTTCTATTGTCTTTGATAGTCTAGATCTCAGAGGGCTGACATTACTGCTGCCCAGCAGATAATGGATTTTCTTCCATGTTCATTGTCTTGATCTTCTCATGTTTCTTTACAACATAGGAGGATGCCATTTGATCCATCTAGTCTATGTCAGCTCTCAGTGCAGACCCATAATTCCAATTTTCCACTTACTCTGATATAACCTATTCTCTGCCACATACCCACCAACTCCCCTTGTTTCTTCTTGTCAGTACCTCCAGTTGAACTCTGTCTTTTTGTGTGTTTTCCCCGAGCTGTCAGTCTGTGGTTTTGTATTGCCATGTGCTCCTGCTCTACTCCGGCCCCTGTATTACTGAGTACTCTGTCTCTCACCTGTTTCTCATTATTACCTGTGTTGCTGCCACCTGTGTCTCATTGTGCTCCACCTATCATTTGCCTCTCTGTTTATCGCCCAGGGTATTTCAGTCCTGTGTTTTCACCTGTTTGCTACTAGATTGTGCCAGTGAATTTTCCTGAACCTTTCTAGCATTTGTACCTGTACTCTGCCTGTCTCCCGATTTTGGTTTTTGGATTTCTCTGGATGTTTTGATCTCTGCCTGAACTTTGATGCCAACTTTGTTTGTACCTTAGGATTTGTTACTCAACTAATATCACTCTGTGTGATTGGATACCTGCTCTGGTGCCCTGACACTTCTATGAGTTTAATTAAATTACAGGTGCTGAAAATCTGAAAAACAAACAGAAATGTTTTGTCAAGAACAGTTCAAGTAGCATGTGTAGGAAGAGTAAGTTAATAATATGGGTTTGGGTGGCTCCAGTGTTTTATAGTTTAGTTCTAGTCTCACTGAAGAGTGTGTCATTGACATAATACTGTTTTCCCCTGCAGTGATGCAAAGCCTTTTTCTCTGAGAAAGGGAATCAGAAATTAGAAGGCATAGTTTAAATGTGAGGGGAAAGATTTAAATTGGATCTGAAGGGCAACTTCATCACATGGGGTGGTGTGTTTATGAAATGAGCTGCCTGAGGAAGTAGATACAGCAGAACATTTAAAAGACACTTGACAGGGTCATGAATAAGAAAGGGTGATAAAGATATCGGTCAAATGTAGGCAAATGTGACTAGCTTGGAAGCTGTATTTCTCGCTAACTCCATAACCTCCAAGTTTCTTGCTGGAGTTAAGCTAATTACAGGTCTAACAAGAATTTACCTGGCTTCCCCATCAGAACCATTGTTGTCCCAAACTCAGTTGCTGTAGCACACAGACAACACTTGCATTTGAAGCTAAAACAAACTGCGGAAGGAACTCAGTGAGTCAAGTATCATCTGTAGAGGCAAAAGGATAGTTGGTATTTTGGGTTGAGTCCCTATATCAGGACTTGTGTTTGAACATCTACTGGTTTATTTGTTCCTGAATAAAAGCATTACCCTAATCAATTTAAACTGAATTCAATCTCCACAAAGGAATCTGGTCCTGACAGATTAACCTGTTTATTGCCACTCTATTAAGAGTTATTCCTTGTGACATATTCACTCCTATCCCTATCTTCTACCCCCACCCCAACACCCATCTTCTCCGCAACGTAAAAGTAGCTTGTTTAAGAACATAGAATACAGGACATAGAACAGTACAGCACAATACAGGCTCTTCGGCCCTGATGTTGTGCGGACCTCTTAACCAACCCGATGACCAATCTGACCCAATGACCTCCTACATAGTCCCTAACCCCCCCACTTTTGTGTATATCTAGAACTCGCTTAACTGCCCCTGATACCAGCCTATACCATCACACCCCCCCCCACACGGCAGCCCACCCACCACTCCGTATCAAAAAAACCTCTTTCTGTCATCTCCTCTCACCTTAAAGCGATGTCCTGGTATTAGCTGCTACCGCTCTGGGGAAAGGTTGCTGCCTGCTCATGCTATCTGAGCCTCATATAGTCTTATGAAGTCCCTATAATCTTATGACCCCCACGAACTCACTTCTGATCCTTCTTTGCTCCAAGGAAAATTGTCCGGGCTTGTTCAAACTTTCTGTTTCCTGCCTTTGGCACACAACGCCAAATTAAACTAAACTTAGCTGCTCACACAAGATCCATGCCCCTCCATTCTCTGCACATTCACATTAATATGGCAGTACATTTCAGACATCCACCTCCCCCCCCCCCTTGCAGGAAAACAACTTGCCCCACACATCTCCAGCAAATGTTTCCCCTCTGATCTAAAAGCTATATCCTCTGTGTTAAATACCAGAGAAAGGCTCTATATACCCTCTCTCTGCTTTGCTTCCTGCAGATGCTGCCCAGCCTGCTGGGTGTTTCCAGAATGTTCTGTTGTCACCCCACAATAAATTGGCATGATATGCACGGGGCACACATGACCAAAGCTTTCCCACAGTAAAGCCAGCAGAGGCTTGAATTAATCACGCCAAGCCGCTGCTGCTATTAAAACGAGAGACAGTTAAGCCCTCTTAAGTGCAGACATCCCCACTGGGCTGAATTAATTTGCACTCTGCGTGTGGCTGAGATTTACTGCTGGCCGCTGCAGTGGTACATGGATTTTATTATGCAGTCTGGTGTCTGAAATCCCTGACAGCCAAGGACTTTATGGAAGTGCTGTGCTCATGTAAACGTTTATTTCTAACCCTCATTGTGAAATTAAATCAATGAAGCAGTAATGAGTCCCCAGTTAAAGTTATCATTAGTTCACCAAAGGTTGCTTATGTGAGAAAGGCTTGGAGAAGGAAATCAGTACATATATACGGTAATCATTAAAAAACCCCAAACCCTGCGTACTCTGCTATTTAAAAAATAAACTTTATTCATGCTATAAAATATACACAGAAAGGTAATTACTGTGTAAAGCCCTTCTTTGTCTCATTCTTAATGTCATTTCGTTCATACAGTCAGTAGTGTTAACACATTTTTAACACAGCATGAGGGATCTGCATGGATACGGTTACCAGGCTACTTTTTACAGGAGTGTAACAACTTCCTTTGAAACCATTAAAATGCAAATTTGTACGGGAACTTCCCACAGGTTTTAATCAATCCTTTACTTGGGGACTCTGTAGTAATGCTGGCGGAGTTACTTTATATTGAAAATCTCCACACCAACAAAAACTTCAGGCTTCTGTAGAAGGGCAGAGAAAAAGTAAACCTAATTTTGAGATGAAGTTTAACTGGTGGGAGCTGAACCATTTCGTATTCTGATCGAAGCCCCGGTGTAGCGCAGAGGTTTTACACAGTAATTTCTGCCCCACTAAGAACTAGAGTTATCAAATGCTGATTTACACAATACTTGAACACTTCTGGAAGCACTTTATAGAGTGCTACAGCAGAAACAGGCCGTTCAGCCCATCTAGTCCATATCTAACTGTTATTCTGCCCAGTTCTGCACACCACGCGTTCCATCCGTGTGCTTATCGAAACTTCTCTCACATGTGCCAGTCGATCCAGCACTGGCGCTGGCAGCTCCGCCACCCTCCGAGAGAAGAATTATCCCCTCGGGTTACACTTCAACATTTCACCTTTCACCCTTAACCTATCACCTCTAGTTCTAGTCTCACCCACGCTCGGAAGGAAATGCCTACTTGCACCTACCCTGTGTGTACTCCTCGTAATTTTATATACCGCTATCAAATCTTCCTCATTCTCCTTGGCTCAGGGTAATAAAGTCCTAACCTATTCAGCCTTTCTCTGTAAGTCTCCGGGATCACTTTTTCACATTTAACCAATTAAAGGAAATTTAGGGGTTGACTGTGACTGGTCCACTCTGATTTTTCTCTTTGCATCTTCGACTCCTAATGTTAATTTTAGCTCCGTTCCGTCCCGTCAGTCTGCATACACAGAGACCACGGCGAAGATCACTTGCCAAGAGCCCTATTGTTCGAGGCAAGCTCCACTTGCTTCTTGTGGCTCAATACAGGATGAAGGGGAAGTAGCCGATTGGAGTAACGAGATTAAAGACTTCACGAGCAACTAATTTTAGCAAGGAACAAAATGTATCCCGTCCGTGCGTACGCCCCGCTGGGCTGAAACCACTGTGCCTATTGTCCGGTAAATAACGAGGCACTAGATTCCTAATTGAGAAGGGCGCCCCGGAGTTACTGCGTGCTTAAATCCGAGCCTCACACTTTCTTGTGCGAAACACGAAACTCAGAGCCTCCTTTCCGTTTATGTGAGTGGTTCGTCTCTCGCAGGTTGTGGAGAGACACATTAGTTAAGTAATCTGGCCAACTATTTATTAAGGAGCGCAGCAGTTTGTTCAGATTTATCGTCTCTTAAAGCAATGGGTTCTACTGCCTCTCGATAAAATAACCGCAGCCCTAATGATTTCTGGTCTGGTGACTGGCACCCCGCAAGTAGTTAAAAAGCAAAAAAAAAGGCCCCTGCAGATGCTGGAGATTTCAAGTGGAGAATGTACAGGCGGTGCAAGCACGAGAAAATCTGCAGACGCCGGTAATCCAAGCAACGCACTCAAAATGCTGGAGGAACTCAGCAGGCCAGGCAGCATCAATGGAAGAGTAAACAGTCGACGTTTCATGCCCAGACAGGTGAAGAGTCTGGGCCCGAAACGTCGACTGTTTATTCTTTTCCATAGGACAGGCAGCGCCTGGGGAGACAGCGATGGCGTCAACAGTTCTTGCCCACCTGTTTAGTTCGGCTGCTTTTGTTTCTGTCTCAGCAGCTTCTTGATCTGCAGGATATCCCAGGCGAGTTTACTGTCATGTGTACCAGTAGTTGTATGCAGAATCACCCGGCACAGAACAAGCACAAGAGATTCTGCAGGCTGCAAACAAGAAAAAAAAATCTGCAGATGCTGGAAATCAAAGTATTACACACACAATGCTGGAGGAACTCAGCAGGCCAGGCAGCGTCTATGGATGAGAGTAAACTGGTGAAGTTTAGGGCTACAACCCTTCACCAGGACTGGAAAAAGAGATGAGAAGTCAGACCAAGGTGGCGGGAGGAGGGGAGGAAGAAGTACTGAAGGTGGTTGGTGATAGGTGAAACTGGGAGAGGGTGAAGGACGAAGTAAAGAGCTGGTAAATCGATTACTGAAAGAGATAAAGGGCTGGAGAAGGGGGAATCTGATAGCAGAGGACAGAAGACCATGGAAGAAAGAGAAGGGAGAGGAGCACCAGAGGGAGGTGCTGGACAGGTAAAAAGATAAGGTGAGAGAGGGAAGTGGGAATGGTGAGGGTGGGGGCAATTACCAGAAATTTGAGAAATTGATGTTCATGCCATCAGGTTGGAGGCTACCCTGACGGAATATAAGGTGTTACTCCTCCAACCCAAGTGTGGCCTCATCACAGTAGTAGAGGAGTCCATGGACTGACACGTCAGAATGGGAATGGGAAGTGGACTGAAATAGGTGGCCTTTGGGAGATCCCACTTTTTCTGGCGCATGGAGCATAGGTGTTCAGTGAAGCGGTCTCCCAATCTACGTTGGGTCTCACCCATATACAGGAGGCCACACTGGCAGCACCGGATACAGTAGATGACCCCAGTGGACTCACAGGTGAAGTGTTACCTCAGCTGGAAGGACCGTTTGGGGCCCTGAATGGTAATGAGGGAGGAAGCATAGGGGCAGGTGTAGCACTTGTTCTGCTTGCAAGAATGTTGCAGGAGGGAGATCAGTGGGGAGGGACAAGTAGACAAGGGAGACATGTAGGGAATGATCCATGCATAAAGTGGAAAGAGTGGGGGAAGGAACGATGTGCTTGGTGGTGAGATCCTGTTGGAGATGGCGGGAGTTACGGAGAATTATGTGCTGTATGCAAAGGCTGATGGGATGGCGGGTGAGGAAAAGAGGAACCCTATCCCTGGTGGGGTGGTGGGAGGTTGAGGTGAGGGCAGATGTGTGTGAAATGGAAGAGATGCATTGATGGTGGGGAAAGGAAAGCCCCTCCCTTTAGGAAGGAGGAGGGCACCTCATTGGTTCTGGAATGAAAAGCCTCTTCCTGAGAGCAGGTGCAGTGGAGACGGAGGAACTGAGAGAAGCGGGGTGGCACTTTTAGAAAGTGACAGGGTGGGAAGAGGTATTGTCCAGGTAGCTGTGAGAATCAGTGGGTTTGTAAAAGATATCAGTAGATAAATTCTCTCCAGAGATAGAGACAGAAGGACTGAGAAAGGTGAGGGCGTTGTCAGAAAAGGACCAAATAAATTTGGGGGAAGGGTGGAAGTTGGAGGCAAAGTTGACGAGCTTGGCATGGGTGCAGGAAGCAGCACCAATGCAGTCATCGATGTAGCAGAGGAAAAGTTGGGGAGTGATACCAGTGTCGACTTGGAACATGGACTGTTCCACATAGCTGACAAAAAGATAGTCATAGCTGGGACCCATATGAGTGCTCATGGCTACACCTTTTGTTTGAAGGAAGTGGGAGAAACCAAAGGAGAATTCATTGAGAGTGAGGACCAGTTCTGTCGGACGGAAAAGAGTGGTGGTGGAAGGGAACTGCTGGGTCGGGTGTCCGGAAAGAAGCAGAGAGCTTTGAGGTCTTCCTGATGGGGGATGGAGGCGTACAGGGACCAGGCATTCTGCAGATGCAGGAAATGCAGTGTAACACACACAAAACACTGGAGGAACCCAGCAGGTCAGGCAGCATCTATGGAGAGAAGTAGCGAGTCAACGTTTTGTGCCAACACCTTTCGTCGGGGCTGGAAGGAAGGGGGAAGGATCCAGAATAAGAAGGTGAGAGGAGAGGAGGGAGTACTAGGTGGAAGGTGTTTGGTGAAGCCAGGAGAGGGGGAGGTGGGTTGGGAATGAAATGAGGAGCTGGGAGATGATAGGAAAAGTTAAAGGGCTGAAGGAGGAGGAATCTGGTAGGAGAGGACAGTGGACCATGGGAGAAAGGGAAGGAGGAGGGGCACCAGAGAGAGGTAATAGGTAGGTGAGGAGAAGATGTAAGAGGGAAGCCAGAATGGAGAATGGAAAAGAAGAAAAGAGTGAGGAAGAGAAATGACCAGAAGCTGGAGAAACTGATGTTCATACCATCAGGTTGGAGACTACCCAGATAAAATGTGAGGTGTTGCTCCTCCAACTTGAGAGTAACCTTATTGTGGCAGTAGAGGAGGCCATGGACTGGCATGTAAGAATAGAAATGGGGAGTGGAATTGAAATGGATGGCTACTGGGAAATCCTCTCTGTTGTGGATGCACGAGGTGCTCCACAAAGTGTCCCCCAATCTATGGAGGGCCTCACTGATATAGAGGAGGCCACACTGGGAACACTGGATATAGTAGACGGCCCCAAAAGATTTGCAGGTGAAGTGTTGTCTCACCTGGATGGTGCCCTGAATGGAGGAGAATGAGGAGATGTAGGGGCAGGTGTAGCACTTGTCTCACTTAGAGAGGTAAGTGCCAAGAGGGAGGACAAATGGACAAGGGAACCACGGAGAAAGTGATCTCAGCAGAATGCGAAGAGTGGGGGAAGAAGTAATGATGTGCTTGATGACAGGAACCTGTTGATGACGGCATAAATTGCGGTAAATGATGTGCTGGATGCAGAGGCTCATGGATTGGTAGTTGATCTTATCTTAGTGACTGTTGCCCCTCTGGCGTTTAGGGCAGCAACGAAGTTCCTCCATCTCTGGCTGTGTTCAGGGCTTCCTACGTCGCAACGACGTGCAAGTTGTTAGTTAATTGGCCACAGTGGCTGGGCAGCTAAATTTGGGTGGTTAAAGAGCCTGTGAAAGGAAATAGGTTATAGAGAAACAAGTGGAGGAATGAAGAAAGGTGATAGGTGTCCAGATAACAAACTTTCCCTCAACGGCAACAAAACAGAATGGCTAGTCATTGACTTCAAGAAGGAGAATGGCGTATACACCCTTGTTTGTATCATTGGTGCTGAGGTGGAGCTTCAAGGCCCCTGCACCAATAACTTGACCTGTTCCAGCCATGCTCTGTCCAAGAAAGCACACCAATGCCTCAACATCATCAGAACGCAAAAGAAGTTTAGCATGTCCCCAGTGATCATCTGGTCACGCTCCTGTCTAAATATATCTTAGACATTGCAATTGTATCCATCTCTACCCCTTCCTCTGGCAACTCATTACATATACCCACCAACCTCTGAGCTTCCCCTAAGCTCCCTTTTAAATCTGTTTCTTCTTACCTTAAATTACTCAGGACATGAAGGGCTATGGGGAGAAGGCAGGAAATTGGGGCTGAGAGGGAAATGCCATGATGAAATGTCGGAGCAGACTCGATGAGCCAAATGGCCTAATTCTGCTCCTATGTCTTATGATCTTAAAACTATATTTACTGGTTTTAGATTTCTTCTACCCTGGGTGAGAGATTGTGACCATCCACCTTATATTCCTCAAAGGCCAGAGCATTTTCAATATCGTACATACCACGTCAGGAAGCATTTAATTGATTCCCAATAACTACACTGCTCATTTGGGAGTGAGGGGTGGCAGGGGCACAGGGGTTCCATGTGGGTTGTCGTTGATTAGTGTCAAGGTGAGGTGGCCCGCAGTGAGTGTCCATCCTCAAGGGGGTAGTGCGCTGGCAATGTTCATAAACTTTGGCGGATCAGTGAAGGTTTTTCACTGGGAAGTATGTACCTCATCTAATGACTGTTTTGTATATTGGGCATGATGGTCACCTTAAATGGAACTAGCTGCCTGAGGAGATGGTTAGAGGTACATACTATGAAAACATCTTGAAGGCATTTGGCTATGTACTTGTATAGGAAAGGCATCAAGGGATATGAGCCTAATTCAGGTAAATGGGACAGGCACCTTGTAGATGTACTCAGTGGTGGGGAGGGCTTTACCTATGATGGACTGGGCTGTATCCAACACTCTTTGTAAAGTTTGTCTACTTTTTGTAGACATGGCTAGATGATAATGATATCTACAAGAGGGATGCAAAATCCTTTAGGGCTTTATAGTCAGACTAGGCAAATAGGCAAGGACGTGACAGATGGAATATAAAGTTGTGAAATGTGCAGCCTTCCATTTTAGCAGGAGAAAAGGAAGGATAGAGATGGATTGGGGTTAGAGTTCAGAGGCTATCTGGATGTAGTTGTAGACAAATCACAGAAAGATAACATGCAGGTGGAACAAGCATTTAGGAAGGCAAAAATGCATTGACCTTTGGGTACAGGAGATATCTGCTTCGACAGGAATGTTGTGTGCATCTGCTTCCTTGCTGTCTAAGAAAGCGTGTACTTACCAATGATAAATGACATGCAATGAAAATCCAACAAAATGATTCCTAGTTAGTGGCTTTAAGATCTTGGTGATTTAGCAGACTGGGCTTATTTTTGCTCGGGTTCAAAAGAATGAGATATTATCACTAAACCATTCAAACTTCTCACAGGGTTTGACAAGCTCGTCAGGTTGTTGATATTTCCCCTGTCACAGGTTCAAACGAAGGGACAGCAATTCAGGGCAGAGCTGAGTAGAAATTGGGCGCCATGGTAGTATAACAGCGCGATACTATTATAGCTGAGGATGTTCCGGAGTTCAGTGTTCAATTCTGATGCCATTCTGTACGTCCTCCCTGTGGAATGTGTGGGTTCCCCTGCGTGCTTCAGCTTCCTCCCACAGTCCAAAGGTTACTAAGTAGGTTAATTGGTCATTGTAAGTTGTCCTGTGAGTAGGTTAGGGTTACTCAGGATTGTGGGGTTGCTGGGGCAACGTGACTCGAAGAGCCAGCTCCGTGCTTTATCAATAAATGAATAAATAATTTTCTTCACCCAGTGGGTAGCAGACCTTTGGAATTCTCTACTCAAGTGGCTGTGGAAGGTCGGTCACTGTGTTCACTCAAAACCAGGATAGAGTTTGACATAAGCACAAGGTTCTGCAGATGTTCAGAAACCAGAGTAACACACACACAAAATGCTGGGGGTGCTAAGTGGGTCAGATAAGTAAGCCCAATCCTTATTCCTTTTCCGACATGTTGGTCCATGACCTCTACTGCCAAGATGAGGTCACTCGCAGGTTAAAGGAGCAACACCTCTCCTTTATTCTGTCTGGGTAGCCTTTAACCTGACGGCATGAACATCGATTTCTCTAACTTCTGATAATTTCTCCCCACTCTCCTTCTTTCTTCTTCAGTTCCACATTCAGGCTCTCCTCTCATCTCTTCTCCTTATGGGCCTATCACCTCCCTCTGGTATCTCTCTTCCTTCTATTTTTCCCACAGTCCACTCTCCTCTCCTATCAGATTCCTTCTTCAGCCCTTTACCTTTTCACCTCACAGCTTCACACTTCACCCCCCCCTTCCCCACCCACCTACCTTCTCCCTCACATGGCTTCACATATCACCTTCAACGTATTCCTTCTCCTCCCGCCACCTCCTTATTCTGGCTTCTTCCCCCTTCCTTTCCAGTCCTGATGAAGGGGTTTGGCCTAATATGTTGCATATTCCCTGTCATTGATGCTGTCTGACCTGCTGAGTTTCTCCTATATTTTGTGCATGTTACCTTGGATTTGGACATATTAAGAGCATCAAGTAATATACTGGAAAGGGTGTTTCAAGAAGATGGTGATGAGATAACCATTCAGCCATGCTGGAATATGCAGATAACATTGGAATCCTGATTTTGTCCTCAATAGCATTAAACCTCAGCTCCTTGAATACTGTCCAACTGAACTATGATGCTTAATTAGGCAAAAACCCTGGTATCCTGTTGTGTCTTATAACTGGAGAATTTATTATGACCAAACAATGCCTGGAAACACGGTGCAGTTGTTCAATGGCCAATCTACACTGTCTGCAGGATAGACTAGGCAACCCAAGTACCTTGATTAACCTAACCGCTATGTCTGCAAGCCTACCCAGGTCAGAGTATGACAGCAACATGAAATTTGCTTATTAGTCTGCTCGGCTGGCACTCTTGATATCAACAATGTACTTCCCCTCAAGTTCTAATTCCCTCATTATCTCTCTCACTGCCCAGACCAATGAAGATCTACCCCATTACTATCACTGCTGAAGGCCCAACAAGAATTGCTAGATAAGTTCACTCCTATTGCTTTCAGTTTCTTGTATCAATGGACAATTATGAAGCTGCAGAAGATCGTGAACACAGCCCAGCACATTACACAAACCAATCTTCCGTCCTTGGACTCACTTTACACCGCATGTTGTCGCAGCAGTGCTGCCAGGATAATCAAGGACACGACCCACTCAGCCAACACACTTTTCGTCCCTCTTCCCTCCAGGAGAAGGCTCAGGAGCTTGAAGACTCATACGGCCAGATTTGGGAACAGCTTCTTTCCAACTGTGATAAGACTGCTGAACAGATCTTGACCCGGATCTGGGCCGTACCCTCCAAATATCCGGACCTGCCTGTTGGTTTTTTTTTTGCACCACCTTACTTTCCATTTTTCTATTTTCTATTTATGATTTATAATTTAAAATTTTAATATTTACTAATTTTAACTATTTTTAATATTTTTAATATTTAATATTTGTAATCCAGGGAGTGTGAAGCGCAGAATCAAATATCGCTGTGATGATTTACGTTCTAGTACCAATTGTTTGGCAACAATAAAGTATGAAGTATAAAGTACAATGTTATCCCAGACCAATCTTAGGCAAGAGAAATATGTAACAATGAACACTGTGAAAGAGCCAGTCTTCCTTATCAAATGCTTATCTCATCTAGCCTGGCCCTAATAGCCTTACATTTAGCAAGATGACATGCAATTGCGTAATATTTGCCTGTTTTAATATACCTCAATTAAGGCTTCAGGGCATCTTCACCTGTACTATTTTGGATAAGTATTAAAGCATCAATTATATGATTCAGGATATAACCACTTAATTTGGTACACAATCTTAACTTTTGGTATAATGTTAGCACAGAAGTCTACTGTGATTTTATTAATTCAGCCAAGATATTGTTCATGCCTTCTCAACACCATCCTTCTTAAATGCAGGTCTACCATCGCCATAAATCTCTCATTTCTTAAAATCATATTCTCAAAATTCATGTTTATAATTCCTAAAACTTTAAAAGCTGATTGAAACTATTCTTGGGTTAGCATGCCAATGTTCCCCCCTTGTTCTCATCAATTCCCACCTCCCAGATTCTACGAATCATCTTAACGCTAGGGCAATTTACAATGCCTAGTTAACCTGCTGGTCCACATGCTCCTGGGATGTGGAAGGAAGGCAGTGCACACAGATGAAGGGAGAATGTGCGAACCCCACATACAGACAGTGACCAAGGTCAGGTCTGAACCCGGGATGCTGGAGGTTTGAGACAACAGCTGAGCTGCCTGTGCCACATTTTGCACCTCTCCTCCTTCCCGAGTCCATAGGCTTCAGACAGAAGTGAATTTTAATGTGGTCAGGTGCCAACCCAGCCACTCATTTCCCCCCAACAAAGCCACCGTTGAGGATGCATTGTACGTCTAATTCCCATAAACCAAAACTGAACTTTCAAATGGCTACATTTTTATCAGTAGACACAAAATACTCTGCAGATGCTGGGGTCAAAGCAACACTCACAACACGCTGGAGGAACTCAGCAGGTCGGGCAGCATCCGTGGAAACGATCAGTCAAAGTTTCGGGCCGGAACCCTTCGTCAGGACTGAAGAGGGAAGGGGCAGAGGCCCTATAAAGAAGGTGGGGGGAGGGTAGGAAGGAGAAGGCTGGTAGGTTCCAGGTGAAAAACCAGTAAGGGGAAAGATAAAGGGGTGGGGAGGGGAAGCAGGGAGGTGATAGGCAGGAAAGGTGAAGAAGGAATAGGGGAAAACACAATGGGTAGTAGAACGAGGCGGAACCATGAAGGAAGTGATAGGCAGCTGGGGGAGGGGGCAGAGTGACATAGGGATAGGGGAAGGGAGAGGGAGGGAATTACCGGAAGCTGGAGAATTCTATGTTCATACCAAGGGGCTGGAGACTACCTAGACGGTATATGAGGTGTTGCTCCTCCAACCTGAGTTTAGCCTCATCATGGCAGTGGAGGAGGCCATGTATGGACATATCTGAATGGGAGTGGGAAGCAGAGTTGAAGTGGGTGGCAACCGGAAGATCCTGTCTGTTGGGGCGGACGGAGCAGAGGTGCTTGAAGAAGTGGTCCCCCAATCTGCGTTGGGTTTCACCGATGTAGAGGAGGCCGCACCGGAAGCACCGGATGCAATAGATGACCCCAACAGACTCACAAGTGAAGTGTTGCCTCACCTGGAAGGACTGTTTGGGGCCCTGAATGGTGGCAAGAGAGGAGGTGTAGGGATAGGTGTAGCACTTATGCTTACAGGGATAAGTGCCGGGTGGGAGATCCGTGGAGAGGGATGTGTGGACCAGGGAGTCGCGGAGGGACCGATCCCTGTGGAAAGCAAAGAGGGGTGGAGAGGGAAAGATGTGCTTAGTGGTGAGGTCCTGTTGAAGGTGGCGGAAGTTGCGGAGGATAATGTGCTGGATCTGGAGGCTGGTGGGGTGGTAGGTGAGGACAAGGGGAACTCTGTCCCTGTTGTGCTGGCGGGAGGATAGGGTGAGGGCCGAAGTGCGGGAAATGGAGGAGATGCAGGTGAGGGCATCATTGATGACGGCAGAAGGGAAACCACGATCCTTAAAGAAAAAGGACATTTGAGATGTCCTGGAGTGGAAATCCTCATTCTGGGAGCAGATGCGGCGGAGACGGAGGAAGTGGGAATAGGGAATGGCATTTTTGCATGTGGCGGGGTGGGAAGAGGAATAGTTGAGGTGATTATGAGAGTCAGTGGGATTGTAGAAGATGTCAGTGGTTAGTCTGTCTCCAGAGATGGAAACCGAGAGACCAAGAAAGCGGAGAGAAGTGTCCGAGATAGACCAAGTGAACTTGAGGGCTGGGTGGAAGTTTGAAGTAAAGTTAATGAAATTGACGAACTCAGCATGGGTGCAGGAAGCAGCACCAATGTAGTCGTCAATGTAGCGAAGGAAAAGTTGGGGAGCAGTACCAGAATAGATTTGGGGCACAGACTGTTCCACATAACCAACGAAGAGGCAGGCGTAGCTGGGTCCTCACCCACATCTCCTCCATTTCCCGCACTTTGGCCCTCACCCCATCCTCCTGCCACCACAACAGGGACAGAGTTCCCCTTGTCCTCACCTACCACCCCACCAGCCTCCGGATCCAGCACATTATCTTCCGCAACTTCCGCCACCTTCAACAGGACCCCACCACTAAGCACATCTTTCCCTCTCCACCCCTCTCTGCTTTCCGCAGGGATCGGTCCCTCCGCGACTCCCTGGTCCACACATCCCTCCCCACGAATCTCCCACCCGGGACTTATCCCTGTAAGCGTAAGTGCTACACCTGTCCCTACACCTCCTCTCTTGCCACCATTCAGGGTCCCAAACAGTCCTTCCAGCTGTGAGTCTGTTGGGGTCATCTATTGCATCCGGTGCTCCCAGTGTGGCCTCCTCTACATCGGTGAAACCTGACACAGATTGGGGGACTGCTTCTTTGAGCACCTCCACTCCGTCTGCCACAACAGACAGGATCTCCCGGTTGCCACCCACTTCAACCCTGCCCCCCATTCCCATTCCATTATGTCCGTACATGGCCTCCTCCACTGCCATGATGAGGCTAAACTCAGGTTGGAGGAGCAACACCTCATATACTGTCTAGGTAGTCTCCAGCCCCTTGGTATGAACATAGAATCCTCCAACTTTCGGTAATTCCCTCCCTCTCCCTTCCCCTATCCCTATGTCACTTTGCCCCCTCCCCCAGCTGCCTACCACCTCCCTCATGGTTCCACCTCCTACTACCCATTGTGTTTTCGCCTATTCCTTCTTCACCTTTCCTGCCTATCCCCTCCCTGCTTCCCCTCCCCCACCCCTTTATCTTTCCCCTTACTGGTTTTTCACCTGGAACCTACCAGCCTTCTCCTTCCCACCCTCCCCCCACCTTCTTTATAGGGCCTCTGCCCCTTCCCTCTTCAGTCCTGATGAAGGGTTCCGGCCCGAAATGTTGACTGATCATTTCCACGGATGCTGCCTGACCTGCTGAGTTCCTCCAGTGTGTTGTGAGTGTTGCTTTTTTTTTATCAGTAACACTTCAAGAAAGAATGTCAATCATCCAACTTTCCCACACCTGTAAGTCAAGAATAGATTGAACAAAAAACTGTTTCCTGATTCCTCACATGCAAGCTATAAATATCGTGTTAACTTACATATAACCTCAGGGCTATGTTTAGAAATAGTTGGTACTTAGCGAACACACCAATTTTGGCTGTATTTCTCTATCGTCCCAGCACTGGAAGCAATTTAGTTCATCTCTCAACTTACTGATGCACTATCACTTGCTCAAAAGCTTTGGGGCTCCAAATCTCTTGACAAGATTTTGAGCATCCTGAGTTAGGCCAAAGGATCTGTATTACTATATGACTCTACTATCACATATAATTGCCCCTTAACAACTACTTAATCACTGAAAATCCAGTAGTGGGAATGTGTTCTGATATTTAGATATCCAAGTTCATAAGCGTGTGTGTGTGTCTGTGCTTGGGTTTATGTTTGAAAGCACTTATTCATGTCTGTCTGTGGTTTCACAGTCATCAAGTTCAACGTTCATTTATTATCAAAGTTTGTATACATTATACAACCTTGAGATTTGTCTCCTTATAGGCAGTCGCAAAACAAAGACCCCCCCCCAAAAAAAATATTTAAAAAGGACTGCCAAACACCCATGTGCAGAGAGAAGAAAAAAATCTTTAACAAGATTAGGTTTGGTTTTGTATTCTGTGATTGTGACATTTGTACTCTTAGCTCCGACCCAGTGGTAACATGATAGTTTCATTGCCAGATGTGTAAACATCCTGAAATGTTAACTCCATTTCTGTCTCATCAGATGCTGACTGAGCTGCTGAGCGTTTCCGGGATTTTCTTCCATTAAAGCACTGGATGTTAAGTTGCTCCTCTGATGTGGCCCAGCAAGCTACAGTTCAGAGTGGAAGTAGAGAATGTACATAGAAGACAAAAGAGAGAACACAGAGCGCCGAACATGGAACATTTTGGCCCACAATGTCTGCACTGAACACAATGCCAAATTAAACTACAGGTGTAATTCTCCTCTGCATGATCTGTATTTTCCCCATCCCCTGCATATTCATGTAAATATCTAACAGCCTCTTAAATGCCTGGCTGTCTCTGCTTCCACCACCACCCCTAGCATTACGTTCCAAGCACTGAACACTCTCTACGTAAAAAAAAACTGACCAGCACATCCCTTTAACCTTTACCCCCATCACCTACCAGTACTCTAGTACTTGACACTACAACCCTGGAAAGATTATTCTGGCTGACTAACCTGCATAACAACTCCGATTCAGAGTTTTGTTCCAAAACATCAGCAATTCACTTCCTCCCATGGAAGCTGCTCAATTTGTTGAATACTTCTAGCACCTTTTTTTATGTTGTGGATCCTTACCACTAACCGAGGGGTCTGTGGGCCCCTGATCTCGCAGATTCCTTGTTGTATCTTATCATCAGATCTCCCCTCAACCTCCAGCACTCCAAAGAAAGCAGCCTGACCTCTCCTTGCAGATGAGCAATAAATGATAGCCGGTGACTGTGGGAAAACACTTCTGCTCTGATATGCCTTGCTGATGAACACAGATCACGTCCATTCATTCAGCAGAGAAACCAGACCTTCAGCCAGAAGCGAATTTTAATGTGGTCCCATGTCAGTATAAGTAGCCATTATCTAACACCATAATCACATATTCCTAGCATTGTTATGCTTGATTTTTATAGCAAGTCTCCGGTAACCCATTTATACTGATCTCATTTACCAGCAGTTGGCCTGTGGTGATTCAATGTTGTGAGTGCCGTTGCCTCCACCGGAGGCAGTGCCCACCAGAGTCCAACCAATTCTTGTGAAAAATGATCTGTCAGCTGCCATGGTTTCACATTGGTGACTGGGATAGCACATCCAACTCCACAGGGGAAGTGTAAATATGAACACCACACAAATCGCAGAATCATCAAACGGTTCCGGCACTAAAGGTTCAGTTTAATCAAATCCAGGTGCTCCCATTTGCCCTTCTCCCCACTGCCCTACAAGCTCATTCTTCTTTTTTCGGATGTTTGGTACTGCAACTGCTCTACCCGTGACTGTAAGAAATTGCAGAGAGTTGTGGACACAACTCAGCACGTCACAAAAAGCGGTCTCCCCCCATGGACTCTGTCTACGTTTTTCACCTCGTCAGTAAGACATCCAGCATATTCAAAGACCCCACTCACCCTGAACATTCTCTCTTCCACCTCCTCCCATTGGGCAGAGATATGAAAGCACATGCCATTAGGCTCAAGGGCAGTTTCTCTGCCACTATTATAAAACAAGTGAACGGTCCCCTTGTACAAGAAGGTGGAGTCTTAATCTTCACAATCTACCTCATTGTGGCCTTACTGTCTGCCCCTGCTACAATTTCTCTATAACTGTGACATCTTATTCTACATTACATAATCAATTTGTCTTGTGCTACCTCAATACACTGACCTGCATTGATGGCACATAAAACGAGGTTTTTCATTGTAGCTCAGTACATGTGACGATAATACATTTGCTACGTTTAAACCTTTGCTACACCCGCTGCTGCGCTCTGAACACTTCATCACACGCTATCTGAAATAACTTTTCCTTCTGTCCCTTCTGGTTCTTTTGTTGATCACTTTCATTCCGCGTTCCCTAGTTCCAGGCCCCTCTGCCGATGGGAACTGTTTGTACTCTATCAGGTCTAACCATACCCTCCATGATGTTAAACACTTCTGTCAGGTACCACTGCAATCCCTTCTGTTCCAAGGAGAAGCATCCAGCTACTTCGGTCTTTGCACATAGCAATATTTCCTCATTCTTGGGATTTTTTTTTGTAAATCCAAAGCCTTCTTCCTAAAGCGTGGCCAAATTCAGTGCTCACATTATGATGCTCTTGCTCTTGTGGCTCTGTACCTCTATTTATAAAGTCCAGGCTGTTTCTTAACCCCTGTCAATGGACAATGCTCACTCCCTCACTTCCACCCCCAGCTGCACACCTGCCTGTACCACATAACTGCCTGCACATGTTTATCTAAATCTCTGTTAGATACTGCTAACATATTTGCTTCTGTCACTTCCCCTGGCAGCGCAGTTCAGGCACCTACCGTTCCCTGTCTAAAAAGAATTAGCCTACACCATCTCCTTTACATAGAGATAGAACGTAGGACAGTAGAGCACAGGAACTGATCCTTTGGTCCATAAAGTCTGCACTGAACACAATGCCAAGTTAAATTAATTCTCTTCTGCCCACTCATCATGGGCTGTAGGGCGTGTTCCTGCACTGGCCTTACAGTCTTCTTCCTGTTCACATGGCAATTGGATATCAGAAAATATTATTTCCAATGTTCTCTGCCACTTTTTCATGCTCTTCCTTTTTTGAAAAGTTCCCCTTGTCATTCTGTAACGAACTTGGTCACCACGTCTGGTCTTACTCTGTAACAGTTTCTTCATAAACACAAGAGATTCTGCAGATACTGGATATCCAGAGTAACACACACAAAGTGCTGGAGGAACTCAGCAGGTCAGGCAGCATCTATGGAAATGAGTAAACAGTTGATATTTCAGGCCAAGACCCTTCATCAGGACGCAGCAGTTTCTGCCCCACTGTGATCAGACTCCTGAACCCCTTTCCTCTTCTCCTGAGCCTATTTCTGGGAATGGAAACGTTCTCGGACTCTTAATTTTACCTCTGCGTTATTGCATTATTGACATTTTAGTATTTCTTTTTGCAGTACTTCACACTGCACTATTATCCTTTCACCATTCTATTGTATCATTCTCTCGTTAGGCAATTGATGTTGTTTGCTATTTACCATGTCACTGTTTACACTGTGAGCTTCATGCGAGCAAGAAAATTCATTGCACCCTGGTGCATAAGACAATAAACTAATCTGTATCTGTAACAAGGGATCAGATTAGAGCCAAAAGAAAGGCTGGCTGCATTTAAAGTGGACTGATTACTTGGTCCAGATGGAATACACCCAGGAATACAGATGGAAGCTGGAGGGACATTTCACAGCATCTGGTCATAATCTTCACTTGAAACCGAGATGTGTGGGAACTTCTTCTTTCTGAGGGTTGTGAATCTCTGGAATTCTCTGCCCTAGAGCAGTGGAGGCTAGATAATTGGGTGCTCTTAAAAGGGAGGTAGATACATTCTTGAGGGGTAGGGAATTGAGAGCTCTGGTGAACTGATGCAGAGAAGGAGATGAGACCTGAGGTAGATGAGCCATGATTATATTGAACAGTAGGTCAGGCTTGAGGGGCCAAGGAAATACCCTGCTCCTATTTTCTCGTGTCTTCATCTATTATTTGCTCTTTTGATTACTTTTAGACCATCCTTGGAGCTTGGTTTTGATTTCTCTCCCCTCAATACAAACACTGTGCCTGAAACAAATCCACTTCAGAGTCCTTCCATTGCTCCTCGCTCAAGTGCAGATTCTATTCTGCTGTCTTAAGACTATTGACTGGATCTCCTGTATGATAAAAAGGACTTTTAACCTCACAATCTACCTTGTTACAGCCTTGCACTTTAATGTCAACCTGCACTGCTCCTTCTCTGTAATTGTAACATTATATTCTGCATTTTGTGTGTTTATTTTTCTTTTCCCTTGTGCTGCCTCAGTGCACTGATGTGATGAATTGATCTGTCTGGATGGCATCCAAAACACAGTTTTTCATCTTACCTCTGTACATGTGACAATAATAAATCAATTTGCCAAATGGCAGTGTTGTCTGCCCAGCTTTAATGCACATTCCCGACAATGGGACTATCTACAGTATGTTTGGATGGTACAGTGGCACAGTAGGTAAAACAGTTGCCTCACAGCAATCCAATCCTGACATCAGGTTCTGTCTGTGTGGAGTTTGCACGTTCTCCCTGTGACTATGTGGGTTTCCTCCTGGTACTCCAGTTTCCTAAAGCATGTGGGCAGGTAGGTCGATTGGTCTCTGTAAATTTCTCCTAGAATAAGTGACTGGTAAAATTGATGGGAAGGTGGGGAGAATAGATTGCAAGGAAAATTGTGGGGTGGGGGGGAGTGGGGGAAATGTGAGCCAGCATAAGTGGAATGGTCTCCCAGGTCATTAGGAAATACGGAAATTATAAATGTGGAATGATTTCAACAGTTTCTGCTGCAGAAGCGAGAGTTTAATACTGCTGAATGAAAGTTGCAAATATAACCAACTTTTTACTTACCTTCTTCTTTCCCAACCAGACTTCATGAGTATCAATTTTTTTAACTTCCTGTGACCACTTCCCTCTGTCTTTTTTTTCCCTTATCCCATGAGTCGCTGTCACCCTTATCACCCCACCTCTTTCTCCTCCCCTGCCCTCTTAATTTGTGCAACTCCCACACGTACCGGTTTCCCTCTTCAACTCCTTTGCTTTATTCCATTTCCTATCAGACTCCATCTTCTTCAGCTCATTTTTACTTTCACCTATCACCCCTCAACTTCTTACCACATCCCACTCTCCCCCTCCCTCTTCCCATCACCCAATACCTGGATCCTCCTATCACCTGCCAGCCCTTGCTCCACCCTTTCTCCCCACCTTTTGTGCTGGCTGTCTCCCTTCCTTCTTTCCAGACTCGATGAAAGCTCTTCACCTGAAAGATTTCATTCCACAGATGCCCCCGACCTGCTGAGTTTCTCTAGCTCTTTTGTGTGCTGTTCCAGTGTCTTACCATGTGCCGTATGTTACAACCTTAAGCACTTGACTAGAACTTGTTAGGTTACGTAATATCTGCTGTCTTGATGGAAC
Source organism: Mobula birostris (assembly GCF_030028105.1). Lineage (NCBI taxonomy): Eukaryota > Metazoa > Chordata > Chondrichthyes > Myliobatiformes > Myliobatidae > Mobula > Mobula birostris. Next base: position 120,432,733 of record NC_092371.1, read on the forward strand.
ACCACAAAGACGATGTTGACAGTTTCTGCTTCTAAGAATGAATGAATTCAGCTTTCTGCAAGAACTGAGTTTGGGATTTAGCTGGCAGGACGATGTTAAAACAAAGCTTTGCACTAGATCATTCACCCTTGAGTTCACTGCATCGAATTGGCCACCATGCCCTCTGCAGCCTGTCCTAGTGAATTCTCTATGCACTGGGTTTTGGCTAAGGGGTTATATACCACGGTGGTCCATTATAAACCACCCGTGATCAAGCTGGAAAATGTACCCATTCCTATCCATTCTGACTTAGCTATACTGGGATTGCCAGCAGGAAAAAACACAAGAAATAGAAGCAGGAGTAAGACAACTGGTCCTTTCCCCTTGCTTCGCCATTCACTTGGTCTTATGCCTCAACACCACTGTCCTGTCCGTTGAATACCCTAAAGTCAAAAAATCTATTGATGAATGCCTTGAATATAGTCAACAGCTGATCCTCCACACCCCTCTTTTGGGTAGAGAATCCCAAGGATTCACCATTCTCTAGGCGGTGAAATTTCTGCTTATCTCGGTCCTGAATGGACTTCTCATTTTGAAGTTAAAAATCTAGATTCTGGGCACTCTATTTGGGGGAATTATCATCCTCATGGTTACTGCTATTCTGTATGTTTCAATGGTTGGGCCTCTCATTAAGCATCACAGACTTATACAGCACAGAACCAGCCTTTTGCACCCCCTCTCCATGTCCATTCTGACCATGGAGTATTATTTAAACCAATTCCACTTACCTGCACTTATTTCCTATACTTTTATGCCTTGGCAGTTCAAATGTTTGTCTCGATAGTGTTAATTATTGTGAGGGTACTTACCTCCACACACTAAGACAACGCACTTCAGATTTCAGTTACCTGCTTTGTGAAATATTTTTTCTTCAGATTCCATCGCAGGCACCCACCCCTTATCTTAACCCTATGCTCTCTGATTTTATGCACCTCTGTTAAGAGGGAAATTTTTTTGCTGTCCACCCTATCCATGCCCCTCATGGATTTGTGTACAACAGTTAGGTCCCCCTCACTCTGGTCTACTCAGGGGAAAACAGACCTAATCTTTCCAGTCTCTCTGCAGAGCTGCATTGCTCTATCCCAGACAACTTCCTGGTGAATTTCCTCTGCACTACCTTATTCTTCCTCATGTGTAACAACCAAAACTGTACGTTATACTCCAGATGTGGCCAAACCAGTGTTTCACAAAGTCGATTCATAACTGCTCTTCTGTTATATCTGCCCCAGCAAGTAACCTGTATGTCTTCTTCATGACCTTATCTATCTGTGTTATCACCTTCAGGGACTTTTGGAGTTGTCCACCAAGGTCTCTCTGTTTCTCAGTAATCTCTTGGGTATGACCCAAGATGATTCAGCATTATCTCACACTTACTGGGATTAAATTCCAACCCCCATTTCTTGTACACCTTACAACTCATCAGTCTCATTCTTGAGCCAAGTATTATTCTTTGCTTGATCAACAAAACGAACAATTTATATGTCAACTCTGAACTTACTAATCATACCTCTCCTACATTGATATTGAAATTATCATTGTGTAAACCACAGTATAGATCCCTCTGCAACAGTACATATCCCTCCATGGGCTTTTACTCATACAAATAATAGTCCACTCTTACTCTCTGCCCTCTATTTCCAAGCCAACTTTGGGACCAATTTGTCATCTTGTGTTGGATGCCACAGGTTCTAGTGGTTTAGAATAGAATAGAATAGTACAGCACAGTACAGGCCATTTGGCCCACAATGTTGTGCCAACCCTCAAACCCTGCCTCCCACATAACCCCCCACCTTAAATTCCTCCATATACCTATCTAATAGTCTCTTAAACTTCACTAGTGTATCTGCCTCCACCACTGACTCAGGCAGTGCATTCCACGCACCAACCTTTCTCTGAGTAAAAAACCTCCCTCTAATATCCCCCTTGAACTTCCCACCCCTTACCTTAAAGCCATGTCCCCTTGTATTGAGCAGTGGTGCCCTGGGGAAGAGGTGCTGACTATCCACTCTATGCTATTCCTCTTAATATCTTGTACACCTCTATCATTTCTCCTCTCATCGTCCTTCTCTTCAAAGAGTAAAGCCCTAGCTCCCTTAACCTCTGATCGTAATCCATACTCTCTAAACCAGGCAGCATCCTGGTAAATCTCCTCTGTACTCTTTCCAATGCTTCCACATCCTTCCTATAGTGAGGCGACCAGAACTGGACACAGTACTCCAAGTGTGGCCTAACCAGAGTTTTAAAGAGCTGCATCATTACATCGCGGCTCTTAAAGTCTATCCCTCGACTTATGAAAGCTAACACCCCATAAGCTTTCGTAACTACCCTACCTACCTGTGAGGTAACTTTCAGGGTTCTGTGGACATGTACCCCCATATCCCTCTGCTCCTCCACACTACCAAGTATTCTGCCATTTACTTTGTACTCTGCCTTGGAGTTTGTCCTTCCAAAGTGTACCACCTCACACTTCTCCGGGTTGAACTCCATTTGCCACATCTCAGCCCACTTCTTCATCCTATCAATGTCTCTCTGCAATCTTTGACAATCCTCTACACTATCTACAACACCACCAACCTTTGTGTCGTCTACAAACTTGCCAACCTACCCTTCTACCCCCACATCCAGGTTGTTAATAAAAATCACAAAAAGTAGAGGTCCTAGAACAGATCCTTGTAGGACACCGCTAGTCACAACCCTCCAATCTGAATGTACTCCCTCCACCACCACCCTCTGCCTTCTGCAGGCAAGCCAATTCTGAATCCACCTGGCCAAACTTCCCTGGATCCCATGCCTTCTGACTTTCTGAATAAGCCTACCGTGTGGAACCTTGTTCAATGCCTTGCTAAAATCCATATAGATCACATCCACTGCACTACCCTCATCTATATGCCTGGTCACCTCCTCAAAGAACTCTATCAGGCTTGTTAGACACAATCTGCCCTTCACAAAGCCATGCTGTCTGTCCCTGATCAGACCATGATTCTCTAAGTGCCCATAGATCCTATCTCTAAGAATATTTTCCAACAACTTTCCCACCACAGACGTAAGGCTCACTGGTCTACAATTACCCGGACTACCCCGACTACCTTTTTTGAACGAGGGGACAACATTCGCCTCCCTCCAGTCCTCCGGTACCATTCCCGTGGACAACAAAGACATAAAGATCCTAGCCAGAGGCTCAGCAATTTCTTCCCTCGTCTCGTGGAGCAGCCTGGGGAATATTCCGTCAGGCCCCGGGGACTTATCCATCCTAATGTATTTTAACAACTCCAACACTTCCTCTCCCTTAATATCAACATGCTCCAGAACATCAACCTCACTCATATTGTCCTCACTGTCATCTAGTTCCCTCTCATTGGTGAATACCGAAGAGAAGTATTCATTGAGGACCTCGCTCACTTCCACAGCATCCAGGAACATCTTCCCACCTTTATCTCTAATGGTCCTACCTTCACTCCTGTCATCATTTTGTTCTTCACATAATTGAAGAATGCCTTGGGGTTTTCCTTTACCCTACACGCCAAGGCCTTCTCATGCCCCCTTCTTGCTCTTCTCAGCCCCTTCTTAAGCTCCTTTCTTGCTTCCCTATACTCCTCAATAGACCCATCTGATCCTTGCTTCCTAAACCTCATGTATGCTGCCTTCTTCCAGCTGACTAGATTTTCCACCTCACTTGTCACCCATGGTTCCCTCACCCTACCATTCTTTATCTTCCTCACCGGGACAAATTTATCCCTAACATCCCGCAAGAGATCTCTAAATAGTTTGATAATGGCTCTATCTGTTCTGGTACTTTGGTTCCCATACCCCTGAAACTCTACTTTAACTCTTACCAACCCCCCACCCCCCCACCCCCCCACCCCCACCTCTGTGTAGCACTAGCAAACTTTCCCACTGGGATATTAGTCCCCCTGCATTTCAGGTGCAAACTCTCCCTCCATACAGGTCCCACCTTCCCTGGAAGAGAACCCAGTGATCCAGAAATCTGACCCTCTCCCTCCCGCACCAACTCCTTAGCCATGTGTTAAGCTGTAGGATCTTCCTGCTTCTCATTAGCACGTGACACATGTACCAGTCCCTGAGATCACAACCCTGGGGGTCCTGCCCTTAAACTTAGTACTTAACTCCCTGAACTCCCTTTGCAGAACCTTGTCACTCTTCCTACCCATGGTATTGGTACCCACATGGACCATGACCTTTGGCTGTTCACCCTCCCACTTAAGAATGCTATGGACTCAACCTGAGAGGTCTCTGACCCTGGAACCCAGGAGGCAAAAAAACCATCTGGGAATTCCATTCTCATTCACACAACCTCCTTTCTGTTCCCCTAACCAATGAATCCCCTATCATTGCAGTTCACCTCTTCCCACTCTCCCCTTCCTTGTTGCGCCAGAGAGCCAGAATCAGTGTCAGAGACCTGACCACTGTGGCTTTCCTCTGTTAGGTCGTCCCTCTCCTCCCCCCCACCACAACAGTATCCAAAGAGGTATACCCTTTGTTGAGGGGAATAGCCACAGGGATACTCTGCACTGGCTGCCTATCACCTCTCCCCCTTCTGATGGTTATCCATTTACCTGTGTCCTTGTGTCCTACACCTTGGGTGTGACTACGTTCCTGTATGTCCTGTCTATCAACCCCTCAGCCTCCCAATTGATCTGGAATTCATTCGTTTCCAAATCCTTACATCGTCTTTTAGAAGCTGCAGCTGAATGCAGTTATGCAGATGTAATCATTAGGCACACTGGAGATCTCCCTGCCTTCCCACGTCCCAAAAGAGGAGCATTCCACCATCCTGTCTGGCATGCCCACTGCTTTAAATGGGCAATAAGAAAGAAAGAAAGAATAAATAACAAAAAAAGCCTCTCCTCACTGAAACCTTGATGAGCCAAAGCCTCAACTCCCCACTCTAACACTGGCCCACTCACATAATGGCCACTCTGCTTAAACATAACTTTTTTTTATTGGACCTTGCCAAGTGCCTAATTGTGTGCAAGCCAATGCCTCCTTGTGAACTGTGGCGTGCAAAATGTGCCGACTTCTCCCACTTGGTTCTTTTAAACTCTCTCTCCTTCTATGCCACCCATAGAACAAAGAAATACAATAGAATCACTGAAAAACTACACACAAAGACTGGCAAACAACCAATATGCAAAGGACAAACTGTACAAATGCAAAAAAAAATGCATGCATACATACACACATAAATAATTAATACTGAAAACATGTGGTGTAGAGTCCTTGATGGTGAATTTATAGATTGTGTTCAGTGATTAATTCACTGTAGAGGTAAGTGAAGTTATCCACGCTGGTTCAGGACCCTGATGCTAATGGGTAATATCTGATTTGAACCTGGTAATGTAGGTCCTGAGGCTCCTGTATCTTCTTCCTGATGGCAGCAGTGAGAAGAGAGCATGGCCTGGATGGTGGGGGTCCTTGATGATGGATGCTGCTTTTTTGCGGCAGTTATTTGGTTATGCTGGCATTGAATGGAGAGGTTGTTGATGTGGCACCATTCAACTGGTTTTTCACTCTACCTCCTATATGCAGATTTGTCACAGGCTGTCAGTTTCACTGTGGGAAGCCGATTAAGAGAATTGCTTTGGAAATTGACAAGCAATCACTTCTATTGATACTTGTGCAACAGTACTCCATTAAACAATTTAGTGTCTGGTGATACTTCAAACCCATCAAAACCAACCACTGAGCATGGGACATCCTGATGCTGTAACTAGACAGAGGGAGATAATAAATAGATGCTCATGTTAATTGACCTCTTTCAACACCAGTCATTACAATACTGTCTAGCTCTTAATATAATCAAATCCCTTGGGAATTTTCCTTTAACTTGTCTGCTTGTGATATTTTGTGCCCCTCATCCATGCACTCCTAACTTTTTAATTCCTGGATGCAATTCTATACTTCCATCAGATCTCCATAACTTTAACTATGTTTCCACTTTTAAAATTTTACCAACTCCAAATATCACTTAATAACCATGGATCTTTGTTCTACTGTCCAAATCTTTCACCCTTACATGGACATATTGACTCTGAACTCTGATTTCAGTTTTAAACGATTCTCTTATTTGAGGTCCACCTACCTACAACTGGGTGCTCTGAATCTAATTTTGGCAGGGCCTGCTTATGATATTGTGATCACCCTTCCTCCAGTTTGGAACTTTGGTTTCTATTATATCCTTTTCGTGACTGCCTTGAAAATAGATCTATAATTATTTTCCTTAAAATGCTCTCCCACTCACACTTCTATCAATAATCCAACTCCAAGATTACATCCAATCCTCCCCTTCTCTTTTTGGACATTCCAGGTACTGACACAAAAAGCTGTCCCAGCCACATTTAAAAAGCTTCACCCCTTCTAAGCATTTCAAACTATGACGAATCCAGTTAATATTAGGAAAGATAAAGTCTACTACCACTGTAAACTTGTTCTTAAATCTCGCTGTGACTTGCCATCTGTGAGGAGCCTTTAATAACTTAGCAAAGCTCTCGCTGACATTTTGTTTCTAAGCTCTCGTAGGATTTCCTCCCTTGTTACTGCTGTGATGGTCTGCTCCTTAAAGGGGAGCTGTAATGGAGAGCGGGAGGGAAGAGTAGCTTCCATGGAATGAAGGGCATGCTTCATTCATTCTGAACCAGCAGGTTCAAGAACAGCTACTCACCTTCAACCAACCTACTCTACAGTATAGCAACACCCTGACCTTTTTGGTTACTTTGCGCGTTGGTTCTTCTGATTATGTTCTTTCTTGTAAAAACAGTGAATAATCTCTGCTAAATTAATGTTTTTCTTGTGAATGTTATGTGCCCATGATGCTGCTACAACTAAGTCTTTTTGTTCCACCTGTGCTTACATGTACTTGTGCATATGACAATAAACTTGACTTTGACTATGATGCTGGATCTCAGTATGGGTACCTTCATGACGTGTACTGGCAATATCGCGACCCGAGTGAGGAGGAGAGACAGATTCCCATGTATAGTTGGTAATCAGAGTTTATTCATAAGAATCCCAAAAGACCATCAGCGACTCAGCTGAGCGACATTGCGAGAAGTAACTTTCTCAAAACTAGGATCCGCAATTAACACTGATGGATGTTTGCTTAAATAATACAAATCACACAGGATCCCTGAGCCTATCAAAATAAATTTAAGAAGTTCAAACAGAAAATACCAGGAGACCGCATTCCAAAGTGTGAGTCGCTCGAGGAAGACACAAGGAACTCTAAATGATAAACAACTCTTATTAAACAACAAATAACTGATTCATGTGCTGGCAAAACTTTGGCGCTCAATGCTCTCTGGCTCCCCCAGAGGCCCGAAGAGCTCATTGCAGTTACCCAAGTGATCCTTTATCAATCAACAACCTCTTCTGTAGATCTCATCCTTTTGAATAGTTGAGTATGGGCCCAGTACTCTTAATCCCTTCTCATTAGGCAAACTCACTATCCAGGTATCATATTCCAAGTGTGGCCTTGCCAAATCCCTGTAAACTTGAAGCAAGGAGGCAGACCTATGTGCCCAGGGCAGATGTGTTGTCAATCACCCAACAAGGGCACGCAAGGCTGTCCACCATCACGAGGTGCCTGACACAAAAGAGGTAAACCATGCAGATTGACTGTTTACAGACAGCACAAGCTTTGCATTCAAGCCTCTGTCACAGGCAAATGGAAGAATGAAGTGGAAAGGCTAAGCTTCAGTAACTTTTAATGACAGGTTCTGTTAGGGTTAAAAAAGCAACACTGTCATTCCACAGTGATTAGATCTGATTAGAAGACATCAGCTGTGCACCCTAAAGACTTGTCTTCTTGTTAGGCCTGGATTTCTCCCTCCCTCACTAATCTTGTCCCTCAATAGCTCTCCACGCCTGCTTGATCTACAATGGAGCAGTGCCTGGGTTCTCAGTCCAACCATCATTCTGCAGAGACACGGCCTTTTCCCCCTTACAGCTCATCTTTATAACAAGAAGTGAACTTCAATGGATGTGCTTTCACTCAAGCCGGTCAAAGTTTACTTTGAGTTACTATGACAATGGTTCAACATGATTTGTGAGATAAGTAAAGTCAGATGCCTTTGCTCCCACAGCTTATCTCCTTTTCCTGAGGGAGAGTGTGACCTACTTTAGAAAAATAACAAAACTTTGTTCCGACCACCTTCAACAGAACAGTGAGGAACGTCCATCAGACATTTTACTTGTTTCATGAAAAGGAATCGCTTCTGGTTCAGCTCTGAACGCGGAGACAGATTTCTTTAAAGCATTCTGGGCACTTAGAAAAATCCTTCTTACTTTTGCCACAGTAGTTTGCTCTGTGTGTTGCCAAGGCCTGGCATTCAGTTAAGTTTAGGGTAATTTATGTGAAAAAAAAGTTAGTATTGCAGCAATTAAAAAACAAAATATCTCCATCTAATATACTCCTTGGTATTTTATATTATTTATTTGTCCGTCATTTGGAAGATGGCAGCTGAATGCAGATTCCAATGTCATATGGTCAAATATTTTATTGATCTATGGATTTACTGAGATCATCACACTTAAAATGTGAAAATGTTCATTTTTAACATTGTTTCATAAATCTTTGATGGTCAGATATTTTATTGATCTATGGATTTACTGAGATCATCGCACGTAAAATGTGAAAATGTTCATTTTTAACATTGTTTCATAAATCTTTGATCGAGACCATGTTGTTTCTTTGTTTTAATTCACTTTTGTTTCAAATGCGGATGAAAAGAATCCCTCCGCCCTGCCTCTGAGCCAGTCGCTTGGCTGATTCCAGCACGTACGTGCGGCATGTCACGTACGAGAAGATCTCAGCGCAATGTGCTGATCGAAGATGACTGCTCCGCTTTCGCTACTTAACAAATCTGCCCACGGAGAAAAATTCGGAGAGACACGGTGGCTCGACATTCACTGAAAATGCCCTCCCCGATGTCAGGCCTGAGATGGCCGACGCCTTCACGGGCTACTGGCTACGCCTAGGTAACAAGCCACGAGACAGAAGCTGTTGCTTCCGATACATCAATCAGCACGCCATTTATTAAGGGGTCTTTTCTAAAAAAATATTCAAGCCCAAATATCTGCACTCATTAACATCACACGTTGCATTTCGCTTGACATGTTATTAGTAAAAACTGTGGTGTAATTAGTTTTAGGTAAAACACTGAAATGGCTGACATTTCAGTGACAAAAGCCTGCCCTGCTGATGAGAAATTCCTGTGAGCTAGGCTTCTGGTGACACTTGGACCAGAACCGCTCTCGCCACAGTGAACAAAGAAGTAGATGCTGTTTGAGCACTTCTCAAGCCCATGAAAGCACTCTCATGACAGACCCAAGTAAACCTCAACGATAATATGTTGGAACAGGAAAGGGAAAAGTAAACAAGGCTGTGCAAGATGTAAGATCAACCTATGTCAAAAAGGAGTTTAACTGTAGAAGACCCAGTCAGACCAATGCTAAACAAAGGGCATTTAGTTATAACAATTCAACTGCCACATGAAGGAGGAATTTGCATTTATAGAGAAGTGAAATGCTACAGTTGTTGGAAATCTTAATGAAAATAAAAAAAACTGGAAAGCTAGTCAGGCAGTAACTGTGGAGAGAGAAGTAATGGTCCTTATTTCAGGTCAATGAACCTTTCTGCAAGCTCTTTAACCTGAAATGCCCATATGTTCTGTTCATATATCTAGATTGGGTTTAAATTCTTCTTATTCTTGGTCAGTTCTCTGTATCGAGGGTGACCTGCCTCCATTCCAGAACTTTGTGTTGTAAGATCTAATGAGGTCAATGTGGACACTGCAGACTCTTCCAGAGCTGGGTTGGGTTTCTAGGTAGTTTGTGGGATAGCGGACTCCTTCCATAACTCAGCCACATGTTTATTTCATGCAGGGCATATTGACTGTTTGAAAGTATCCTGGTTCCATCATGGTCTGATAAGCAAATTCAAAAGCTGCAGAGAGTAGAGGACATGGCCCAGTACGTCTCTGCCCACCATTGGTGGTATCTCCAGGAGCAACTGCCTCTAAAAGGTATTTATCGTCAAAGATTTCCCTTCCTTCAACACCAGGGCCTTTTTTGCCACTACCATCAGGAAGGAGGTACAGAAGCTTGAAGTCCCACACCACCATGTTATTGAACAGCTAGTCCTCTTCAACCTTCTGTATTTAGAATACTGATTCATCTTTGGGAAGTACCTATCCTGTGCTTTCTGAATTGCTCTCAAAAACTCCAGTTATTACTGTTATGCCATCATCCCTGATCGTGTCTCCTTCCAATTAACTTCGGCCCGCTCCTCTCTCATGCCTCTGTAATCCACTTTACTCCACTAAAATACATACATCTGACTTTAGCTTCCAGGGGCGGCGCTGAAGTGGTGCTTGCTGGTGCTATAGCACCAGCAGAAATTACAATAGCACCACCATATCACCACCAAGAAATTAACTGAAATTTGACATATATATTGCAGCTGCTTTCTCTGTATAGTTTTGAATACAGCTTGTTTCTCAGTTGATCTTGTGAAACAGTGCCCCCATAGCACCCACACAGGAATAAAGTTATAAACTCAGTGCTGGTCTAAGTTCAGACCCACTCTACACTTCTGCTTATTTGTTCATTGTCAATGTCCTGCCGTTGCTGTCCTCAGATCATTTAAGCTGATCTAAGTTCACTTAAGGTGGTGATGTTACTCACTCTAACTCACTCGAGAGATTGATAGTATACATACGTTGTGCAGGATCCAGGTGCAGATCCATGGTCTCGCGAGACCAGCGGATGCCACACACACACATTGTGCTTTTACAAGCTAGCGTGGGCCTGGCACGTGCATTATTTTGGCCGGCGTGAAAAATGGATCAATTTTTAGTGAGGAAACGACCTCATCCAGAGGAATCAGTGGTGTCTTAGCCTGAGCCTGTCTTAATTGAAAGTGACATGCAGAAAGAAGTGGGGATGAGGACGACAGCAGTTCATCGAAGGAGTGTGAGGGAGAAGTAGAGGAACAAGAAATGGAGCGGGTTTTGGAAGAGAACGTGGATGAAGCTGCTCTTAGTGCTGGTGGGAATACTGTTAGCGATGTTAGCTAGCAGCCTGAGGAAGGACCTCATCGGCCAGCATTGAAAAAGTACCCTTTACAACAGTTTGGCAATCAGCAAAGGAGTTTTATTCATGGCTGGTTTGACCTGTACTCCTGGCTGGAATATTCGATCACGAAAGATACTACGTTCTGCTTCGCATGCAGGCATTTCCCGTGTGGAGGACATGGGTTCCATTCTGAGTCTACCTCCACTATCACCAGTTACCGCAACTGGCGGAAAGCTACAACAGCTTTCAAAACCCACCATGTAAGTGCAGCTCATAAGTTCGCTATGGAGACATGGGCCGAATTCAGATTGAGAAAACAAGACGGTTCAAGATTGGGAAATATGCTTGATAAAGGACATGCAAAGATTGTCCAAGAAAATCATGAGTATATGAGAGCAGTGGTTGAGTCTCTACGCTATACTGCGTGCCAAGGCATTGCCCACCGAGGACACCGGGAGGATGATGGATCTGGCAATAGGGGAAACTTTGTTGAGTCACTCAGTATAATTGGGCAGTTTGATAAGACTAGAGCTAAAAAAAAAGACAATCCTGGAAATGCAAACAACACCCATCACGATATCCAAAATGAAATTATGGGTATTATGGCAGATATGGTCAGATGTCAAACACATGCAGAAATCAAGGAGGCTGGACATTTTGCCATCATAGTGGATGAAAGTAAAGACCTGAGTAAAAAGGCGCAATTATCAGTGGTGGTGCGGTATTTGAATAACGAAACAGTGCTTGAAGAATTCTTGCACTTCACTCCAGCAGAAGGGTTGGGTGCAGATTCGCTTCTTAAAAGCATTGAACAGACACTCGCCCAGTGTGTTATTGATAAGGACGCGTGTATAGGTCAGTGTTATGACAGGGTGGCAGTGATGTCCGGGTGCAATAACGGGGTACAAGAGAGGTTCAGGAAAGAGGTCCCGCAGGCATTATATACACACTGCCATGCTCACAGACTTAACCTTGTTTCAGTGGATGTTGTGAGCAATGTACCACAAGCGGGTGAGTTTTTTGAAACTGTGCAGTTGCTTTACAACTTCTTTTCAAACTCTGTTGCCCACGATCTTTTCATGAAGAAACAGAGAGAACTGGAATCAACTGCACAGACTGAGGAGTTGAAGAAATTGTCAGATACACGCTGGGCTTGGCAGTATACAGCTTTGTGGGCTATAAGGAAATCACTCCCTGCCATTCTAGCTACACTACAGGATATTATGGGTCAACCAAATGCACGGAGGAAAACGGAGGCCAGAGCTGTAAATGGACTGATTGACGAGCAGTTTGCTTTACTTCTCACTCTGTTTGAGGATTTATTCCGAGTCACCAAGTTCATGTCAGACCAGCTACAATCTCCCAGTTTGGAGCTTTCATCCGCTGTGGACTTGGCTCAGTTCACAATGCACTCTCAGCAAAATGGGGAGAGGAATCATGGAGTGAAATTCAGGCAAGAGCTAGGGACCTGTGCATCAAGGCCGGTATACAGAGCAGACCACGTGAAAGGAGACAGGCCCAGCCACCCCGCCGCCTACACGATTTTGTTGTTGAGGCCCAAACCGAACACACACCTGTCACATCCTCTGATGACATTCGCAAGCACTGTTTCTATCCGGTTATGGACAGACTTCTGACTGAAATGAAAAGACGGTTCGCAATTGAGACTGAGGGTGTTCTGACTGGAGTCTCAGCATTGAGTCCCAAACACAAATTCTTCCTAGACAAGAATTGTCTTTGGCCAATGGCCCAATACTATGGAGTGACTGAAGTGAACCTGACTGCAGAGCTACATCAGGTTCGGCGTCTGCTGGAAACAAAACAAAAGCAAGGACAGACAGTGAATGACACAGTGGAATTTCTAGCTCTAATGAGACCCTACTGTGATACATTTATAGATTTATACAAACTAATCTGCATATCACTGACTCTGCCTGTGACATCTGCCTCATGTGAATGGAGTTTCTCTTGCTTTAGATGCCTCAAAAACTACCTAAGGAATAGCAGCGGCGATGCTCAGAACAGCAACTTGGCCCTGTTGGCCATAAACAGCCAGAGGACCAAAGCACTTGACATCCAGAAAATCATTGATGCTTTTGCCACCAATCACAACAACAGACGGATTGTGCTTCTCTGAAAACATCAATGGTGAGCGCAGTTGTTTTTTTAAAAATTTGGGCCCAGGCAAATGCTGATTATAATTATTATTTTGTGGTGGATACCCCATAGTCCTTATGTTTCCTGCAAATCCTAAAATACTACATTTACTGCTATTAAGCCTACTGGTTTTGCTTAGACTTCCAAGTGGTGATTCTGTTGATTTTTGTTTTAAATTCAGTAGCTGAATTAATTGAGGTATTGCATGATCAGAGTACGATCTGTCCAACTCCTGGTAAAGCCTTGCATCTGTTGTTTACCTTATTTGACTTTAATAATGGTGTATCTTTTGGCATTGTCTGTCTATGTAATGTGAATAGCAGTGGACATTGAGGGTTAGTGTTGTGTTTTTCAGTTGAAAAGCATGTATTTGACGCTGATTGCGGGATTGGTGCGTGATTCATGTTGTGCGCTGTGGGTCAGATGCTCTGTTGGTTTGTTTGTTTATGCTCTGTGTGGCCCGGGTTGTCTCCGATGCTGTTGACACTGTCACAGTTCACTTCTATATTAGATCCATCAATTGCTGTTGCTTGTGAATCAACAGAGGCATTTATAGCAGGCACATAATGCTTGAAACTGACTTTTGAATGCCACGTACCTGGCCTTGCGAATACATATTACCATAGGGTACATCCCTCAGCACCATCACTGAATTATTCAGCCCCACTGTAGCGCCAGCAAGAAAAAAATCTCTGGCGCCGCCAGTGAACTTCTCCCTCTCAAACTGCAGGGTTAACTCTATTATATATTGATCACTGTCTCCTAAGGGCTCCCTAATCAAATCTGGTCCAATACACAACACTCAATCTAGAATTGCCTTTTGCCTAAGGCGTTCAACTGCAACAGTCTCTACAGTTTACAGAAAACTGTCTGCAAAACAATAAGGCATATCCTGTGAGTGGTGGTTCTGTGGGGGAAAAGCCTCGTTTATGAGAGAAGTCAGAGGAAATTAGCGACACTGGTTCAAGCTGACTGGAAGGCGACAGTAACTCAAATAGCCATACATTGCAACGGTGGTGTGCAGAACAGCGTCTCTGAATACACAACACATTGAACCTTGATGAGCTGCAGGAGAAGAAGACCATGACCATACACTCCGCTTTATTAGATACGCAGATCAGCAGGTACTCAGCAAAGTGGCCAGTGAGTGTAGTTAACATTTCAGGTCCGGTACTCTCTGTCAGCAAGTTCTGTTAACCCATTCTACAAATGCTACAGGACCTGCTGAGTATGTTCAGATTTTGAGCCAAATTTGAGATCCCAAGAAAGCAAAGGTATCATATATAACTTCAAGGTTCATTAATCCTGCTAATTTTAACAGAGGTGCGACCAATGTTATATTTTACCTCGGATCAATGTCTGATGAGAAGGCGGTTATGGGTTAAAGGAGCATCTTGTCTTTCAAGATGAATTCAAATTATTCCCAGTTTAGGCTGATTTGAAAATGGTGTTTTGCCCATGAACGAACTGCAGCGATTTTCATTATTGGTATCCAAATTCTTGAATGGCTGTTTATGATCCTAAAGAATAAATACAGTCCACTTCAACGAATCCATTGAAAGTCAAAATTATTTTCTTAACAGATTGTAAGGTGATGCCCCCTGTCTGTGCTTACTCTTGGATTATGGCCATGTCCTCTATTCTCTCCCCATCCTTTAAAGAAGATATTGAGTCCCTGCTGGGGAAGGGTTTCATTAATAGAATAAACCACAAAGTAGTTCCTAAATTAAAGTAGTTCTAATAGAAGTAATTAAAATGAAGGAGATACTAATAAATGCAGTGAGGGAAAACTATCCATTAAACCAGACAGAATTAATTTAAGATCATCTCTAGAAATATGAACAGAAGGACAAGGAGATAATAACATATGTGTATTTGTACAAAAACAAAAGCTTAGGATCTGAAATGAGAATGAAAGGTGCTGGAGATAATCAGTAGGTCAGTCAGAGTCTGAGCAGAGAGAAAAACAGACGTAATATTTCAGGGCAATAACCAAACATTTTTTCTCTTGTTTTTTAAGTTTAGATTGCTGGGAATAGCAGTAAAAAGGAAAGAGGTTTTAAGAGAAAACAGCGCGTCCAAAAATATGTGGGGAAATTAAACTAGTTGGTAGGGCCTTTAGTACACAGCTCAAAGGTGATGAAATGACTAATATCCACTTCTGTGATAAAATTCCTTGACACCAGAGTTTCTGCAGATGGGTCGGATTGGGACAGCACAGTAGAGTAGCGGCAAGTGTAACACTATTACTGCGCCAGTGACCCGCGTTCAATTGTCTATAAGTAGTTAGTGCAGTCTCCCACTTTCCAAAGATATAGAAGTTGGTAGGTAACTTTGTCACCTGGGTGTAATTGCATGGCACAGGGTCTTTGGGGCTGGAAGGGCCCATTACTGTGCTGAATCTCTAAATAATATAAATAAAAGATGATGGAAATCTTGAGCAACATATGCAAAATTCTGGAAGAACTCAGTTGGTCAGGCACAATCTGTGGAGGGAAATAAACAGTTGACATTTCCGGCTGAGACCTTATATTTTCTTCCTATTCATACACGTTGACCTCACTCCATCCACCCGCCACCCCACCAGGGACAGAGTTCCTCTTGTCCTCACCCAGCACCCCATCAGCCTCCGCATCCAGCACATCATTCAAGTTCATCTTCAAAGTTCAAAGTACATTTATTTTCAAAGTATGCATACATTATACAACCTTGAGATCTGAAGATTCGTCTCTTAACAGGCAGCCACGAAACAAAGACACCCAAAAGAAGGACCCATGTATGTATAAGGAAGACTGTCTAACACTCAAAGTGCAATTAAAAAGAGCATCATGGAGACAGTAACCACAAGCAAATAGTGTTTCTGAACTGAAGTCTGCAACCTTATATTGTATGCATGTTGTCTAGGTCTTGACGTTTCTACACTGGTAACAATAGATTCTGCCTCTCTGCTCTATCTATGCATGATCCTGTAAACACCTATCATGTCTCCCCTTAGCTTCTGTCAATCCAGTAAAGGATAACAACTCAACAGTTGTTAATATAGTGATAGTACCAGGGTTGATTGATATCCCCCATCTTATTAATAAATAGATGTCCAATAATGAATTCTGCCACATAGTTGATCTGTAACTATCCTCCACTCACTGTATTTTCCTTGTGAATTTACTTTGATTTTAATGGTAGAAATTGTTGTGGTTTGTGGTTTAAGCCTTGTTTCTTCTACCCTTTGAGCAGAAAGTTTTCTCAGAAGCTGCTTTAATTTTACTGTACAATAGATTACTGCATGCCCACCCCACCTTCTCTTCACCGGCCAACAATATTGTCAATAGACTTTCTGTTGCAGACAATCAAATCACTTGAGGGCTTATAGCTTCCTTTCGTGCATCATTCTTGTTTCATCAGCTAAAACTGGTCATAAGAATGATGCAAGAAGGAAATGATTGCGTTTATTTTTATCCTTACTTTGGCATTCTCTGCTCCAGGGGAAAGAATAACTAATTACCCCGTGGAGTAAATAACAAAGTTGAAAGGGAAAAAGAAAATGATCCTAATCTGGCCACACAACCTGATACCATGAGGAAATGTTCCCAGCTAAAGTTAATTGCTGTAGATAAAGAAGAGTGTGCAGGTTAGCAGTGAGTTACACAAAGGTGTTGGCCCTGAGCTTTACTGAGGCATAAACACAATGGATCCATGCAGGAAGTGGAGGTTTCATTTGATTTTAGCCACACTCTTAGTAGATATAAGTTCTATGATGTAAAATGTGCTCTTTTGTTCCTGTTATTACCATCGATACCTGCACAGGTCCAAACCACATCTGGGCCAAGTGGTTAAAACAAAGTAGGAGAGATTATGTTGGAGGAGGTAGGTATCGGTAGGATCTTGCCTCGTTACTAGGTTTCAATGAGTTAGTGGCTTTAGAAATCAGTTTCTCTCTTCACTTTAGGGTTGCTAGCATGATGAAGTCGAGTTTATTGTCACGTGCACATGTAATGTGAGGTACAATGAATAGCTTGTATACAGTCATATTGCAGGCACAAAGTTACAATCAGCACACAAAGCATAAATTATCTATATAAATATACAATTCTTTTGCAAAGGAAGCTCGACAGCTCTACTTCCTCAGGAGTCTGCTGACGTTCGGCTTGTCATTGAAAGCCTTGGCAAACTTCTTTTGATGTGTGGTGGAAAGTGTGCTGACTGGCTGCATTATGGCCTGGTATGAGATCACTAATGCCTTTGAGTGGAAAATCCTGCTAAAGCTAGTGGAATTGATCCAGTACATCATGGGCAAAATGCTCCCAACCACTAAGCACATCTATATTAAATGTTGCCATAGAAAAGCAGCATTTATCATCAAAGACCCTCACCACCCAGGCCTTGCTCTTTTCTCACTGCTGCTCTCAGGTAGAAGGTGCTAGCACCTCAGGACTTGCACACTACTAGGTTCAAGAACAGTTAGTACCCCTCAACCATCAGGCTCTTGAACAAAAGGGGATAGCTCTATTCATTTAAGGATTCTTTTATATTGCTTTTGATAGTCGTTATTCATTGCTAGTTATTGATACCTGCATTTGCATAACTCCTGATGATTACACTTTACAGTTACTGTTCTATAGGTATGCCCGCAGAAAAAGAATCTCAGGGTTGTATGTGGTGACATGTATGTACTCTGATGGTAAATTTTACCTTGAACTTTGAACTATAATATCCATAAATTATATAAGACAATGAAGAGAAAACAAAAGATTGTTCTAAACAAGACATTTGTGCAAAGCCCCCACAATCAGAGACTAGTTGACGGTAGTGGAAGAGGTGGTCTGTAGTGTTCCATTGCTGAGGTAGGATTAGAGTTTATGCAGGGTCGGTTCAAGGACCTGATAGTTATAGGAAAGTAGCTGTTGCTGAGCCTGGTGGCATGGGACTTCAGCAAGTGTACTTCCTGGTTTGGTGGTAGTAGTAAGAAGAGGGTGTGACCCGGATGCTGGGGATCATTAAAGAGAGACATCACATTCTTGAAGCGTCTCCTCCTGTGGGTGCTATCAGTGGTGAGGGAGGCTGTGCCTATGATGGACTGATCCATGCTCCTGACTCTCTGCAGCCTCTTGCACTCGCGCATATTGGAATTGTCTTACTAGGTCACGATACAACCAGTTAGAATACCTTCAACAGTATGTCTGTAGATGTTTGTTTGAGTTTTGGGACACTTCCTCCTTGTGCCTCACCTGTGACTTCCAGAACCGGAGAGGGGATTCCTCCTTTTTATATTGAATCACACCAGGCAACTTGCAGACACCAAGCTTAAACACACAGCCATGTGACAATGATAGGTAATTACTTTTAGTAAATGAGAAGTATTGACCAGGATATTCCTGAACTTCTCCGAGCTGTTATTCTGCTTTATGGACTTAATATAGGCGAAGCAAATTAGTGGAGATGGGCACGTGGGACAGCAAGGATGTGATGGGCTGAAGGGCATGCGACTATGCTGTTCATCTTAATGACTCTGTGTGTATATGATCTCTTACATCTACCTGAGAGGACAGGTAGGGTTTCAGTTCAATATTTCTACTGTATGACAGCACTCCCTCTGCACTGAAAGTTGACCCTAGTCGTGTCTCTGGTGTGTGATTTGATCTCATGATCTTCTAACTTGGAATGAAATTGCTTTCGAGTGAAGTACAATTGATAATGAATATAGCACTGGCTGTTAGAGACCTGTGAAGGAAGTGACTTCGTGCTTTTGGAATTATGATGATTGCAGTTCGTGACTGAGGCTTCCTTCAAACCTCCCTGAAAAGAGCACAGCAGCAATTTAATCTCATAAATTAAAATAATGAACACTGGAAGTCAAAATTGGGTTAAGTATGAATATTTTGGCTGTAAGGCAGATTTATGACTTTGTTTAAATCACATAGTCTGATGACATTGTTAAACAAAGAAGGAACATACATTCCTTAAAGGCAAATAGTATTCATGTTAGCGTGCTTGGGCTTTGAATATAAGATGTTGAGTGTTGGCTAACCTCTTTCATTCATGTTGAGGGGATAAATGGGGAGACATGCAATATGTGCACATTCAGACAGGAACCTGCATACTGTATCAACATACACATTGGTATACATTACACCAGTTCACAGCTGGGCTGCCATGATGTACACATGAACAATTAAGTGATACAATTCGCACATAGGCTGTAATACAATGCATGAGAGCACAAATGGGCCCATTGTGGACACAGAATAGTATAACAATATTCAGAAACAAAGGAATAGCAGTGGATATTCTCCAGTCCTCTGGAACCTCGCCTACATCTAACAAGTACAAAAAAATCTTTTACCAAAATGGTGCTGGTGATATACAGCGATGATTTATGGGAAGCTCACAATACGACAAGATATTCTACTCGATATATTTCTGAATTATGATTGCCACAATCTGTAGCCTTCAATTTCCCTTTAAGAAACATATTTCTGAACCTTCTAAATGAACTAGTGATCTTATGATCTCCTGAAAGATTCGGTGAACTTGACTCTCAGGATTGTAGGTTCAGCAGCTTGTAGTGAACAAAGGTCGGCCATCACTGGGAGAGAAAGCACCGTGGTAAACTTCAAGGCAGATTAAAGCGTTGAGGCCCGAGAGTGGGAAATGAACCAGTGTTCAGCTCCACTACTCCGTGCCAGCCAAAGTCTCCCACCTATCCGTCTGCACCTGACCTGCCTTCCTCTCTTCGCACTACAACCATCAGGCAGGAGGTGCAGGAGTCTTGGGCGCCATGCCACCAGATTAAGGAGCAGTTGTTGCCCTAAAATGGACAATTTCCTCTCTTGACTCTCTCAGTAACCTAATGGGATAGATTCCATTATCTGCCTTACTTGTCTTCAAGAGAACCAACACCTCCTCCTTAATGATATCAACATATCAAAGTTAAAAGTTCAAAGATCAAAGTACATTTATTATCATAGTATGTATACATTATACAACCTACAGGGAGCCACGAAACAAAGAAACTCAAAAGAACCTATATATTAAAAAAGACCATCAAACACCCAATGAGAGAGAGAGAGAAAAAACACAACACGCTCATAAAAAAACCCCAAAAAAAGTAGACAGTCGAACACAAGCATCAGGCAAGTAATAACAACAAGCAAATGGCATTCTGAACTGAAGTCCATAAAGAGAGTCCCATGGTTTAGCCCAGAGCCGAGCAAACGTCATGGAGCAGTGATCTGAATCCCTTGCCTCCTGCCCTGACACCCTGACCTTTTCAATTTGGCCTGGCGCATAAATCAGCGTCCAGACATCAGGTTCAATCACCTCGATGTGTTCTGGGGCCAGGACTCCACTGCCTTGATATGGCCTGTACCCATCCTTTCTGATTTGCCATCCCTGATTCCTCCCTTATCTCGCTATCCTCTTTCTCCCTAGTGAATACTGCAATCCAAAGTACTTGTTTACTCCCTTGTTCACTCCCTCTGTCTGCCCCTTTTAGCCCTACTGATTCCAATTCATACTTAGGTTCTAGGTTTTAATTTCATATTTTGATTGACCTTTATCTACCACAGATAGTTCATCTTTCTCCTGGGATCCTTCCTTCACATTGGAATGAAGCGCAGTCAGGCTGTAATGCAATCCATAATTTCACACACAGGCTGTTGTGTGATGCACTGATGCACAGACATTTATACATTAATTCCCACCTGGGCCATCTATGCATGTGCATCATACAGTGCATCTACGCACGCACACATTTATGCAATGCACTAATTCACATGTGGATATCAATGCATGCAGACATTTTTGCAATACACCAATTTAATAGTTCAACGGTTCCATTTAATATCAGAGAATGAATATAGTATACAACCCAAAATTTGTACTTTTCACAAACATCCACAGAACAGAAGAAAAACCCAAAGAACGAATGACAAAGAAGTATTAGAACCCCAAAGCCCCCCCACCCCTCCCTGCACCAGCAGCAAAGCATCAACCCTGCCACATTCGTTCCAGCAGGAAGCATCAGCGCACCCCTCTCTAACAAGGGACAGAGGGTGCCACCCTGTCCACAACGAGAGGGTGGCCAATAGATCACTGTTTTGATATGAAGCGACGCTTATTTGAGCTCATCCGATTTGAGAACCAGTGACCTGCAGATCATGAACAATGAGCTGAACTGTACAGAAACATGCCTTCCGGTTTTGTGTTTTCTGTGCAGCTATGGAAGCCAAGTCTCAAGTATATTTAAGATGGAGGTTGATATCTTCTTGATTAGTCAGGGCATGAAGGGATATGGGAAGAAGGCAAGAGGTTGGGGCTAGGAGAAGAAAATGGATCAGCCAGGATGAAATGATAGAGCAGACTCAATGGGCCAAATGGCTCAATGGCTCCTATATCTTATGGTCCAATGGCCTTAATAAGGTGCGCCCATTTAGCTGGATCTCAACCACACTCATTCAAGGTCAGAATATGGGCAAAGTGAATGGTTAAAGTATTAGGTAGAGTATCAGCCAAGAAAATTGCTTTGTCCACTAATGTACATTTGTTCTAATTCCAAGAACAGGGTTCCCAACTTTTTTTTTATGCCAAGGACCCCGACAGTTAATCAAGGGGTCTGTGGATTAGGGTTCAGGAGAGCAAGTGCGTGGGAAGGCCACTGCTGCATGATTTCTCGCCAGTCACACCTTGGCAAGGAACCACTGGGGCAGCACCACTGCTGGTCTGAGAGCCAGGAACTTCTACCTGCAGCACCCGGGAGCATTTGCACCCACGGATATCAGCAGTTGAGTAAGGAGGCGTACCACCAGCAGCTCAGGGACAGGTGGTACCACTGGTACTGATAAGTGATTAATATATAGCCTTGAGTGAATAGTAACAGTCTCTAAATAGTGAAGAATTTCATCAAAGTTTGAATGGTTGCAAGCCCCAAGCATTAATTGCTTTCAGAAAAACAATGCAATCTCCTGCTTAATTCAGATATCCCATGTGCATACAATTTTGCATTCCTGAAACATTTTGGTATCTGTTACTGTGTGTGTTCACTATCTCACGGAACTTTGACACAACTCTTTGAAACTGCCACTGCAGTTTTATCAGTCAGGTTGTTAGCATTTACCCTTCAATGATGTTTTTCTAGTTTCCAAGCAATTGCACGGACCCCGCAAACCATCCTTTGCAGTACTCTTTAAGGTGTTTTTGGAAGTTAACAGGGATAGTTTGTTGATGAACTGTACAGTTTTCCATCACCCAGTCAGCACAATTCTAAAACTGTGATGTTTACCTATAACTTTAAAATCTGCAACGCAAATGATGCTTCATGAGCTGGGCAAACCTAGAATCCAGTTGTGCTATTCAATTCTAAAAGTCATTCATCATTTCCACCCATTATGTCCCCAGGGTGTCAGCCCAGAACATCTTATTCCCCTCCATAGATGCTGCCTGACTTGTTGAGTTCCTCCAGTATTTTGTATGTTACCCAGTAAGAATGTCTGTTTTCAACACTTGCCCTGAAGGCTTGCACTGGCCTCGTTTACTTGTACATGAGTTAGGTCTGCTCTGAGAGACATTTCGATTGCTGCTTCTATTGTTTAGTGATTCTCCCATTTGCATGTTTCCATTGCCATCATTTTAGAATACTAAAATGATTGTACTGAAACCTCAGCCAGTGTGCAGAATGTGCGCCACAACTTGTCCTTTACAGCAATTGTTTCTCAAAGGAAACTAATCGTCAATGGACCATGTTCTTTCCATTGATATAAAAAAATCTTGTTTTCTGTTGGTTGTAATTTAAGACCATGAGTTTGATTTATCATCGTCTTCTAGCACCACTGCACCAATCAGGCATCAGCTGTTATGTTTTATTCAAATAAAGTGTTTTAATGTGGAATTTTCTACATTTGAGTTCCAGAATGCATGCATTAATGCAAGTTTGACCTGATGGTAATGTGTGAGAAGCAATTTATAATTCAGGACAAACAGGTTTGAAATTGAAACCTGAATGAACGAAAAACAATGCACATGCTGGAAATCTGAAATTAAGATAGAAAATGATAGAGAATAGGCAGCGCCCATAGAGGAGAAATAAGGCTAATGGTTTAGGTCAAAGACCCTTCTTTGAGTCTAGAATTGAGATTGAGATTCCAATAACAGAGGTTCTAAATGAGGGCTTCTCATTCAGAAGGACCCGTGAGGCAATAAATGGTATATTAACATACGTCCCAAGTGTAATTTATCTGACGTGGAGGTCCTAGAAAAGATTCAGTGCTAATAAGTCTTAGGTCTTTTAGTGTTCCTCTCTTGTAAGATGTCAGGGAAGTAAAAGTTTTAGGGTCGACATTGTTGATATTCCTGATTTGTGCAATTACTTGAATTTAAATTTCAGAATGAGATTTGGTGTCCTATTTCATTCCTTATGAAATAGAATGAGGCCACTGAGCCCATCATGCTCATGCCAGCTCTCAGCTCAATCTCAACCCCCCCCCCCACCGTGTTTCTCTGTAACCTACTGTCCCTCAAATGCCCCACCCCCAATTTTCCTTCCACCCAGCAATTTGCAGTAACCTGCTGACCTACCACACAATCTTTGTGACGTGGGAGGAAACCAGAGCCCTCAGGGGAAACCGGGTAGTCACAGGGAGAACGTGCAAATTCCACACCCACAGCCTCAGAGATCAGCATCGAACCCAGGTTATTGGAACTTGGGGCCGGGGTGGGTGGCAACAGAGATACTTTTTGCACCATTCTGTCTCCAAGGACTAAGCAGAAGCAGGTGAAGTATATAAACAATAGCTGGACTTCATGTCCTAAATTTCTACAATAATTCCAATATCTTCCTATGTAAAGTGATTCCTTTGGTGTCGATAACCTATGTATTGCACTAGGCAACTTGCTCATCTAACATTGTTTTGTGTACTATTGTAAGAATCATTGATCCTGTTAAGCAGTCCAATGAACAATCGTATAGAATTGCAGTAATACTCCAGGTCTTTTAACTTCTATTGTTTACACAATTTGTTTTTTCTCTCTCTGCACATTGGGTGTCTAAGGGTCTTTCTTCCATGTTTTTTTGTGTTTTTTTTGGCTGCCTGTAAGGAGATGGATTTCAAGGTTCTATAATATATATGTACTTGGGTAATGAATGTACTTTGAGCTTCCAACTTTGATGACTGCACACCAAGAACATCAGCTTAACCTGAAAATTAATTAACAGAGCTGCATTGAAATAAATACCAACAATGAACGTAAAATTGCTGCACTGTAATTCAACGCTCACAGAGCTAGTAATTAGTCTGAGAAATACTGGAGTTAGAGACGTAGCAGCATTGTAATTTATACTGTATATCATTTTGAGATGGTTGGTTCCGATGGCTTGTTCTGCCCAGTTGGTCCAAATTAGATTAAACCGAAGAGAATCTCCAGGTCTGTTCTCATGAACCAGATTCAAATAACTGCAGTGATGAAAGCTCTCCATTTGAAGTGTTGACTGTCCATTTCCTTCCACAGATGCTGCCTGACACATTCAGTTCTTCCAGCAATTTGTTTTTTGTTTCAGTTCTGCATCTGCAGTCTCTTGTGTGTCCAAGTAAATGTGGGAACTCTCTGAGAGACCCTACAAGGAGTTACATTGTTCTGCGTGGTTAGGTACATTATATCAATAATCCAAGGTGTATTTAGTGACATCAGCTAAGAATCAAAATGTGCAACTGGAGAATATAAAGTAAAAGAAACCCTCATAAAAAGTATAAAATTGAACTTCTGGTCAACATGGAAGTTAGCTATATTCACATTTTAAAGTTCAAAAGTTGAGCTTATGGTCATATGCACAAGTACATGTTTGCACAAGAGCAATGAAATACTTACTTGAAGCAACATTACAGGCACTTAGCATCAGATAAGCAGCATTCACTAGAAACACATACATTATACAGAATTATATATGAAAGAACGCAATTAGAGCAAAGTAGTCTTCTCTTATGAAAAGTGGTCAAAGTGGTCATCGTGCTGTGAAATGAAGGTAGTGATCAAAGTTCAGGAACTGAATGGCAAAAGGGAAGTACAGTAGTTGTTTCTGAACCTGGTGGTGTACGTCCTGCTTGATGGTAAGGCCTGGATGGTGGTGATGATAGATGTTGCCTTTCTGAGGATACTTCCAATGGTAGGGAGGGCTATGATGAATTAGGCTGAGTCCACAACTCTCTGCACCTTCTTACATTCCTGTATATTTGTCTTTGCTGTACCAGAGAATGAAGAGTTGAGGATGCACTTCTATCACAAAAGGGAAGGTCAGAAACCACACACACTTCAACTCCTTTTACAGAGTCAGAATCCTCTTCCACGGCATAGCTCAATGCTTCCAACTGGAAAAATCCATGGGTCCAAGGTATTGACAATTAAATTTGGATTGAATTGAATTACACATGAATCAGAAAGGAAACACACAATAGCAAGGAAATTTGCATCTACATCAAATGGTTTAGGCAGGTAGATAAGATCCTTTCAAAATAGATACTAGATAACTAAATGAGAGAAGATGGAAGAGAAAGGTTAGGATGATGTAGTCGCAAGGGAATTAATCATGTTGGGAATAAAAGTAGACAGACTGAATGGCTACCAAAGCCAGTTCTTGATTTACAAAAGGGTCGCTTTCCTGTAAAAAGATTCATGAAGGAAATTTCAGAAATAGAAAAGGTTTTTGGATACATTAAGGGTATTTTGTCCATCATATCCCTTTGGGTATGTTACAGTATTTAGAATAATGAAAAAATGTGTTTCTAGTTCAAAGAAATGCAGCCCAAAGTCGGTAACAATGGTGCATGTAGTAATGATAGACAGGCAAATGTCTAATGGGTCACTACTATCGTGCATTGTTGCTACAGACACTAATCAATTTATAATAAATAGTAGACCAATGAGTGATCTTCTGGAATTCTTTGAAGAAGTTATCGAAAGATCAGAAGCAATAACTTCTACTCTTTCCTTAATTTTGCATTTTTATTGCAACTTCCAGCATCTGCAGCTTTTTGATTTTCCCTCCAGTATATGAATATACACTATGTATGACCTATAGATATTCCTTGATTTGACATTGTACAACCCAGAAGTTTCTTCTATAGGACACTAAGTCAATAGGTTACATAATATTGACCAACAAACCTATTGTCCATTATTCCAAATAATATACCTAAAGGATACACTGGACCAAAACGTATTTGCTCAGTCATTTCGGTTTATGAAATTTGGTTTAACGAAACCTTTTCAGGAACAGCTATAGTTCAGCACAGTGAATTCTTGGTAATAGCACATTGTCACTACAGGGCAATACTAACATAATGTATCATAGGCAAGAAGGTGAGCCAAGTGAAATATGGTAGGCATAAAAGATCCTATGGCAGGACATCAAAGAAGAATGGGAAAGTTCTTTATAATGCCTAGGTCAATAGTCATTCTTTAACTAAAACCAAAAACTTGGGTAGCACAGTGGTGCATCTGGGAGTGCTGACCTCTTAGATCTCCAGTGACTCTGGTTCAGTCCTGGACTTTGGTCATCTCAACCACTAGAGCATATTCTCTTTGCAATTGCATGTGTTCCTTCCAGTTGCTCCAGATTTCTCTTACGTTCAAAAGATGTCAGAATCAGAATTGACTGTCCATTTATTGTTTTTACGGCAACAGTATGAGCAAAGGCATAAAGTTACTATAAGTCTCAAAAATAAATAAATAGTGCAAAAAAAAGGATTAACAAAGTAATAATAATGAGGTTAATGCATTCATGGACCATTTAAAATCTGATGCCAACAGGGACGAAACTGCTTCTGAATCACTGAATATGGGTTTTCGGGCTCCTATACCTCCTCCCTGATGGTAGTCAAGAGGTGAGCAAGTCCCAGATGGTAAAGGCTCTTTGTGATCAATGCTGCCTTCTTGAGCCGTCAAATTCTGACGACTCCCTCAATCATGGGAGGATGTACAGATTGATAGGTTAATCTACACAGTAAATTTCCCTTAAGTGCATAGGACAATGAAGTGAGGCTAGTTTAGAATTAGCAAAGGTTAGTTTCGATGGTTGGTATGGACTTGATGGGCCAAATGCTGCATTATTCTGTGTGACACTGTAGTTCTATTAGCATATTGCTGCTTGCAGGAACTTACTGCATGTACATTGGCTTCCAATCTATCCATATTAGAAAAAAAAACGGACTTCACAAATAACTCCATCCATTTAAGACACATTGGGACATCTTGAGGTCACTGAAGGCACTGTGATGGATAGGATGAAGCAAACATAGGGTGAGGTCAAGGTTGCAGTGAGGATAAGTTTCAAAGATCAACTAACTGATGGATTAAAGAGGATTGACAGAGATAAAGAAAATAAGCAAATGTCATGAAGTCAGAGAGTGGTTGCTATTCCACTGGCTCTTCACTCAGCTTTGGAACATCTACAGTGAAGATTCATACATCAGGATGTCTTCATTCACTACAGCTCAACATTCAACACTATCACCCCTCAAAACTAACCAACAAGTTCCAAGACCTAGGCTTCAATAACTCCTTTGCAACTCGATCCTCAATTTCCTCACTTGCAGACCTTAGTCAGCACAGATTGGCAGCAACATCTCCTCCACAATTACCATCAGCACTGGTGGCACCACAAGGCTGCACGCATAGCTCCATTTATCTGTATGACTGTGAGGCCAAGTAGATCTCCAATGCCATATTTAAGTTTGCTGATGACACCACTGTTGATGGCTGAATCAAAGGTGGTGATGAATCGGTATATAGGAGTAAGACTGAAAATCCGGTTGAACCTCTCAGTAACAACCTCTCATTCATCGTCAGCATAACCAAAGAACTGATTATTGCCTGTAGGAACCATAGGTCCATGAGCTAGTCCTGCAGGTGAAGAAAATCAGTCATTTTCCTTGGTGTTACCATTCTGAAGGATTTGCCCTGAGACCAGAGTAAGTGCCATTACAAAAAGCCAAGGCAGCACCTCTAATTTCTTAGAATTTTGTGCAGATTCTGTATCAGACTGAGCAGGCTGGATTAGGTCAAAGGTACTTTGCAGTGTGAGAATCAACCTGGAGATATCCCGGTCTTCTCGCTGGGCTTTTTTCTTTGATTGGTTAGATGCAGGATTCACTTTTCCTTCAGCAAAGGCAATAGGCCAATTTCTTGTTTATGGCAACTGAGCACTCATTGAAACTTGGACCGAGGCCCAAAGCTTTTAGCTGCCACTTCAACATAGCATTTTTATTGGTAATTGTCACAAATGATGTCACTGTTGAAAATATCTGGCGGATTTCCAGCCCTTGCAAACAATGAGCCAGCACAGCCGCTGTGCCAGAAAGATAAAGTGGAGGTTCTTCACCTGGAATGCACGGAGGAGGTCCCGCCAATCCCACTGGGACAATGAGGGAGCAGTTTTCTTTCTAATAGCATTAAGAAGCATATGAATCTGGCATTTGCATTAGAACATAAGAAATAAAAGAAGGCCTTTCAGGCTCCTTTTCTATTTAGTAAGATAATGGATGAACTTTTGCCTTACACCAATAATAGCATTGTCCTCGATTCTCTTAATATCAAAATCCTTCTTAACTGTGCCTGTCTTAAATATACTCAGTGATTGATCCTCCACAGCCCATTGGTGAGAGAATTAGAACATAGATCAATACAGCACAGGAACAGGCCCTTCGTTCCATGATGTCTTTACTAGACATGATGCTGAATTAAGCTGAACGGTATAAGTACGCTGCAGTGTAAAGTGTTGCCTGGGTGTATGTTTGTGGCCTTCTGCTACTGTAGCCCATCCACTTCAATGTTCAATGAGCTGTGCGTTCAGAGATGCTCCTCTGCACACCACTGTTGTAACGTGAGGTTATTTGAGCTACTGTCACCTTTCTGTCAGCTTAAACCAGTCTGGCCGTTCTCCTCTGACCTCTCTCATTAACAAGGCATCTTCGTTCATCGAACTGCCACTCACAGGACATTTCTTTTTGTTTCTCGCGCTGTTCTCTGTAAATTCACGAGACTATTGTGTGTGAAAATCCCAGGAGGTGAGAAATTTCTGAGATACAGTACCCCATTCATCCCATCTGGCACCAAAAATTATTTCATCATCAAAGGCACTTAGGTAACATTTCAATAGGTTCAATAGGTACATTTAATGTCAGAGAAATTTATACAATATACATCCTGAAATTCTTTTTCTTCACAAACATCCACAAAAACAGAGGAGTGCCCCAAAAAATGAATGACAGTTAAATGTTAGAACCCCAAAACCCCCCCAGCTCCCCCTCCCATGCACAAGCATCAGCAAGGCAATGACCCCTCCCCATCAGCAAAAAAAGCATCGGGGCCCTCCACCGAGCACTCAAATGTGCAGCAAAGCATCAATAAAGACACAGACTTGCAGTACCCCAAAGACTACTCATTCACCCCGTAATTCAACATACCACAGGCTCTCTCTCTCCTTAATAAGGGAAAAGGAGGTGTCCTCGTTTGAGGAGAGGGGAGACATACAAACAACTCGCCGATTTATGGTGTTAAAAGTCTATTGCGTTGCTTCTTCCGAGCTCTGTGCCCAAAGAACTCGGGTCTCTGGGCACACAGCCAGCAGCCTGCTCGCTGCTTTCGATCTTCCGTGTACTCCCACGGCACATCAAGCAGCGGCACCAACCTCGAATCCACCTGCCTCCACAGCCACGAGAAACCAGCACCCTGAAAGTGCGCTAGTCTTTCAGGCCGCGTCCTTGGCATATCGAATGACGGCCAGTCGTGAGACCCTGAGAGCGGGTCCCATTCCCACAAAGAACCAAAGTCAGCGTGTAACTCCAGGTCAGGGTCTTCAAAAGAACCCTGAAAAGGGAAGAAAGAGATATAAAGATAGAAATAGAGCTGTTTCTGAAGATGTAAGCAAAGTTGCCGTTAGGTACCATCGCCCTCCTAAGCTCTGCCCACGTTTCTTGCCTATTTGATGTTTGGCCTGAACAACAACTGATCCTCTTGACCAGGCCTGCACGCTTTTATGCATTGAGTTGCTGCCACATGATAATATAAAGAGCAGGTGCACAGGTGTACCTAATAAAGTGTAAACCTCTCTGCCTGTACATGATCCATAATCTGCATATTTATGTTCTTATCTAAAGGCCTCCTAATGCCACTATTACATCTCTTTCCATCACTAACCTTGGCATTTTGCTGCAGACTCCCAATATTCTCTAAGTAAAAACAAAACACATCTCCTTTAAACTTTCCCCCTCTCACCTTCAATACATATCCTCTAACGTTTGATATTTCGACATGCCTTATCTGTGAAGCTACTGTTGGTGAAATATGTTCTTGCACCCCTACCCCGTATTTACTCTGTCAGTTCACTCAAAATCAATAACTTCAGCTCAGAGCACATCGGTCCTGAAAGTGGCTTCGTAAGGAGTCAGAGTGGTAAAGAAGCTTTTCGGCAGACCAGCCTTCATCAGACAGGTTATTGAGTATAGAGGCAGTTGTAAAAGATCATGAGACCGTACTTGGTTGCCCTGTTATAGGAAAGATATTATTAATCTGGAAAGAGTGCTGAGAAGGCTGGTGAAGATTTTACCAGGCCTTGAGGGATAGGGTTACAGGGAGAGATTGGGCAGACAAGGACTTTATTCCTTGGAGCGTAGGAAGCTGAGCATAGATAGGGTGAGAGCACATCTTTTTCTCAGAGTTGCAGAGTTAAGAACTAGGGGCATAGGTTTACAGTGAGGGGGGAGAGATTTAATGGGAACTTGAGGGGCAACTTTTTCCACACAGATGGCAGTCTGCATATGTCATGAGTTTCAGAAGAAGTCACTGAGGAAAGTACAAAAAGCATATTTAAAAGAAATTTGGTTGTCTACATGGATGGGAAAGGCATAGAGGGATATAGCCAAACACAGGTAAATGGATGAATATCTTGTTAGCTGAACAAGTTGGGCTGAAGGGCCTGTTTCTATGCTGTGTACTTCTATGACTCTACTTAGGATGTAAATCATGGCATTTGGTCCAGGTATTCAAGTTTTGACAGAGGGAGGCAGGTTAAACTTTCAGCAGAAGCCTCTTCTGCTAAGTTTTCAGCATGCGCTTAACAATTGTAGCTTCATGACTCTGAAGCCATTGCATGAAATAGATTAGAGCATTGCTGCCCATCTTGAAGTTCACAATGCTGCTCCCAAAGTTATCCACAGAGGGAGAACTGACACAGTACCAACAGCATTTATGTAGTACCTCCATCATATCAAATCATGTCACAAGGTGCTTTACAGCGCCTGTAGTGTGTGGATCTATTTCTTTTAGAGCAATGACTCCTCCTCGGCTATGCGTACACTGTTGTTTATGTATGTGTGTTGTTCTGTCTCTCGTTGCATGTGAATACACCATTTAAAGCCACCTTTCGTGTGCGTGCTTTTATTTAACATATATGTAGTTGTGCACAGACACAACAAATTGGCAACGAGTATGAATCTGAATGTTGGAGAATATCACCGACAGTTATGGGATGGAACAGCGAGAGTTAAGCAGCACAGATGCTGACAAATACATGAGTACAGTGCACAGTACAAAGACGTCCTGAATTTAAAGTGAAAATAACACGGCGATGGCTTCAGTCAGGAAAGTTGACAAATTTGATAGTGCTAACGAAGACTGGGAGTCGTATATCAAGAGGTTGAACTGTATTGTATAGCGTGAACAACATAGAGGAGCAAAAAAAAAGCCCCTATACTACTTAGCTAAATGGGCCTCTTATGCAACTTAGTAACCCCTGAAAAGCCAGCAAGCAAGATGCTTGACAAAATTGTTACAATTTTACGAAATCACTTGAGCCCTAAACTGCTAGTAATAGCTGAGAGATTTAGATTTTACAAAAGGAATACATTGCAGAACTGCGCAAACTTTTCTGGTGCTGCGACTTTAGAGGTGGACTTTCCAATGCAGTAAGGGACAGGCTTGTATGTGGCATGCATGGTCAAAGCACTTAAACGAGGCTACTGGCAGAAAGAGATCTAACCTTAAAGCGGCGAATGACCATTGTAATCACTTTAGAGACTGCAGCAAAGGATGTAGCAGAACTACAGAAAAAGAGGTTAGACTGTGAAATGCACAACAACTCCATGGATGTTTCAAGAAGCCAAAAATGTTATTGATGTGTGGCACGTCCTCCCATGATGACTGTTGGTTCAAGGAAAAAGTTTGGATCAGACATGGTCACATAGAGTGTGCAAGTTAGACAAAAAGCAGCACTGAGTGAAAAGTCTCAAACACAAAACTAAGCAAATGCATAAAGTTACCACATGTAAAACAGAATCAGACAACATAAAGTCTGACAAACGTGAACTATCATGCCTAGAGCTGCATAGTATAGCTGAAGCAGATCACAAAGTCATCTGGATCACTATAGATGTGTCCAGTGTAAAACTGAAAATGGAACTGGATGCAGGATCAGCTTTGTTCATAATTCCAGAGGCTGACTACAACAGATTGTTTTCTAAGATACCATTAGAGAAGACTGCAGTGATGCTAAAGACTTACACAGGCAAAAAAGTGTCTCCCAAAGGTGAACTGAAAGTAAATGTGATGTATGGAGGCCAAACACAACAGTTAGAGCTTAATGTATTGAAAAATGGAGGGCCAGAACTTTTTGGACATGAATGGTTGTGAAAAATCCAACTAGACTGGAACTCAATCAAAGCTCTCAGTGTAGCATCAACAGGCAATGGCAGCCCAAATGGCAGCACTAACCAGAGACTGTCATAGCTGCTTAATGCTAATGAGAAGGTGTTTGAGAGGGTATTGGCAAACTCAAAGTTATAAAGGCCAGAATTGAACTGGGTGAACTAGCAACACCAAGATTACATAAAGCGCGTCTGGTGCCTTACGCACTACGCCCTAAAGAGGAGGCTGAACTGCAGAGTTTGGAGGGATCTGGAATTCTGTCCAAGGTTGAGTGGAGCAATTGGCCTATGCCCATGGTCCCAGTGATCAAAACAGGAAAGGCAGGAGCTGTTTGCATATGCGGGGACTTCAAAGTGAGCATCAGCCCGTGCTGTGTATTGTGCAATATCCCCTGCCACAAATAGAAGACATTTCTGCATCTTTGGTAGGTGGGGAGAGGCTTTCAAAGATTGATTTGTCACAAGCCTAACTGCAAATGGAGATTGAGGAGTCAAACAAGAAGTTCCCCTTAAGCGACTGTTCCAGTATAATCATCTCATCTTTGGCGTCACATCAGCTCCAGCAATTTGACAAAGGCCAATGGAGCAAGATATCCCAGGAACACAATGACATCATCATGACTGGCAAGAATGATGAAGAGCACCTCCAGAACCTCGGTAAAGTGCTTGCCAGTCTGAGTGAGTATGGTCTGCATGCAAAGAGAGAGAAATGTGAGTTTTTCAAGAATGAAATCTCATATTGTGGACATGTCATTGACAAGAATGGCTCACATAAGTGACAAGAGAAGATTGAAGCAATGCTGCAGGCACAAGACCAGAAAATGTGTCACAACTCAGGTCATACATGGACTTTGTAAACTACTACCACCACTTTCTCCCAAACATTGCTACAGTGCTGCACCCATTGAACACACTGTTACAGACAGGAACAAAGTGGGAATGGTCAGAAAGATGTGAAAGAACATTCAAGGAAACAAAGAGACTAATAACATCTGATGAATTGCTCACCCATTATGACCATCCCTGCCCATCATACTGGTGTGTGATGCATCCCCTTATGGCATTGGAGCTGTTTAGTCACACACTATTGAAGATGGATCTGAATGCCCAATTGCGGTTGCTTCAAGATTAATGACAAGCACAGAACACAATTATGTACCGATCGACCGAGAGACCCTTAGTCTAGTACGGGGAATAAAGAAGTTCCACCTCTACCTCAACAGACAAAAGTTTACGCTAGTGACAGATCACCAGCCCCTTGTGTCTGTTTTCAGTCCCAGCAAGGGAATTCCAGTGATGACTGCTACCCGGTTACAATGTTGGGCACTATTCCTAGGAGCCCACTCTTATGACATAGAGTTCAAGGGTACCAAACAACACAGCAATGTTGATGGCTTGTTATGTCTTCCACTATTGTCAACTGAAGAAGCAAAATCTTCATACTGTGACTCACCAGAAGTGTTCCACACAGCAGTTGCTGGTAACAAATTCCAAAATACAATGGGAAATTGGATGTTTTTTACATATACAGGCTTATGTTCCATTAAATTAAGGAGGAAGAAGTTTAATGTCTGGATCTATTTCTTTTGGAGTAATGCCCCCTCCTTTGCACTACATATTGATCTGTTGTTGTTGCTTACACTGTTGGCTCTGCATGTGCATTTGTTCTCTCTCTCTTGTTGCAATATGAATTCACCAGTTAAAGCCATCTCCCCTGTGCATGCTTTTATTTAATTTATATGTAGTTGTGTACAGACACAACAGTGCCTTATTAAGCAAACACTGATAACGTACTGGATGTAAACACACCCAGTGTAATGATCGGCTTGTCGGCATTGTTAAAATATGTTTGATGTTCCGGTTTTGTTTAAGTTCATAGTCAGTAAGAACAGCACAAAGTCTACCTGTGTGGGTGATTGGAAATCAGAAGTGTTCAGAACCGCCCCCCCCCCCCACCGCCCACCCCAAGCCTCCAAAGCTTGGAGCAATTTGTTCATCAGAGTGGACGTTCAACAAGAGAGCATAGATGGATACAACACAAAGCTGTAGCAGCTCACTATATGCAAAGCCTCTCACCTTGCTCGCTGCAAAGAGAGATATTATGATGAAAGAGAACTACATCCAGATACTGAACGGTTCTTACGTGTGAATCAAGAATTTGGCAAGATTTCAGAACATGCAACTGCAAAGTCCTGCCAAAGTTTTAACTGCAGCAGCTTGCCAAATCTCCAGGTGCTGTTTCACTTGCAGAAGAACGTGATTTAATGGGGGTACAATGACATGTCCTCTGCTTTCACCCCATATTCGGTGCAGAGCCAAATCCATAAATGAATTAACTTATTGAGATACAGTGCAGAATAAGCCCTTCTGGCCATTCGAACCACTCTGCTCAGAAACCTCCAATTTAACCCTAGCCTAATCACAGGAGAATTTACAATGACCGATTAACCTACCAACTGGTACATCTTTGGACTGTGAAAGGAAACCTATGTGGTCACTGGAGAACATACAAACTCATTACAGGCACAGCTGGAATTCAATTTGGGTCGCTGGTACTGTAAAGTGTTGTGCTAACCACTATGCAACCGTGCTGAAATGTGCATTGAGATACCAGAAGTTGTAATTGTGATGTGCTGGTGCAGTAGATAGTCCTGCTGTCTCTCAACTCCAAGGACCTAGCTTCGATCATGACCTCTAGTGGTGTTTGTGTTACATTTGCACATTGTCCCTGTGGCCAGATGTGTTCCCTCCTAGTGCTCTGCACTTCTCCCATATCCCTAAGTCATGTTGGTAGGTTATTGGCTGCTGTTATTAGCTGCTGTTAATTAAGTGAAAGCAACAAAAGAATCACCCAGAGAATGACTAACTTGCAGTGTCACAGAAGCAGGTTTGATGGGATTGGTCTTTTGGGAGCTGGCTAATCGTATCATTGAAGAAGTACAGTACTTGGATAGGTATTTGAAGGTATATGGGTCGAACTTGGGACCAATTGGGTAAGTTCCGGTCTCAACGTGAATTGGTTGGGCTGAAGTCTATGTTGCTCTATGACTCTAGGTGATGTGAATATCTTTAGTAATTATTAACCATCCCCAAATGATCCTGAATCGAGGAAGCAGCTAAACATCTGGGGTGTCTGACCACTACTCTGAACTGATTCGACCATCCATAGACTCACTTTCAAGGACTCTACAATTCATTTTCTCAGTAATATTTTTATTTGCACAGTTTGTTTTCATTTGCACATTGATGTCTGTCTGTTTATGTATGGTTTCTCGTAAAATTCTATTGCTTTTCTGTTGTTCCTGTAAATGCCTACAGGAAATTTAATATTAAGGTAGTATATACATTACCTATTTTGATAATAAGTTTACTTTGTACATTGAGCATTGATCATTTTAGTCAGACAGGAGTATTTCCGTGGCCTCCAGTGCTCAGAAGAGCTTTGATTTAAGTTCTGAGTTAATTTTGTCTTGGACTTCCCAGCTGCCATGGGAGAAAGTGAGCACGTATCCTAGTATCAATGGCACAGAACCCCTGAATGTAGTCAGTAATTTAGTCACTGGGCTAGTATGCTGCAGCTGGGTGACATCTTGTTGGACATGTAGTACCTGGGATTTCCAATGGGAAACATCCATATTTAGCCATTCCGATAGGATTAAATCCAGGCTACATGCAGTTCAACCATAAACCTGGTGCTGAGTGAAAAGTTTCATCACATGGTCTCTATGTTTCATCCCCAGATTCCACAGCAAGTTCCTGGTCCAGTTTTGTCATCTGTCAAAGCCCCTCCGTAATATTCTGAGGACAGGTCATCCCTGGCATGAGTTTCTGAGAAAAGTGAGGAAGGCGCAGGACAGATGTGTTCCAAAAACAAAGAAATACTCAAATGGTAAAATAGTACAACCACGGCTGACAAGGAAATTCAAAGCTGATATAAAAGCAAAAGAGAGCATACAACAAAGCAAAAATTAGTGGGAAGATAGAGGATTGGGAAGCTTTTAGGAGCCTACAGGCAGCAGCTAAAAGAATCATTAGGAGGGAAAAGATAAAATATGAAAGCAAGCTGGCAATCAATATCAAAGTGGATAGTAAAAGCTTCTTCAAGTATGTAAAAGAAAGATAGATGAGACTGGATATAGTACCATTAGAAAATGAGGACGGAGAAATAATAATGGGGGACAAGGAAATGACAGATAAACTAAATGAGAATTTTGCATCAGTCTTCACTGTGGAAGACACTAGTGTGCCAGATGTTGAAGGGTGTGAGGGAAGATAAGTGAGTGCAATTACTATTACAAGGGAGAAGGTGCTCAGAAAGCTGAAAGACCTAAGGGTACAGAAGTCACCCGGATCAGATGAATTGCTCCCTAGGGATCTGAAAGAAGTAGCGTTAGAGATTGTGGAGGCAGTAGTAATGATCTTTCAAAAATCATTGGACTCTGGCATGGCACAAAAGGACTGGAAAATTGCAAATGTCACTCCACTCTAAGAAAAGAAGAATGCAACAGAAATGAAATAATAAACCAGTTAGCTTGACCTCAGAGGTTGGGAAGATGTTGGAGTCAATTTTAAAGAATGAGGTTATGAAGTACTTGGTGACACAGGACAAGATAGGACAAAGTCAGCATGGTTTCCTTAAGGGAAAATCTTGCCTGATGAACTCGTTGGAATTCTTTGAGGAGACTACAAGTAGGATAGATAAAGGGAATGCAGTGGATGCTGTATATTTGGACTTTCAGAAGGCCTTTGACAAGGTGCCACATGAGACTGCTCACCAAGTTAAGAGCCCATGGTATTACAGGAAAGTTATTGGCATGGTTAGAGAATAAAAGGATCAATTTATGGTTGGCTGCCTGTGACTAGTGGTGTTTCACAGGGGTCAGTGTTGGGACCACTTTTTTATGTTGTATTATCAATGATTTAGATGATGGAATTGATGGCTTTATTGACAAGTTTGCAAGTGATACAAAGATTGATAGTGTTGAGCAAACAGGTAGGATGCAGAAAGACTTAGACAGGTTAGGAGAATGGGCAAGAAAGTGGCAAATGAAATACAATGTTGAAAAATGCATGATCATGCACTTTGGTAGTAGAAATAAATGTGCAGTCAATTTTCTAAATGGGGAGAAAATCTGAGATGAAAATGACTTGGGAACCCTTATGAAGAACACTTCAAAGGTTAACTTGCAGGTTGAGTCAGTGGTGAGGAAGGTAAATGCAATATTAGCATTCATTTCAAGAGGTCTAGAACACAAGAGCAGGGATGTGATGCTGAGGCTTTATAAGGCACAG
This sequence comes from Mobula birostris, assembly GCF_030028105.1. Taxonomy (NCBI): domain Eukaryota; kingdom Metazoa; phylum Chordata; class Chondrichthyes; order Myliobatiformes; family Myliobatidae; genus Mobula; species Mobula birostris. The sequence goes on from NC_092371.1 coordinate 120,470,997, forward strand.
GAGAGGCCTCACCTTGAGTATTGTGAACAGTTTTGGACTCCTTATCTAAGAAAAGATGTGCTGGCATTGGAGAGTGTTCAGTGGAAGTTCACAAGGATGATTCTGAGAATGAAAGGTCTATCATATGAGGAATATTTGATGGCTGTGGGTCTGTACTCGGAGGAATTTAGGAGGATGAGAGGCAATCTCATTGAAACCTTTTGAATGTTGGAGGCCTAAACAGGGTAGATGTGGAAAGGATGTTTCCCATGGTGGGAGAGTCTAGGACAAGAAGACACTGCCTCAGGATAGAGGGGCATCCATTTAAAACACAGATGTGGGAAATTTCTTCAAGCAGCTGTGGAGACCAGGTCGTTGGGTACATTTAAAGCAGAGCTTGAGAGTTTCCTGATTGGCCACAGCATCAAAGATTACGGGTAGAAGGCTGGGGAGTGGGGCTGAGGAGGGTAAGACAAAGATCAGCCATGAGTGAAAAGCAGAGCAGACTTGATGGGCCAAATGGCCTAATTCTGCTCCTATGCCTTATGGTCTTATGGTCTTATGGACTCCTGGGTGCAGAGGGCTGCCTCAGTTGGCTCTTCACATCCATTTGAGTGTGGGCAGAAGTTCTGTGCAGGGAGCCCAGTCATTGGGTGAAGAGATAAATCTGTGAGTTTGTTTACCATTTCCTGCAGTTGTTGACAGACTTTCCAGAAGCCAGGGTGAGTTTGTAAGTGGACAGGTCATCCTCCATCTCCTTATTGATCCATACTTCTATCAACTTCAACAGTCATTACTGAGGGGGCGATGCACTGTCAGACGAGTAGTCTTTCAGTCGAGATATTAATGCAATATCCTGCCTGCACTCTCGGCATTTAAGAAATCCCATTGCACTACCTTGTAGAAGATTACTTTTAATTCAGAGAATGGGTCTGATCAATCTTGGCGACACGGGGTGAGCTGGTTGAATGCCGTTTCCTCAAAGCTCTAGTGATGCTGGTGCAATCCTGACCTGCAGTGTACGGACTTCCCACATTCTCAATTGTGCCTGCACGTCTTTCCCCTGGGAGCTCCAGCTTCCCCCCTCACCCAAAAGACATGCAGGTTGGTGGTTTAATTGGTCGCTGCATAATGAATCCAGTGTGTACCTGAGTGGTAGAGCTAGGTATACAGTAGTTAGTAGGGATGTATGGGAATAAAATGAGGTTAGTATAAGATTAAAGGCTGCTTGCTGGTTGGCATGGACCCAGTGGGTTGATGGGCATATTTCCATGCTAAATAACTCAGTAATTAACATTATGGAGTCATTTAACATGGCAAGCTGGTGACAAGAAGATAAAACTCTCAAACTTCCAGTACCAGCTTCCCCCTGCCCCTTTTCACCATTTTTCTTTAAACACAAAATAATCTGCAGATGCTGGGATCAAAGCAACACTCACAATACGCTGGAGGAACTCAGCAGGTCGGGCAGCATCAGTGGAAACGATGAGTCGACGGTTCGGGCCGAACCCTTCGTCAGGACTGAAGAAAGAAGGTGGGGGAGGGTTGGAAGAAGGCTCATAGTTTCAGTTGAAAAACCAGTAATTTGAGAGACAAAGGGGTGGGGGAGGGGAAGCAGGGACGTCATAGGCAGGAAAACAATGGGTAGCAGAAGAAGGAGTCGGGACCATGAGGGAGGTGATAGGCAGCTGGGGGAGGGGGCAGAGTGAAATAGGGATAGAGGAAGGGAGGGGGAAGGAATTACTGGAAGTTGGAGAATTCTATGTTCATAGCAAGGGGCTGGAGACTACCTAGACAGTATATGAGGTGTTGCTCCTCTAACCTGAGTTTAGTCTCATCATGGCAGTAGAGGAGGCCATGTATGGACATATCTGAATGGGAGTGGGAAGCAGAGTTGAAGTGGGTGGCTACCAGGAGATCCTGTCTGTTGTGGCGGACGGAGTGGAGGTGCTTGACGAAGCAGTCCCCCAATCTGCGTCGGGTTTCACCGATGTAGAGGAGGCCACACCGGGAGCACTGGATGCAATAGATGACCCCAACAGACTCACAAGTAAAACGTTGCCTCACCTGGAAGGACTGTTTGGGGCCCTGAATGGTGGCAAAAGAGGAGGTGTAGGGACAGGTGTAACACTTACGCTTACAGGGATAAGTGCCGGGTGGGAGATCCGTGGGGATGGACGTGCGGATAAGGGAGTCGCGGAGGGACCGATCCCTGCGGAAAGCAGAGAGGGGTGGAGAGGTTAAGAGGTTAAGAGGTTACCGCTCTTACTGCCACTGGGTCCCACCGCCCATCTTATTCCCCCACTACCCTCTTTCCTCCCAGCGACTCTCAAACTTCCCTCTACCCCTCATCGCCCCTCCATTCCTCTGATTCCTCATCCTCCCCTAATCCCGTTCTCCCTGAACATCCGAACCTCCCCCTCCCTACTGAGACCTCCCACTCTTCACCCTCCTCCGACCCCAGCCCCAGCCCTTGCCATGTCTTCACCATATCCTCTGACCTTCCTTTTTCTGAGGCAGAACGTTCTGTCCTTAGCAAGGGCCTCACTTTTGTCCCACTCCATCCTCACCTCAGTGAGTTCCGTGCCCGCCATGACACTGAACTCTTCTTCCGTCGCCGACGTCTCCGAGCCTACTTCTTTGGCAAGGATTCCCCTCCCCCTACTGATGACCCCTTCTCTTGTCTTCAACCCTCCTCCTCCTCCTGGACACCCCACCCAGGCCTTCTACCTGCACTCGATCTTTTCATATCCAACTGTCGCCGAGACATCAACCCTCTCAACTTCACCACTCCTCTCTCCTGTTCCAACCTCACTCCCTCTGAACTCACTGCCCTCCACTCTAATCCTAACCTCACCATCAAACCCTTGACAAAGGTCGTGCTGTAGTAGTCTGGCGGACGGACTTCTACCTCACTGAGGCCAAACGGCAGCTCTCTGACACCTCCTCTTACTTACCCCTGGAACAGGACCCCACCAAAAAATATCAGACCATTGTCTCCCACACCATCACCGCCCTTATCAACTCTGGAGACCTTCCATCCTCAGCCGCTAAACTCATTATTCCCACACCCCGTACCACTTGGTTTTACCTCCTCCCAAAGATACACAAGCCTGACTGTCCTGGTAGACCCATAGTTTCTGCCTGCTCCTGTCCCACTGAACTTGTATCTGCCTACCTGGACTCCATTTTGTCACCCATAGTTCAGTCCCTCCCCACCTACATCCGGGATACATCCCATGCCCTCCACCTCTTCAATAACTTCCAGTTCTCCGGTCCCAGCCGCTTCATTTTTACTATGGATGTCCAATCCCTATACACCTCCATTCCCCATCAAGAAGGCCTCAAAGCCCTCCGCTACTTCCTGGATAATAGAATTCACCAGTTCCCCACCACCACTACCCTCCTCCGGTTGGCGGAACTGGTTCTCACACTTAATAACTTCTCTTTTGGCTCTTCCCACTTTCTTCAGACCAAGGGTGTAGCTATGGGCACTCACATGGGACCCAGCTATGCCTGCCTCTTTGTTGGTTATGTGGAACAGTCTGTGCTCCAAACCTATTCTGGTACTGCTCCCCAACTTTTCCTTCGCTACATTGACGACTACATTGGTGCTGCTTCCTGCACCCATGCTGAGTTCGTCAATTTCATCGACTTTACTTCAAACTTCCACCCAGCCCTCAAATTCACTTGGTCCATCTCGGACACTTCTCTCCCCTTTCTCAATATCTCAGTCTCCATCCCTGGAGACAGACTGTCCACTGACATCTTCTACAAGCCCACTGACTCTCATAACTACCTCGACTATACCTCTTCCCACCCTGCCACATGCAAAAATGCCATTCCATATTCCCAGTTCCTCCGTCTCCGCCGCATCTGCTCCGAGGATGAGGCTTTCCGTTCCAGGACATCTCAAATGTCCTCTTTCTTTAAGGATCGTGGTTTCCCTTCTACCGTCATCAATGATGCCCTCACCTGCATCTCCTCCATTTCCCGCACTTCGGCCCTTACTCCATCCTCCTGCCACCACAACAGGGACAGAGTTCCCCTTGTCCTCACCTACCACCCCACCAGCCTCCAGATCCAGCACATTATCCTCCGCAACTTCAACAGGACCCCACCACTAAGCACATCTTTCCCTCTCCACCCCTCTCCGCTATCCACAGGGATTGATCCCTCCGTGACTCACTTATCCGCACGTCCATCCCCACGGATCTCCCACCCGGTACTTATCCCTGTAAGCGTAAGTGCTTCACCTGTCCCTACACCTCCTCTCTTGCCACCATTCAGGGCCCCAAACAGTCCTTCCAGGTGAGGCAACGTTTCACTTGTGAGTCTGTTGGGGTCATCTATTGCATCCCGTGCTCCCGGTGCGGCCTCCTCTACATCGGTGAAACCCGACGTAGATTGGGGGACCGCTTCATCGAGCATTTCCAGTCCGTCCACCACAACAGACAGGATCTCCCTGTAGCCATCCACTTCAACTCTGCTTCCCATTCCCATTCAGATATGTCCATACATGGCTTCCTCTACTGCCATGATGAGACTAAACTCAGGTTGGAGGAGCAACACCTCATATACCGTCTAGGTAGTCTCCAGCCCCCTGGTGTGAATAGAGAATTCTCCAACTTCCGGTAATTCCCTCCCCCTCCCTTCCTCTATCCCTATTTCACTCTGCCCCCTCCCCCAGCTGCCTACCACCTCCCTCATGGTTCCGACTCCTTCTTCTACTGCCCATTGTTTTCCTGCCAATGACGTCCCTGCTTCCCCTCCCCCACCCCTTTGTCTCTCAAATTACTGGTTTTTCAACTGAAACTACGAGCCTTCTTCCAACCCTCCCCCACCTTCTTTCTTCAGTCCTGATGAAGGGTTCCGGCCTGAAACGTTGACTCATCGTTTCCACTGATGCTGCCCGACCTGCTGAGTTCCTCCAGCGTATTGTGAGTGTCACCATTTTTCTTTACTCCTTCTCCTTCCAATACACGCTATACTCCATATGTTCCAAGATGAGGTCACCATTAAGGTGCAAGAGTAATGCCTTATATTCCTCCTTGGTACCCTCCAACATGATGGCATGAATATTGATTTCCCCCTCCAGTAAACTAATGCCCCCCCACTTTCTCTTTTCCCCACACTGACTTTTTACCTTTTCTCACCTGCATATTACTTCTCCCTGGATCCCTTCCTCCTTCCCTTTCTCCTACAGTCCATTCTCCTCTCCTATCAGATTCTTTCTTCTCCAGCCCTTGACCTTTCCCACCCACCTGGCTTCACCTATCACCTTCCAGCTAGCCTCTTTCCCCCCTACCCACCTTTTTACCCTGGCATCTTCCCCCTTCCTTCTCAGTCCTGAAGAAGGCTTTCAAATCGAAACATCGACTGTTAACTCTTTTCCATAGATGCTGCCTGACCTGCTGAGTTCCTCCAGCATGTTGTGTGTGTTACCCTATACCCTATGTCTTTTCCCTCCTCCACTCTCTCCATCTCCCATATACTCTTCCCACCAATTCCACCCCCCGCCCCCCGTTCATTCCATGCTCCACCTTCCTCTCCTGTCAGACTCCATCACCTTCAGGCCATTGTCACTTCACCTATCACCTCCCATCTTCTGACGTCATCATGCCGTCATCCTCCTACTGCCCCCCTCACGTGGACCAATGATCACCTGCCAGCTCTTGGTCCACCCCTTCCCTTCCCCTTTTGTGCACTGCTGCCTCTGCTCTTTCTTTCCAGTCCTGAAACGTCAATTGTTCATTTCCCTCCATAGATGCTGCCTGACCAGCAGGTCCCCTTCAGTTTTTTGTTATTCCTCAACGGGCCTTGTCGTGCATTGGGTGGCATTTTTTGCCATTTTCTTAGCATCTGCCTGTTTTTTACGAGGCGGACTTGCTAGCTCGATGCTGAACCCAGCACGGATGGAAAGCGTGAAAGGAGCAGGCTGGATTTGAACCGGATACCTCCTGCCTTGAAGTCTGGTGCAGATGCCATGACACCATCGGCAGGCCTAATCCCTCCTTCAATGCCTGTCAAATAATAGACATTCACCATCATCATGTGCCGTGTCGTATAATGTAGGTGATCGTGGTGTCATGCACATGGTTGTTCTTGGCTAATTTTTCGACAGAAGTTGTTTGCCATTGGTATCTTCTGGGCAGTGTCTTTACAAGATGGGTGACCCCAGCCATTATTAATACCCTTCAGAGATTGTCTGCCTAGTGTCAACGATCATGTAACCAGGACTTGTGATAATGCTCGTGTGACCCTCCATCACCTGCTCCCATGACCCAGATCAGGGTGGGGGTGAGGCTAATCAGGTGCTACACCTTGCCCGGGCGGGGTGGGGGGGACCTGCAGGCTAGCTGAAGGAAGGCGCACCTTGCACCTCCTTTGGTAGATACGCATCACTACCCCACCCCCCCCCACCCAAACTAACACAAACCAACATTACCAGGATTTTAAAAAAACAGGTGAAGAGGTCATCATTGCACTGTTTCTAGGAATTTGCAAATCAGTTGCCGCATTTCCTATACTACAATAGGAACTCGATTTAAAAGGTACTCAAATTGCTGCAAAGCAGTTTGGGACATGCAGGAGAAGGATGTGAAGAACTTAATAGTGAATTTATTTTTATTGAAACTTTGCAGATTGCTGTAAGGTTCTGTGCAGGTCATTGGAGAGACGGATGGTTTGGCGCCACAGTGCTATGCCTACACCATCCACCCCCAAAACAAACAGCTGTTTATCGAGACGCGAGACATCAGGCTGTCAATCAGCGCTGCCAAGCCGCCGCTGGAAGTGATCTTGATAAGTTTCATAATTAGGCTTGTTTCAACAGGCAGCATCATACTGGAATCAAACATTTAATTTGCTTCTATAGGAGCAGAGTGACTTGCTGCTCACAACCACGTCTATCAGCGCGTGCACTGCAGCACAATGGCAACTGCACTCCATATATACCCCAAGAGGGGCAGAGAGGGAGTGTGTGTGAGAGAGAGAGAGCTGTTCATCAGTGAGGAACAAGGGGAAGACTCCATTCCACTCTCGGAATGCTGAGTAAGTATTTGGTGGACACGGGTAAGGCATTGAAGGACCTTTAAATGTAGAGAAACTGTTTGAATCATCTCACAGAAGCCTAATGGGGTATAAACTGATGCAAAGCCTCAGAGGGAAGGGAGTGAAATCTGAATGGCTGAAGGAGGGGCCAACAGACTATGTCTTAACTTCACCTGCAGAATCATAGAATTGTAGAGTCACATGGCCTAGAAAGTCTGATCTATCCATGTAGTCTGTCAAAGATAGAGACTGTGGTTCCTCAATCTTTCTGCAGGATTGAAATAAGCTGCAGAAAGCTGTAAACTCAGTCAGCTCCATCACAGGCACTAGCCTCCCCTGTATCCAGGACATCTTCAAAGAGTGATGTCTCAATAAAGGCCAAGGTAACATGCCTGAACCACTGGCACTCACCTCAATAATAAACAAATGCTTTGAGAGGCTGGTCAAGGATTACATCTGCAGCTTGCTACCACCCAAACTGGACCCCCTACAATTCACCTACCGACACAACCGATTGACAGATGACACAATAGCCACTGCTCTACATACCGTCCTTACACACCTGGAGAAGAAGGATGCTTATGTGAGAATGCTGTCCTTGGACTACAGTTCAGCATTCAACACCATAGTTCCTTCCAGGCTTGACAGGAAGCTCAGAGACTTCGGCCTACACCCTGCCTTGTGCAGCTGAATCCTGGACTTCCTGTCAGATCGCCGGTAGGTGGTAAGAGTGGGCTCCCTCACCTCCACCCCTCTGACTCTCAACACAGGAGCCCCTCAGGGCTGTGTATTAAGTCCCCTCCCTTACTCCCTGTATACCCATGACTGCGTCACCACCCACAGCTCTAATCTGCTAATTAAATTTGCCAACGACACTATGTTGATTGGCCTTATGTCAAACAATAATGAGGTGGTTTACAGGGAAGAAGTCATCCCTCTGACACAGTGGTGTCAAGAAAACAACCTCTCCCTCAATGTGACAAAAACAAAGGAGCTGGTTGTGGCCTACAGGACGAATGGAGATGGGCTAACCCCTATTGACATCAATGGATCTGGGGTTGAGAGGGTAAACAGCTTCATGTTCCTCAGCATCCACATCACCAAGGATCTCATGTGGTCTGCACACACCAGCTGTGTGGTGAAAAAGGCACAATAGCGCCTCTTTCACCTCAGACAGTTGAGGAAGTTTGGTATGGGTCTCCAAATCCTAAGAACTTTCTACAGGGGCACAATTGAGAGCATCCTGACTGGCTGCATCACTGCCTGGTATGGGAACTGTACCTCCCTTAATCGCAGGACTCTGCAGAGAGTGGTGCGCACAGCCCAGCGTATCTGTAGTTGTGAACTTCCCATGATTCAGGACATTTACAAAGGCAGGTGTGTAAAAAGGGTCTGAAGGATCATTGCAGACCTGAGTCACCCCAACCACAATCTATTCCAGCTGATACCATCTGGGAAACGGTACCACAGCATAAAAGCCAGGACCAACAGGCTCTGGGACAGCTTCTTCCACCAGGCCATCAGACTGATTAACTCACGCTGATATGTTACATTGACTGTTCTATTTATTATAAATTATTATAAAGTAATACGATTGCACATTGCACATTTGACAGAGACGTAATGTAAAGATTTTTACTCCTCGTGTACGTGAAGGATGTAAAAATAAAGTCAATTCAATTCTTAGGCTAAAATGAGGCCACCCTCAGGGTGGAGGAGCAACACCTTATATTCCATCTGGGTAGTCTCCAACACGATGGCACGAATATCAATTTCTCCTTCCTGTAAAAATATTCTCTCCTCCTCCCCTCTTCTTCTATTCCTCACTCTGACCTTTTATCTCTTCTCACTTGCCTAAAACCTCCCCCTGGGTCCCCTCCTCCTTCCCTTTCTCCTATGTTCCACTCTTCTCTCCTATCAGATTCTTTCCTCTCCAGCCCTTTGCTTTCCTACCCACCTAGCTTCACCTATCACCTTCCAGCTAGCCTTCTTTGCCTCCCCCTTCTTTTTTATTCCAGCTTCTTCCCCCTTCCTTTCCAGCCCTGAAGAAGGGTCTTGGCCCAAAACGTTTATTCACTTCCATAGATGCTGCCTGACCTGCACAATTCCCTCAGCATTTTGTATGTGTTAATTTGGATTTCCGGCAGCTGCGGAATCTCGTGTTTATGATCTCACTGATGTATTTGCTTCTCTGCTCTGCTGTATAAATATATCTTCTAGAAGTTAATATAAAAGCAGGTTGTATTCATTCTTTGCTTCTCTGCTCTGCTGTATAAATATATCTTCTAGAAGTTAATATAAAAGCAGGTTGTATTCATTCTTTGTATTATACTTTGCAACATTAAATATGAGAATTCATTCCCTGATTAAATATCATAATTTATATTACATTCCTTTTCGAGGTGGTGACAGTTTAAAGGCAAATGAGGTTTCTTGTTTTCAAGGTCACTTGGCTAACTCAGTTAGCAAGAGGTCCTCTTTGTGGGTACAGTAGCTTGGCAGGGGTGAAGAGAGGGGTGTTATGTAGGGGGATCAGTTTGTTCAGCAGTCCACTTTGTGCTCCAGATCACGCTTTCTCTTCCTTCTTTCCCTTTTATCTCTTTGTACCAACTTTACAGCTGTCTGCATGAACCACAGAACAAACAAAACCTTTCGCTTAACATTATATTGCCAAGACTGTGGTGTGAAAAAGGTTACTTGAAGTTAATGATTAAATCCATGCCTTGTAAAGTAAACCTGTCTCACCAAGGTCTAAATCAAGACTAAAACACAGCTATTCTAAGCTCTCTGCACAATTCTGTACATTTTTCTCCCCCCCCCCCCCCACCCACCCATCCACTCATGAACACGGGTGTCCAGCCTCAGGACAGGCCATCTCTGGGGTTCCAGCCTCCGGCGGGCATGCAGACTTGCAGGCATTGGGCCTCTGACTTCCCCAGTGGGTTCGTGTACCCACAGACCCAGGGCTTCAGCCATTGGGCCGCAACACCCGGGCTCACCGGCTTTGGTCTTTGACTTTCGGGCTTCGATCTTCGGTATCAACCCCAGGACTCGCTGATGATGGGATCCTGAACTCCAGGCTTTGAACTGTGGACTCGCTGACTCTCCATCCTGGGGTTCCCCAGCCCTCATCCTCGCTGGTATTCATCCACGATTCCTGCGAGCCAACATCCATCTGCAGGGACTGCTGGCCTTTGACTGCACAGATGCCAAGATATGATTTAAAGAAGATGTGAGTAAATACATAAAGCAAATGCGTCAGTGAGGGTGTACCTCTTCCTATAGATGCTGCCTGGCCTGCTGCGTTCCACCAGCATCTTGTGGGTGTTACTTGAATTTCCAGCATCTGCAGATTTCCTTGTGTTTGCGTGCTTTGATAATAAATGTACCTTGAATCTTGAATCTTCGAATGAAGTTACAGCACAATACATCAACCCATTCCCAATCCCTGCCTAGACCGAACTTACTCCCCAACGCATTTAATAAATGTTTCACAAGTTTGAGTATTTCTCCTACTTGTTAATTGCACTGTCCAGACCCAAGAACAGCAAGACTGATTAATAAGTTGTCTCTCGGCAAGAGTAATCATACCACCTGTGTGACAGGTGATATCACTACATCAATTCACTGCACTTCTCTTTCAGCTAAAAGAATTACGAGCAACACGAGTAGCTGTGAATTATTGACAAAAAAACTCTGCTACCTATACCACAGAGAAAACATAACCCTGACAGGTATTTGCAAATGTTTCATCTGCCTCCAAATGGCTATTATTTTGTGAAGTTGGCATTGCTTGCCTAAGTGGAGAAATAAAGGATTGAAAGAGGCCATTTTGCCATAGCTCTTTGAAAGCCCATTCCAATTAGCCCTAGCTCTTTTCCCCAGTGCTTTGAAATTACTGTCCGTTAATTCTCCAATTCCCATTGGGAAAAAAAGAATTACTAATGTGCTTGCAACTTCCTTCCAGTCAGTGTAGTCAGAATTGGAATCAGAACTAGATTTCTTAACACTGGCTCAGGTGATGTGAAATTGTTATTTTGTGCAGCAATACAGTGACATAAAATTACAATAAATTACAAAACATAAATAGCATACGGGAAAAGCAAATAATGAGGTAGTATTTATGGGTTCATGGACTGCTGAGATGGTTGTGGGGGTGTGAGGTGATGGTGGGATAGAAGCTGCTCCTAAATCATTGAACGTGGATCTTCAGATCCTCCTTGTTGACAAGAGTAATGTGATGAGGTCATGTCCTGGACAGTGAGGGGCCTCCTCAGGGTATCACCACCAACAGGAGTAGATTCATAGCAAAAAGAAGGTGCTATCTGATCCCTCAGGGAAAGTAACCCTGAGAAATGATATTGTATCTGCCTCCAGTTAGCTTTTATTTTGGGAAGTTGATAGTGGGTAGAGGTTGCCAACCTGGGACCTACGGACTCCCCGGTTAATGGTAGGGATACACGGAATAAAAAAAGGTTTGGGAACCCTTGATAGTGTGGAATGTTGATGGTGGGAAGTTCTCGATGGTGAGGACAGCTGTGCCTGAGATGAAGTTGCTCCAAATCACAACTCTTCTTGTGAAAAAAAAGCTAGTCATTTGCCCTCTGCTTTGTTGAGTTAAATCTGACCATAGTTTACTAAATCTCCTGGCAACCACTCCTCACGGAGTCACACAGCCGATAAACAGGCCCTTCATCCCACTAATCTGTTCTGGTCTTCAAGTATCTATTTACAAGACTGTTACACTCACCCCATTTTTAATTCTCCCCACATTGTCATCAACACCCCCCACCCAAAGATCCCACTACTTTAGAAATTTACAGAGGCCATCACAGGGAGAAATTAAAAATTACATACAGACAGCTCACAAGATCAGGATTATACCCAACTAGTTGCTAGAGCTGAGAAGTCACAGGTCTTTGAGTTCCACTAATAGGCTGACAATTATCCTCACAACCCTTCAAAGTTCTGGAGAGAAGTTTGGTAACACTAGGCTTCAGCTGGAGTATCACCTCCAGCTCCAGGCATCACAGTGCAAACATTTATTTGCCTTGGTGCTGTTGGGATAATTCTCTGCACTGACTCCCAAACCTTGTTAACCTTGCAATGCCCAGAGTCAGTCAATACTCCAGCCAAGGCCAGGCCAGTGACATAATAAGCCGACAATGTTTGTTAAGCGAGAGACAGCTCGCAGCTGTTGTTGAATGGCAAGCAAGTTTGAAGGGATCATTAGCCTTCCATCCTTATGTTCTTCCATTCAAGTTTCTGAAAGACAAAAAATGTGTATTCAGGCAAAGCCACAAGCAGCAATGTGATAAAGGTCTGATAGCCAGTTTAATTGAAGCCAGTTGAGAGATGTGTTTCAGGAAGAGCGATGGGAGAGCTCACCTGCACTTGTTTAAAAAGACAAATGGAAAAGTTTTCATCTACCTGAGAAAACTGGTAGGGCTTTGATTTCAGGCCTCTCTGGAGCTGCCCTTTACCTCTTGATGTGACACTAGGTAGCCAGACACGATGAGGCATTCTCTGCCTCCCTCGTGAAAAGATTGAAGTTGCAAAAAAAAAGACTTAAAGTAGTAGTTGTGGACACACCTTCTGAGGTGGATAACATGGAAGCAGAGCAGCACAGCACAGGAATAGGCCCTTTGGCTTACAATGTCGAGGCCAAACCTGAAGCCAATTAATCCCTTTCGCATGCGCATCATCCATATGCTTCCATCCCGGCATAATTCATGTGCCTGGCCGAATGTCTCTTCAACACAACTATCCTATGCCTCCACAAGCAACTTTAGCAACTAGCTCAGGCACCTATCAGTCTCTGTGCAAAAACAGTGGCCCTGCACATCTTCCTGAACCTTTCCTCTTTTCACGTTAAAGCTCTACCCTCTATGATTTAACATTTCTACCCTGGGTAAAAAGATTTTCACTATTTATCTATCTATGCCTCTCAATCTTATACATTTCTGTCAGGTCTCCCCTCAGTATCTGATGCTCCAGAGAAAATAAATCTTTTTTTTTATTCACAATAAAATTATTTACAATAAACCATTCAATAATTCTAAACACATACTCCTGCAGCCTAGAATGTGTCAGTGGGCAGCATTCTGCCACGGACATCTTGATGTGCTGGCAGACCATCAAGTTTCGGGCTGACCAAAGAGTACCTTTCACTGAGTTGATGATCTGCCAGCAGCACTGGATTTTGGTCTCCGTGTGCGTCCCCGGGAACAGACCGTAGAGCAAAGAGTCTTCTGTTACGCAGTTGCTGGGGATGAAGCGTGACACCAGCCTTTTCATCCTCCTCCATACCTTCTCCGCAAACCCACAGTGTGGAAAGAGGTGGATTACTGATTCGGCCCCACTGCATCCTCCCGTGGGCAGTGGGATGTGGAGATCATGTTCCGAGTGTACAGGAGGGGTCTGACTGGGACGGCCCCTTTCACCACCAGCCAGGCTAAGTTTCGGTGCCTGTTGGTGAGATCTGGCGATGAAGCATTTTGCCAGGTGACTTGGACAGTCTGCTCAGGGAACCACCCCACTGTGTCCATCACATCCTTCTCCTGCAGTGTCTGCAGGACATTCCATGTTGCCTGATGTAAACTCAATTTGTCCAATTTCTCCTTCTGGCTACTGTTCTCTAATCCAGGCAGCATCCGGTAACCATTTCTTGAACCCTCTCCAAAGCCTTCACATCCTTCCTGTGATGGGTGACAAGAAATGCATGCAAGCAGGACTCCAACTGCAGCCTTACAGAAGTTTTACATAGCTGCAACATGAGAGGATTAATAAATAGACACACAGTCAGTGGCCATCTTATTAGGGACACCTGTATACCTCCTTGTTAATGCAAATATCTAATTGGCCAATCACGTGACAGCAACTCAATGCAGAAACGCATGCAGACATGGTCAGGAGGTTCAGTTACTGTTCAGACCAAACATCAGAATGGGGAATAAATGTGACTTTGTGACTTTGACTGGGGAATGATTGTCGGTGCCAGATGGGGTGGTTTGAGTATCTCAGAAACCACTGGTCTCCTGGGATTTTCATTCACAAGAGTCTCTAAAATCTACAGAGAATGGTGCAGAAAACAACATCCAGTGAGCAGCAGTTCTGTGGGTGAAAACACCTTGTCCATGAACAAGGTCAGAGAAGAATGGCTAAATGAGTTCAAGCTGACAGAAAGGTGACAGTAACTCAAATAACCACACGTTACAACAGTGGTGTGCAGAAGAGCATCTGTGAATGCACAACATATCGAACCTTGACGGGCTACAGCAGTAGAAGACTGCTGTAGAAGTTTGGTGTCTGAAAAGAGGATGCTGTCCAAGTTGCACGCCATCTTGGACAATGCCTCCCATCCACTACATAATGTACTGGTTCGGCACAGGAGTACATTCAGCCAGAGACTCGTTCTTCCGAGATGCAACACAGAGCATCATAGGAAGTCATTCCTGCCTGTGGCCATCAAACTTTACAACTCCTCCCTTGGAGGGTCAGACACCCTGAGCCAATAGGCTGGTCCTGGACTTATTTCCTGGCATAATTTACATATTACTATTTAACTATTTATGGCTTTATTACTATTTAATTATTTATGGTGCAACTGTAATGAAAACCAATTTCCCCGGGGATCAATAAAGTATGACTATGACTATGACTATGATGACTAAGACCACACTGGGTTCCATTCCTGTACATAATAAAGTGGCCACATGTCTTCTTGCAAAGTTCAAAGTAAATTTATTATCAAAGTATGTACATATTACCGTAAACTACATGAGATTCATTTTTGCAGGCATTTACAGTTAAAAATTAAATATAGTAGAATTTTATGAAAAAATTGTCTACGAATATTGGATCTCCTATTAGGAAACGAGTTAGGACAAGTGATGGAAGTGTGTGCAGGGGAGCACTTTGGTTCCAGTGATCATAACACCATTAGTTTCAATTTGATCATGGACAAGGATAGATCTGGTCCTAGGGTTGAGGTTCTGAACTGGAAGAAGGCCAAATTTGAAGAAATGAGAAAGGATCTAAAAAGCGTGGATTGGGACAGGTTGTTCTCTGGCAAAGACGTGATTGGTAGGTGGGAAGCCTTCAAAGGGGAAATATTGAGAGTGCAGAGTTTGTATGTTCCTTTCAGGATTAAAGGCAAGTTGAATAGGAATAAGGAACCTTGGTTCTCAAAGGATATTGCAACTCTGATAAAGAAGAAGAGGGAGTTGTATGAAATGTATAGGAAACAGGGAGTAAATCAGGTGCTTGAGGAGTATAAGAAGTGCAAGAAAATACTTAAGAAAGAAATCAGGAGGGCTAAAAGAAGACATGAGGTTGCCTTGGCAGTCAAAGTGAAGGATAATCCAAAGAGCTTTTACAGGTATATTAAGAGCAAAAGGATTGTAAGGGATAAACTTGGTCCTCTTGAAGATCAGAGTGGTCGGCTATATGCGGAACCAAAGGAAATGGGGGAGATCTTAAATAGGTTTTTTGCGTCTGTACTTACTAAGGAAACTGGCATGAAGTCTATGGAATTGAGGGAATCAAGTAGTGAGACCATGGAAACTGTACAGATTGAAAAGGAGGAGGTGCTTGCTGTCTTGAGGAAAATTAAAGTGGATAAATCCCCGGGACCTGACAGAGTGTTCCCTCAGACCTTGAAGGAGACTAGTGTTGAAATTGCGGGGGCCCTGGCAGAAATATTTAAAATGTCGCTCTCTACGGGTGAAGTGCCGGAGGATTGGAGAGTGGCTCATGTTGTTCCGTTGTTTAAAAAAGGATCAAAAAGTAATCCGGGAAATTATAGGCCGGTGAGTTTAACGTCGGTAGTGGGTAAGTTATTGGAGGGAGTACTAAGAGACAGAATCTACAAGCATTTGGATAGACAGGGACTTATTAGGGAGAGTCAACATGGCTTTGTGCGTGGTAGGTCATGTTTGACCAATCTATTGGAATTTTTCCAGGAGGTTACCAGGAAAGTGGATGAAGGGAAGGCAGCGGATATTGTCTACATGGATTTCAGTAAGGCCTTTGACAAGGTCCCGCATGGGAGGTTAATTAGGAAAATTCAGTCGCTAGGTATACATGGAGAGGTGGTAAATTGGATTAGACATTGGCTCAATGGAAGAAGCCAAAGAGTGGTGGTAGAGAATTTCTTCTCTGAGTGGAGGCCTGTGACTAGTGGTGTGCCACAGGGATCAGTGCTGGGTCCATTGTTATTTGTCATCTATATCAATGATCTGGATGATAATCTGGTAAATTGGATCAGCAAATTTGCTGATGATACAAAGATTGGAGGTGTAGTAGACAGTGAGGAAGGTTTTCAGAGCCTGCAGAGGGACTTGGACCAGCTGGAAAAATGGGCTGAAAAATGGCAGATGGAGTTTAATACAGACAAGTGTGAGGTATTGCACGTTGGAAGGACAAACCAAGGTAGAACATATAGGGTTAATGGTAAAGTACTGAGGAGTGCAGTAGAACAGAGGGATCTGGGAATACAGATACAAAATTCCCTAAAAGTGGAGTCACAAGTAGATAGGGTCGTAAAGAGAGCTTTTGGTACATTGGCCTTTATTAATCAAAGTATTGAGTATAATAGCTGGAATGTTATGATGAGGTTGTATAAGGCATTGGTGAGGTCGAATCTGGAGTATTGTGTTCAGTTTTGGTCACCAAATTACAGGAAGGATATAAATAAGGTTGAAAGAGTGCAGAGAAGGTTTACAAGGATGTTGCCAGGACTTGAGAAACTCAGTTACAGAGAAAGGTTGAATAGGTTAGGACTTTATTCCCTGGAGCGTAGAAGAATGAGGGGAGATTTGATAGAGGTATATAAAATTATGATGGGCAAAGTTAGAGTGAATGCAAGCAGGCTTTTTCCATTGAGGCAAGGGGAGAAAAAAACCAGAGGACATGGGTTAAAGGTGAGGGGGGAAAAGTTTAAAGGGAACATTAGGGGGGACTTCTTCACACAGAGAGTGGTGGGAGTATGGAATGAGCTGCCAGATGAGGTGGTAAATATGGGTTCTTTTTTAACATTTAAGAATAAATTGGACAGATACATGGATGGGAGGTGTATGGAGGGATATGGTCCGTGTGCAGGTCAGTGGGACTAGGCAGAAAATGGTTCAGCACAGCCAAGAAGGGCCAAAAGGCCTGTTTCTGTGCTATAGTTTCTATGGTTTCTATGGAACGGACAAATATTGATAAACGCCAAGGTGCAAAAGAAGACAAACTGTGCAATAAAAATAACATTGAGAACATGCATTGTAAAGAGACCTTGAAAGTGAGTCTGTATATTGTAGAACCGGTTCAGAATAGTAGAGAATGAAGGAGCATGAAAGCTGCAAGGTTATTTCTGTTCCTGAACCTGGTGGTGGCGTGATACCAACAGGCTCAATAAACTGATTAGAAAGGCTGGCTCTGTTATAGGAGTCAAACTGGACACACTGGAGGCCGTGGTGGAAGAAAGGACCCCACGGAGAATCCTGGCAATTCCGGATAATGTTTCTCACCCTCTGCATGCCACAGAGGAGCACTTTTAGTAATAGACTGAGGCAACTGCGCTGCTCCAAAGAGCGCTATATGAGGTCATTCTTACCTTCAGCCACTCGGCTCTATAATGAGTCAACCTATAGCTGGAGAGGTGATGACCTCCTCTTGTGAGACAGTTTGTGGTAACTTATTCTTTATTCTTTCTTACTTCTCTTCTAATATTCATACCTGAGCACTTGTAATACTACTGTGACACTGTAATTTCCTTTGCAATCAATAAAGTATCTACCTATCTATCTAAGGCTTCTGTACCTCCTACTCAATGGTAGTAGCAGAAGAGTCCATGGCCTAGATGGTGAAGGTCCTCGAAGATGGATCCTGCTTTCCTATAGCAACGCTGCATGTAAATGTACTCGGTGGTAGGAAGGGACTGGGCTGTATCCATCACTTCCTGTGGCCTTTTTTGTGTCTGGGCATTAGTGTTTCCATACCAGGCCTCTTGCACTAGCCAATTATTCCTTTATTAATTTATTTTGGCCACACTTCTTTTCACGAGGACAGAGATACTTTAAATCCCCTTCCATCTGGTTTCATTCAGCCAGTTCGAACAGGAAGCTCTCTGGTTTATTTATTGAATAATCTGATTGAATTGAAGGAAAAAAATCCAGAGATAATCAAATTAAATTCCAGAAGCCTATCACTGCAATCTGCATTTCTCAACCTGACCAGTCACATTCCAAGGCTGCAGTTTTCAAGGCCTATCAGTGCCATAGCCCAGTGCACCATGGGAATGTTTTATTGTCTAACAAAGTTTGTTTTTTTTAATAGCTATCAACCATTTTTTCACACAGTGCACATTATTTAAAACTAAAAAATGTTGTTTTTTGGTTGCATAGGATTTTTAAGACATGTTAAGTCATCTTTTATTTATGCATTTCACTGAGATACAGTGTGGACTAGGCCCTTCAAACCACATCGCCCAGCAATCCCCCGATTTAATCCCAGCCTAATCACAGGACAATTTACAATGTCCAACCGGTACGTCTTTGGATTGTGGGAGGAAATCGGAGCACCCGGAGGAAACCCACGTGGTTTTAGAAACATAGAAACATAGAAAATAGGTGCAGGAGTAGGCCATTCGGCCCTTTGAGCCTGCACCGCCATTTATTATGATCATGGCTGATCATCCAACTCAGAACCCTGCCCCAGCCTTCCCTCCATACCTCCTGACCCCCGTAGCCACAGGGGCCATATCTAACTCCCTCTTAAATATAGCCAATGAACTGGCCTCAACTGTTTCCTGTGGCAGAGAATTCCACAGATTCACCACTCTCTGTGTGAAGAAGTTTTTCCTAATCTCGGTCCTAAAAGGCTTCCCCTTTGTCCTCAAACTGTGACCCCTCGTTCTGGACTTCCCCAACATCGGGAACAATCTTCCTGCATCTAGCCTGTCCAATCCCTTTAGGATTTTATACGTTTCAATCAGATCCCCCCTCAATCTTCTAAATTCCAACGAGTACAAGCCCAGTTCATCCAGTCTTTCTTCATATGAAAGTCCTGCCATCCCAGGAATCAATCTGGTGAACCTTCTTTGTACTCCCTCCATGGCAAGGATGTCTTTCCTCAGATTAGGGGACCAAAACTGCACACAATACTCCAGGTGTGGTCTCACCAAGGCCTTGTACAACTGCAGTAGTACCTCCCTGCTCCTGTACTCGAATCCTCTTGCTATAAATGCCAGCATACCATTCGCCTTTTTCACCGCCTGCTGTACCTGCATGCCCACTTTCAATGACTGGTGTATAATGACACCCAGGTCTCATTGCACCTCCCCTTTTCCTAATCGGCCACCATTCAGATAATAATCTGTTTTCCTATTTTTGCCACCAAAGTGGATAACTTCACATTTATCCACATTAAATTGCATCTGCCATGAATTTGCCCACTCACCCAACCTATCCAAGTCACCCTGCATCCTCTTAGCATCCTCCTCACAGCTAACACTGCCACCCAGCTTCGTGTCATCCGCAAACTTGGAGATGCTGCATTTAATTCCCTCATCCAAGTCATTAATATATATTGTAAACAACTGGGGTCCCAGCACTGAGCCTTGCGGTACCCCACTAGTCACCGCCTGCCATTCTGAAAAGGTCCCATTTATTCCCACTCTTTGCTTCCTGTCTGCTAACCAATTCTCCATCCACATCAATACCTTACCCCCAGTACCGTGTGCTTTAAGTTTGCACACTAATCTCCTGTGTGGGACCTTGTCAAAAGCCTTTTGAAAATCCAAATATACTACATCCACTGGTTCTCCCCTATCCACTCTACTAGTTACATCCTCAAAAAATTCTATGAGATTCGTCAGACATGATTTTCCTTTCACAAATCCATGCTGACTTTGTCCGATCATTTCACCGCTTTCCAAATGTGCTGTTATCACATCCTTGATAACTGACTCCAGCAGTTTCCCCACCACTGACGTTAGGCTAACCGGTCTATAATTCCCCGGTTTCTCTCTCCCTCCTTTTTTAAAAAGTGGGGTTACATTAGCCACCCTCCAATCCTCAGGAACTAGTCCAGAATCTGAAGAGTTTTGAAAAATTATCACTAATGCATCCACTATTTCTTGGGCTACTTCCTTAAGCACTCTAGGATGCAGACCATCTGGCCCTGGGGATTTATCTGCCTTCAATCCCTTCAATTTACCTAACACCACTTTCCTACTAACATGTATTTCGCTCAGTTCCTCCATCTCACTGGACCCTCTGTCCCCTACTATTTCTGGAAGATTATTTATGTCCTCCTTAGTGAAGGCAGAACCAAAGTAATTATTCAATTGGTCTGCCATGTCCTTGCTCCCCATAATCAATTCACCTGTTTCTGTCTGTAGGGGACCTACATTTGTCTTTACCAGTCTTTTCCTTTTTACATATCTATAAAAGCTTTTACAGTCAGTTTTTATGTTCCCTGCCAGTTTTCTCTCATAATCTTTTTTCCCCTTCCTAATTAAGCCCTTTGTCCTCCTCTGCTGAACTCTGAATTTCTCCCAATCCTCAGGTGAGCCACTTTTTCTGGCTAATTTGTATGCTTCTTCTTTGGAATTGATACTATCCCTAATTTCTCTTGTCAGCCACGGGTGCGCTACCTTCCTTGATTTATTCTTTTGCCAAACTGGGTTGAACAATTGTTGTAGTTCATCCATGCAACCTTTAAATGCTTGCCATTGCATATCCACCGTTAATCCTTTAAGTGTCATTTGCCAGTCTATCTTAGCTAATTCACGTCTCATACCTTCAAAGTTACCCCTCTTTAAGTTCAGAACCTTTGTTTCTGAATTAACTATGTCACTCTCCATCTTAATGAAGAATTCCACCATATTATGGTCACTCTTACCCAAGGGGCCTCTCACGACAAGATTGCTAATTAACCCTTCCTCATTGCTCAAAACCCAGTCCAGAATAACCTGCTCTCTAGTTGGTTCCTCGACATGTTGGTTCAAAAAACCATCCCGCATACATTCCAAGAAATCCTCTTCCTCAGCACCTTTACCAATTTGGTTCACCCAATCTACATGTAGATTGAAGTCACCCATTATAACTGCTGTTCCTTTATTGCACACATTTCTAATTTCCTGTTTAATACCATCTCCGACCTCACTACTACTGTTAGGTGGTCTGTACACAACTCCCACCAGCGTCTTCTGCCCCTTAGTGTTACGCAGCTCTACCCATATCGATTCCACATCTTCCCGGCTTATGTCCTTCCTTTCTATTGCGTTAATCTCTTCTTTAACCAGCAACGCCACCCCACCTCCCCTTCCTTCATGTCTATCCCTCCTGAATATTGAATCTCCCTGAATGTTGAGCTCTCATCCTTGGTCACCCTGGAGCCATGTCTCTGTGATCCCAACTATATCATAATCATTAATAACAATCTGCACTTTCAATTTATCCACCTTATTACGAATGCTCCTTGCATTGACACACAAAGCCTTCAGGCGCTCTTTTACAACTCTCTTAGCCCTTATACAATTATGTTGAAATGTGGCCCTTTTTAATGCTTGCCCTGGTTTTGTGTTATAGTTACGAACAAACAGCAGCAGGAATTGAACCCGGGTCCCTGATACTGTAAAGCGCCATGCATTTTTTTCCTGTTTGGTGGATATCTGTGACGAGTAAGGGTTTCAGGCTCTATACAGTATATATTCTCTGATATTAAATTGAGCCATTGAACCAGTGATGGAATCCTAAAGGGAGGTGCTGAACAACTAACTTGTGGAGAAAGGGCTCTATGCATGTTGATGGGGCTACCAGGCTGATGTACAGAGAGATCTTGGTGTCGAAGTTCATAGCTCCCTGAGCGTGGCTGCGCAAGTTGGTAGGCTTTTATTAGTTCAAGCATCAGTAAGTTATGTTGTAGCTTTATAAAATTCTGTTCAGGCCACAGTAGAAGAATTGAATGCAATTTTGTTGCTCCATTATTGGAAGGATGTGGATGGAGGCTTTGGAGAGGGTGCAGGTGAGGTTTACCAGGATGCAGCCTGGATCAGATGGTATGTGCTATAAGGAGATGTCGGACAAACTAGGGCTGTTTCCTTAGGAGCATTGGAGGCGGAGGGAGACCTGATTGAAGTTTATAAGATTATTAAAAGCATAGATAGGGTACATAATCTTTTGCCAGTACCAAAATACCTATTACTTGAGTGCAAGCATTAATACGTGAGGGGGTAAGATCAACGGAGATGTGCAGGGCAAGTCTTTTTTTTTCAATGAGTGGTGGGTACCTCAAATGGCTGTCAGGGGTGCCAGTGAAGGCAAATATGATATACACGTCTAAAGGCTCTTGTATAGACACCTGAATGTACAGAGAGTTGGGGTGGGGGGGATATGGACCTTGTGTAGGCAGAAGGTATTAGTTTAGTTAGGCGCTTATTTATTATTTAATTAGTTTGTCACATCATAATGGGCCAAAGGGCCTGTTCCTGTGTTGTACTGTTCTATGTTCTATAAGATTAAATTCCACCATGTACTAAATCCAATAAATCTAATTGCTTAACCAATGGGTGGGCAAAAAATGTAAAAACCCAGCTGCTTTTATCCATATGCTGGATAGAAGGCCCAACCTGGCTGGTTCTATTCAGACTAATTACAAGGTGAATGTCAAGCTGAGGATATTGCAACTGCAAGTTGATTTTGCTTGCCTCTTTGGTGGTGATGTGTTACCATGTACAGTACTGTGCAAAAGTCTCAGGCATATATATATATAGATATAGAGCTAGGGTGCCTAAGACTTTTGCTCTGTACTGTAGTAATTTTATGTATTGCACTAGTCCGCTGCTGCAAACAAAAAAAAACAACTTTCATGACATGTGAGTGATGGTAAACCTGATTCTGATGTGGGTCTCTATTGCAGACTGAGTGGGAAGGGGGCAGGGAGAGGAGGAAATCTTTACACGGCCTGAAAACTGGGCGACACTTTAAATGCTCTTTTTCTGTAATAGCATACAATGAGTTTTAGAATGAAAATGGAAAAACCACATACTTTTGATTTTATTTATTAATTGAAAAGTATAATGAAATACAGTACAACAAAGAAATTATTTCATGTTTCATAAATCTTTTCTCATCTGTCTTTACTACAAATCTATTGTCCATAAACACTGTCCAGGTTAATTTTGCATCCAGATGAAAGATGTGTCTTAATCAGAATCAGAATCAGGTTTGATATCACCGGCATATGCTATGAAATTTGTTAACGCTAAAGTAGTAGTACAATGCAACAGGTAAATAAATACAGAGAAAAAAACTGAATTACAGCATATACAGTATATACATGTTTATTAAATAGTTAACTTAAAATAAGTAGTACAAAATAAAAGGAATAAAAAAGTAGTGAGGTGGTGTTCATGGGTTTAATGTCCATTCAGAAACCGGATAGCAGAAGGGAAGAAGCTGTTCCTGAATCAATGAGTGTGTGCCAATGGTAACAATGAGAAAAGGGCACATCTTGGCTGGTGGGGGTCCTTAATGATGGACGCCGCCTTCCTAAGGCACCGCTCCACTCCTCGAAGATGTCTTGGACACTACAGAGGCTAGAACACATGAGCTGACTAATTTTACAAGTTGCTACAACTTTGATCTTGTGCAGTAGCTGCCCCACACCAGACGGCGATGCAGCCAATCAGAATGCTGTCCATGGTACATTTGTAGAAGTTTTTGGGTGTTTTAGTTGACAAACCAAATCTCCTCAATTTATCAAACCAAACCTGAGGAAGGACATTCTAGCTATTGAGGGAGTGCAGCGTAAGTTCACGAGGTCAATTCCTGGGATGGAGGGACTGTCATATGTTGAAAGATTGGAGTGACTGGGGTTGTATACACTGGAATTTAGAAGGATGAGAGGGGATCTGATTGAAACATATATGATTATTAAGGGATTGGACATGCGAGAGGCAGGAAACATGTTCCCAATGTTGAGGGAGTCCGGAACCAGAGGCCACAGTTTAAGAATAAGGGGTAGGCCATTTAGAACTGAGTTGAGGAAAAACTTTTCCACACAGAGTTGTGGATCTGTGGAATGCTCTGCCTCAGAAGGCAGTGGAGGCCAACTCTCTGGATTCTTTCAAGAAAGAGTTAGATAGAGCTCTTAAAGATAGCGGAGTGAAGGGATATGGGGAGAAGGCAGGAAAAGGGTACTGATTGTGGACGATCAGCCATGATCACAGTGAATGGTGGTGCTGGCTCGCAGGGCAGAATGGCCTACTCCTGCACCTATTTTCCATTGTCTATTGTCCTCAAACTCTAATGAAATATAGCCGCTCTCTTGCCTTCTTTATTGCTGCATCAATATGTTGCATTCTGGTTAGGACCTCAGAGATATTGACACCAAGAAACTTGAAACTGCTCACTCTCTCTGTTTCTGATCCCTCCACTACAATTGGTTTGTGTTCCCTCGTTGTACCCTTTCTGAAATCCACAATCAGCTCTTTGGTCTTGATGTCATTGAGTGCCAGGTTGTTGCCGCGACATCACTCAACTAACTGGTATATCTTGCTCCTGTACACCCTTTTGTCACCCTCTGAGATTCTGCCAACAATGGATGTATCATCAGCAAATTTATAGATGGTATTTGAGCTACGCCTAGCCACACTGTTATGGGTGTAGAGAGAGTAGAGCAACGGGCTAAACACACATCCCTGAGGTGCCTCAGTGTTGATTGTCAGCGAGGTGGAGATGCTAATTCCAATCTGCACAGATTGTGGTCTTCCGGTTAGGAAGTTGAGGATCCAATTACAGAGAGAGGTAGAGAGACCCAGGCTCTGTAGCTTTTCGATCCACATTAGATCATCCAAATGTTGCACTTCTAGTTTGTTTCTGGATTTACATTTGATTGATTTCATACGACTAAATCTACACTTACAGTCTGCACTAGAAGCTTGAAGTGTTCCAACAATGCCAACAAGAATTGACAGTTCTTCAAATTCTTCATTTCTAAACATATAGTTCAACATAACAGTGAAAATCTTAAATGAACCAGTCTTAACTTTCTCAGAAATGATAAATTTGAAATCACAGTATTGCTACAATATTGTTGAGGCAATGTTTTTGTTGTAGTTCGTAATAACTGCTGAGTATTTTTTTGTCAGTTTTACAACACGCTTTTTTTCAAATTCAGAGTTGGTCATGTTTGCAACAGCAACTGGGTCAAAAGCTTGCCATCCTCTTAATTCATTGTCAGGAAACCTATTATCCAGGTGATTACACACACGTTGAATGAATTGAATAATAGGTGCAGTGTCGATGACAGAACTTACGGATGTAAACAAATTTTTCACTTTGTCACTCGAATAAATGGTATCGCCAAGATACTGCAGCCATGACTTGTTAATTTTGCTTTTGCATACTGCAGTACTTCAATTTTTGGAGGCATTTTCAAAGATTTACCAGATCTTCTAAAACGTTGTTAAGAACAGTTAATGCTACTCAATATCGTGGATTGGAAAAAATCTTCAGGCAGCAGCTGCTGATTGGACTGTTGCATTCACTAACTTGCTCTTTGCAATACTGGATTAAAACTTCCCAATTCCTCATTAAAGCAGTAACGGCAAAATGTCTTACTTTAACATTGACATTATATAAAATAAAATTCTTGCCGTTTTGCAACAAGGGCTATATGCACGGGAACATTACAGTTACTGCACAGACGCGCACCAGTGCAGCTTAAAGGGGAGTGTGTAGGAGAGTTCTTTACTCAATACTTTGCTTGTTCACAAGGGAGAGGAACATTGATGAATATGTAGCCAACATAGAACAGGCGAATGTGCTGGAGCATCTTGTGATTAAGAAAAAGGTAGTCTTGAAGATTCTTGAAAACGTAACGATAGATAAGTCTCCAGGCTGGATGGGATATACCCCGGGTTACTACGGGAAGCCAAGGAAAAGTTTCATGGGGCATTGATGATGATACTAGAGGTTTGGAGGGAGGCAAATGTTGTTCCTTTGTTCAAGAAAGGTAATTGGGATCATTCTGGGAATTATAGATCACTGAGCATTTTCTCAGTGGAGGTCAAACTACTGAAGAGGATTCTTAGGGACAGGATTTATGAGTGTTTGGAGAAACAAACTTATAGTCTGCATGGCTTTGTGAGGGGCATATCATGCCAGGCAAACCTAATTGAAGTTTTGAGGAGGTGACAATACTTAATGATGAAAGTAGAGCGGTGGATGTGGTGTATATGGATGTCTGACAAGGTTCACTATGGTTAATTCATGTAGAAAGTCATGAGGCATGGGACCCATGAAAACTTGGTTATGTGGATTTGGAATTAGCTTGCTTACAGAAGGTACATGGTGATAGTATATGAAGCATATTCTGCCTGGAGGTCAGTATCTAGTGGTTACCACAGGGATCGGTTCTGGGAGTTTTATAAATGACTCAGATGGGGAAGTGGAGGATGGATTTGTAAGTTTATAGATGGTCGGAGGTGTTGCAGACATTGTGGAAGTTTGTCATAAGTTACAAAGGGATATAGACAGGATGTAGTGTTGGGTGAAGTGATACAATTTGGAAGACTGAATTTGACAACCGAGTACGAAGTCAAGGCTGGATTCTCAGTCGTGGAGAGGAACAGAAGGAACTTGGGGTCCAGGTCCATAGACCCTTCAGAGTTGCTGAGCAAGTTGATAGGGTGACTAAGAAGGCATATGGTGTGTTGGCCTTCATTAGTTGGGGGATCAAGAGCCGCAAGATAATGCTGCAGATCTATCAAACTCTGGTTAGATCACACTTGGAACATTGTGTTCAGTTCTAGACACCTCATTATAGGAAGGATGTGGAAGCTTTTGGGAGAGTGCAGAGGAGACTTACCAGGATGCTGCTGGGATTATAGAATGTGTAATGAGGAAAGGTTGTGCGAGCTAGGGCTTTTGTCCTTGGAGCAACAACGGATGAGAGCTGACTTCATGGAGGAGTTTAAGAATATGAGAGCCATAAAATGAGTGGACAGCCAGTGTCTTTTTTCCAGGGTGGCAGTGGCCTATCCGTTTAGGGTGAGTGGAGGGAGGAGGTGCAGTTTTTACACAAGGAGGGGCACGTGTCTGAAATTCACTGTGGGAGGTGGTGGTAGAGGCTGATGTAATAGGGACATTTGAAAGACTCTTCCATAGGCACGTGGATGTAAAAAATGGAGGGTTATGGGGTGTGTAGGAGGGAAGTTTAGATTGACATTGGAGCAGGTTTACATAGGTCAGCACAGCACTGTGGGCTGAAGGGCCTGTACCGTATTTTGTTCTATGGAAAGCAACAAATAGATTGCAGAAGAGAGGGTTACGGTTACAGAAAAAGTGCAGTGCAGATAGACAAATAAGGTGAAAGGGTCACGACAAGGTAGACCGAGAGAGCAAGGTTTTATGTTTATTATCCAAAAGTCAAATATTAGCAGGGCAGAAGATGTCCTTGCACCAGTGGTTTGTGATTTCAAGCTTTTGTATTTTCTTCCCAATGGAAGGGGGGCGGGGGAGAAAAGAGAATGACATGGGTGGGGTGGGGAGGCAGGGAAGGGATGCTTGATTATGCTGGCTGCATTCCCAAGGCAGCAGGAAGTGTAGCAGGCTGGTTTTCTTGATGGGCTGGGCTGTGTTCAGAGCTCTCTAGGAACATAGCAGATTGGAGTAGGCTCTCAGGACTTCATGGCATCAGGCCCCGCCCCCATGGGCTCTGTCAAGCTGCCTCACTGAAGTAGGCAGCATGATCAAGGGTCCTACCCATTTGGACATTGTCTCTTCTCCCTCTCCCATGAGGCAGAAGATAAAAACAGCTTGAAAGTACTTTCTGCCAGGCTCAAGGACAGCTTTTATCCCACTGTTATAAGACTATTGAACAGTTCCCTAGTATGATAAGATGGACTCTTGACCTCACAATCTACGTCGTTATGATCTTGCACCTTATTGTTTACCTGCATACACTTTCTCTGTAGCTGAACACTTTATTTCGAATCCTGTTATTGCTTTACGTTTTTCTATCTCAATGCACTGTGCAATGATTTGATCTCTATGAATAATGCGCAAGACGAGTTTGTCACTGTATCTGTGTACATGTGACAATAATAAACCAACTCCAACTCTAATTCCAGTTCCTTCCATTATGCAATAGCAGATGGAGCCTAGTGTGGAGTCCTTCTCTACGGAGCTTTTGTGTTGAGTGCACCAAGGTTCAATGTATCCTTCAGCATGTAGTCCTGCACCCTGGAATGTGCCGGTCAGAAGCATTCCCTTATGGACATCCTGCTGTGCTAGAAGATCACCAATTCTTGTGGATATCACGGACTAGATAATCTCCCAGCAACACTTGGTGTCTGTCTTGGTGTGTGCCCATGGGAACAACCCCAATGATCAGAGTTATCTTTTACACAGCAGCTTGGGATGAATCTATCATTTCTCATACAAGAACCTCACCATCTCTGGAATCAGAGTAGTTAATCTTCACAACACTCATTCCATGAAAAGTCCACCTTTTCTTAACTAAGGAGACCAGATCTTTATACAATACTTCTGGTGTGGTCTCACCAAGCAATTGTAATAGATTGTTTACCCACGTATTCAAATTCTCATGTAACAAAGGCTAAAGTTTTCCCTCTTAACCCTTTGCTTTACCTGCACTTTGGTTCCAAAGTTTGACTGGAAAGGGTGCAAAACAGATTTATGAGGATGTTACCAGGATTGGAGGATTTGAGTTCTAAGGAGAGGCTGAAGTGGCTAGGACTTTTTTTCCCTAGAGTGCAGGATGCTGAGGTATGACCTTATGGATGTTTACAAAATCATAAGAGGTATAAATAAGGGGAATGTCTACCATCTTTTCCTTAGGGTAGGGGTGTCTGAAACTGGAAGGCTTAGGTTTAAAGTGAGAAGGGAATTATTTAAAAGGCATCCAAGGAACAAATTTTTCACATAGAGAGTAGTGGCTTTTTGGAATGAGCTGCCACAGGAAGTGGTAGAGGTAGGTACAATTATGACATTTAGAAAACAGTTTGACAGGTAGATGGAAGGAAAATATTTGGAGGGATATGGGTCAAATGCAGGCAAAAGGAACTAGCTCAGTTCGGCAGTTTGGTCAACATGGACTGATTTCCATGCCGTATAGCTGTATGACTCTATGAGATGAACACACAGAATGTCAACTCCTCCCAGTCTCTCACTAGCTAACAAGAACTCTGCTTTTCTGTATCATGCACCAAAGTGGATAGATAACCTCACATTTTCCATATTATATTCTGCATTACTTTGGATTTGAGCAGACGGTTTATACCACGGCACTGAGGAAATGCTGTATTGCCACAGGTGTCTCAAGAAGGCACAATCCACCATGTTACCTTCTCACAGCTACCACCTTGCAGGAGGAACAGAAGTCTGAAGTCCAATACCACCAAGGTCAAGAACTGCTACTTCTCTTCAACGTTCAGTTCTTGAACCAACCTACACAAATCCTAATCACTACCTCAGTATTGCAACACTGTGACCAAGTTGACCTCCCTGCACTACAAGGGACTTTGTTTTTGTTCTCATGTTTTCTTTCTTGTACAAACTGAATATAATTAATGTTTTAAATTAGTTTATTTTAGCTGTGTATCTGCTTCTATATGCCTGTGAAGTAGCTGCAAGGAAAATTTTCATTTTCAATGCAACATTTAATGCATGCACTTACGCACGTGGCCATAAACTTGACTTTGACTTTCTGAAGGACACACTGCCAGATAGTTTGATTGCTTGCTTATTATAATGAGAGCAAGTTGTCTGGCCAATATTCCGACCAGTTTCCTTCCCTCTCTCATCAAACACTAAAACAGGCATCCCTGAAGCAACTGTCTACATAACAGCCAAACTTAAGCCCAAAATTAAAGCATATTGAAGTCCAACTGGTTTCCTTATCTCTCAGGGAAAAGAGGTCACTACCTCTACCCAGTCTGTTGACTTGATCACCTCTTAATGCCACAGAGTGTAGAATAATCACAACAAAGCTGCTAGTGAAGCGAAGGTTATTTGGAATATGCATGTGAGCATTGCCACTTACTGTGTGAGCCTAGTTCCTGTCGGGAAAGTCTGGCGTCTGCTATTATCAAAGCAGCTGTCAGACAGAAATGAATGTACAATATGCAGGCCTGAGCTGAGATGTGCCATGCAAGGACCTTATTCATGAAATGTACTGGAATGACATTCTGATGGAGTAAATGTTTTCATAAATTCTTGATCTTCTGTGCTTTTCTGATGCTTCAGGTGACATTGGGGAGGAGAAGATGGCGGCACGATGCAGCGCATGCGGCCGCTCCGAAATGATATCGTACTTGTAAGTAGGTACCATGCACAATCCTGATTGGATGGAAACAGACGTGAGAAGCACGGAGGAACATCTGGAGAAACTTCTGAAATGCCCACTTTGCTGCCGCTGCTACTGTGCGATCGAGAATCTCCGGAGGGGAAGGCCCCAAATCCTTGGCTTTGCCTATTGCCTGTTGCCGGGGCCGAGGTCGAAGCGCTTGGCAGAGATGGTGCTTGGTGTTTGGTGTTGGAGGGCTGGTCGGAGACTTGAAATTTTCGGACGGACTGTGCTTGGGTGCTGCATTGGCAAGTTTGCGGCACTGGAAGCTCATGGCAGGGAGAGTTTTTCTACCTTCTACCATCCGCATGAGATGATGGGACTTTCGGGAGACTTTGAGACTTTTTTTTACCGTGCCCATGGTCTGTTCTTATCAAATTATGGTATTGCTTTGCACTGTTGTAACTATATGATATAATTATGTGGTTTTTGTCAGTTTTTCGGTCTTGTTTGTCTTGTGTTTCTGTGGTATCATTCTGGAGGAACATTGTATCATTTCTTAATGCATGCCTTACTAAATGACAATAAAAGAGGACTGCGTGTCCTCATAATCTAATCTAAATTTGTTTTGGAGGAATAAAAAAGCATTGAAGTTTGTATTCTGAGTGATTGCCACCACTACTCAGTTTGAACTGTCTCAGGTCATGACCCCTGATGATGCCAGCTCCAGACAGGGGTTAAGAACCGTCCAACGTGAGATGTCACATTATAACGCGGATGACTTTACTGCATCAAGCTGGCCAGAGGTACTTGGCTAATTTCTTACTCCACTGTCTGGTCAAGAAAGCAGAGCCCTGGATTTTGGCACCTTTATCTTGCTGAGCGCAAATTGATTTTATGAAACATTGTTTGTTCCCATCGGAAATATGCATGGAAATGTATCTTATGAGTTACATATGGCTCAAATGTAAATTCATTTTCAGTCATCAAAATGAGTCATGGAAGTTGAAGGAAACAATTAAAATTTTACATGGAAGCATCATTAACATGGTGAAGGGAGCCACAAACTGCAGTCTGCACCCACCACTGCCCAAATTCAGACCCCACTCTGGGCACTTTAAAAACATTGAGCAAACATGGATCATTGGTAGGAGCCACAAAACAGAAAATCACTGTTATGAGATTCATCAGCAGAGTTGAATACTGGGGCAATGCATATAAAGGGCAGGTATCATAATCAGTTTCAAGTCATCTTCACGTCCCATCACTAATACCATTGTGTTCTGTTTCCTTGTATCATCTACTCCTTTAATTCCGACAGTGCAGCTCAACTTTCATATGGGAGATTGTTAAAATTGTTTTGAATTTGCAAGTAGATATTAAGTGGAGTGTTAGGGATAATCTCTGATAATTAAGCAACTCTTGGCATCCAGGCTGGTGAGGTACTGCAGAGTGACACTGAACAGCAAGATTAGCACGTCAAAGCGTCACCCGATCTGGGTCTCTAAACTAAACAGAACTGGCTTGGACTCTGGTTTATATATAAATGACATGACACTTGAAAACACAGATATTTTATTGCTTCAAGTGTTTACCAAAGAGTTTTATTTTAATCTTGATTTGATTAAATCCAATGAATCTTTTGTCTCAGGTTCCAGAGTCTTTTAATGACCAACTGGTTACTAACAGATGCTTAGCTTTCCCTGAAATCATAAAAAAAAATCTCAACAAATATGTTTTTGTAGGTGACCCTTATTGTTTGAAACATTCATGATGTGGATATGGGAGACAGGATCAGAAATTTTGTGGATGACATGAAGACTGGAGATGTTGATGGGATGTAAGATAATTTTAGGTTGCAGAATGTTTTGATGCGTTGGTGAAAGGGGCTAAAAATGTTGGAGGAATATGAAGCACTAATGAGGCCAGGGCATGCACCGTGGACAATAGGGTACTAGGGAATATTGAGTAACAGAAGGATTTGAATTACATCTATTCATCCTTGAAGATGACAACACAGGTAGACGCCATGGTTAGAAAGGCATAAAGGATAATGCGCTTTATCAGTTGGGGCACATACAGTAAGGATGTAAGGCTGGAGAGTGGTGCAGAGGAGATTCACCAGGAAGTCGCTTGGGCTGAAGCAAGTCAGTTAAGGGGGGACTCAAGAAACCAGATCTCTTCACCTAGAGCAGAGGAGGTTAAGAGGGGATGTGACTGAGGCGGATAAAGTCATGAGGAGTATAAGGTTGTGCCAACTGCAGGAAAATTTTCCCATATCAGAGGTGGATAGGGTTAGAGGGGATACAGGTTTCTGGTAAGGGGGAGGGGGAGAGATTTATGGGGACCACTTTCACCCACAGAGTGATAAGCCCCTGGAGTGCACTGTTGGACAGAGTGGTGGAAGCGTTTTTCACAGCATTAATTAAGTGTTCAGGTGAGCACTTGAATTGCTCCAGCAGGGAGGGACAGGGATGGAATTGATATGGAAGGGTGGCCAGTGGTCAGAATGGGTGAATTGGGCTGAATAGCCTGTTTCCCTGCCATACTGTTCAATGATTCGTATCTTTGGAATGTAGGAGGAAATAGTAGCAGCCAGGAAAATCCAACACGTTCACAGGGGGCAGGATTGAACTGGGTTTCTGGCATTGTTAGGCTGCAACTCCATCACAGACACAGTGGTACAACTAGTGCAAAGTGCCTTTTCATTTGAAAAGATGCTAAAACAGTTCAAAACACTGTGTACATACATCTATTGATGCTTTTGGACTCATCTTCAGTGATGTTCCTGGAATCATTGGGTGTTTCAGGTCTTTCAACATCATACAGCCTCCTCCAGGTGACCCAGCCGGGGCTGATCAGACCCCAGCTTGTGTCCAGATGGCTAGCTACTTATGGCTCCACGGCTCCCCTCTTTTGAGCCACAGCCATCTTGAGGCCCTCTCTGCCGCATCGGTGGTACTGCGGATGGCTCTCCTCTTCCTCTCTCCCTCGATGCCCAAAATGCTGAATGCTCTAACTAAAGAACGGGCTGCGAATCCCCTACAACCAGCCTCCACTGGGAGACACCTCGCTCTCCATCCAGCCTGCTGACAGTTGCTGAATAATTGTTGTCATGGCTTGCAGCTTCCTATCAACCCCTCCCTTCGCCATTGCCTCCAGAGTTTAGTTAACATCTTCATCAAACTGCTTCCACAGTGAAGTCATGTTAGCTGCAGGCCATTTGATTTGCCTCCTGTTAGACTTCATGTCAGAGGGATTAGTTTGCAACAGTTGGAGGTTCCGGGCACTATGGGGTGACTCCGGGCCTGGCCCCTCCTTCGTCTCACCAGGTTGGACACCTGCGCGTTGTGCTGCTCCTGCTCCCGCCAAACACTTCGTCCTCGCTTGGTGGATCTTCAAGCCGCGATCGTTCTTGCTAAAGTACCTTCACAGCTGTGTGCCCAATTTCAGATTAGAGTTATCTTGTACAAATAAGAACAAATCCCCTTGTACGTTTGTCATTCTAATGCATTGAGATGGTCCATGTGACAGCGAACTATAACTTGGCCCATTCTTTCATACCAGGTTTAGGGTAAAATGATCTAAAATGATGAACTCTAGCTGAAACAGCCAAGTCTGCAAGAAAAAGTTCTTCATCATATGAGCTCTATAGTATTAAAGTTTCTTGTAATCCACTTGGCAAGCAGAACCTTGATTTTGCATCCTTTCTGAAACACAACCCTTTTAGCACTGGCAAGGCATCAGCTGAGGGTTTAGCTGAAACTTTGATCCAGATAATGTGCTCATGAGTCTGTAGTGGGCTCAGGCATTGTGTATGTGTGTGTGTGTGTGTGTGTGTGTAGGACCGAACTACAGTTGACTCTGTCAAAAATATGAAAAATAACTCTGTCAAAGCTGTGGGCAGAACACAGGGAAGGCTGAGCTAAACAAATATTGAGATAAGCAGGAGTGGGAGGAAGCAATGAAAAAGACAAGATATGAAAAAGCTCATTTATTTCACTGGCTTTTACTGCTTTGATGTATGGTAAGGCCATGAGACCATAATACATAGGAGCAAAATTAGGTCACTCAACCAACCGAATGCTCTGCTATTCCAGCATGGCTGATTTATTAACCCTCTCAAACCCATTCCCTTGTCTTCTCCCCTTAACCTTTGATGCTCAGACTTACCCGGAACCAATCAACCTCCATTTTAAATGTACTGAATAGCTTGGCCTCCATGGTCATCTATGACAATGAATTCCACAGATTCACCATCCTCTGGTGAATAAAATTCCTTCTCATCTCTGTTCTAAATGGACACCTTCTATTCTGAGTCTGTACCCTAGACTCTGGTCCTGTGGTCCTAGACTCGCCCACTATAGGAAAATCCTCTCCACGTCCACTCTATCCAGCCCTTTCAATATTCGATAGGTTTCAATGAAATACTTCCGCCACCCATTCTGCTAAACTCCAGTGAGTACCGACCCAAAGCCATCAAACACTCCTCATATGTTAACCCTTTAATGCCCAGAATCATTCTCGTGAACCTCCTCTGGACCCTCTCCGAAACCATCACTCCTCTTCTTAGATAAGGGGCCCAAAACTGCTCACAGTACTCCAAGTGCGGCCTGACCAATGCATTACAAAGCCTCAGTAACACATCCTTGCTCTTATATTCTAGTCCTCTCGAAATGAGTGCTGACTTTCCATTTGTCTTCCTTATCACCAACTCAAACAGCAACTTAAATTTTCTCCCCATTTATAAAACAGTCTACACTTTTATTCCTTCTACCAAAGTACATGACCATACACTTCCTGACACTATACTCCATCTGCCACCTCTTAGCACGTTCTCCCAATCTGTCCAAGTCCTTCTACAGATTTCTGTTTCCTCAACAAGTCCTGCCCTTCACCTGTCTATGTAGTGGTTTCAGACTTGGGCACAAAGCCATCAATTCCATCATCCAAGTTGTTAACATATAATGTGAAAAGAAGCGGTCCCAATACCAACCCTTGGAAACACCACTTGTCACTGCCAGCCAACCAGAATAGGCCCTCTCTATTCTGACACTTTGCCTTCTGCCAGTCAGCCAATCCTCTATCCATGCTGGTATCTTTTCTGTAATACAACAGGCTCTTAGCTTGTTAAGCAGCCTCATGTGTGGCATCTTGTCAAAGGCCTTCTGAAAATCCAAATAAACAACATGCACTGACTCTCCTTTCTCTAGCTTGCCTGTTATTTCCTCAAAAAATTCAAACAGATTTGTCAGGCAATATTTCCCCTTAAGGAAACCATGGTGACTTTGGTCTATTTTATCATGTACCTCCAAGAATCCCAAAACCTCATCCTTAATAATGGACTCCAACATCTTCCCAACCACTGAAGTCAGGATAATTGGTCTATAATTTCCTTTCTTCTATCTCCTTCCTTTCTTAAAGAATGGAATGACATTTGCAATTTTCTAATCTTCCAGAACCATTCTAGAATCTAGTGATTCTTGAAAGATCACTACTAATGCCTCCATAGTCTCCTCAGCTACTTCCTTCAGAACCCTCGGGTGTAGTCCATCTGGTCCAGTTGACTTATCTATTTTCAGGCCTTTCAGCTTCCCAAGCACCTTCTCTGTAACTACAATCCCAAATTTCTGGTATACTCCTAGTGCCTTCCAAAGAGATGAGTGACGCAAAGTACTTATTAAGTTCTCCCATCAGTTCTTTGTCCCCCATTACTACCTCTCCAACATCATTTTTCGGCAGTTCAGTATCCACACTCATCTCTCTTCTACTCTTTATATACCTGAAAAAATCTTTTGGTATCCTCTTTGATATTATTGGTTAACTTACCTTCATATTTCATCTTTTCTCTCCTCATGGTCTTTTTAGTTGCCCTCTGTTGCTTTTTTAAATCATCAATCCTCCAGCTTCCAACTAATTTTTGCTATATTATATACCCTTCCTTTTGCTTTTATTCTGTCTTTGACTTCCCTTGTCAGCCATGGTCGCCTCATCCTCCTTTTAGAATATTTCTTCAGCTTGGGATGTATCAATCCTGCACCTTCTGAATTGCCCCCAGAAATTTTAGTTATTGCTGTTTTGCCATCACCCCTGTTAGTGTTCCCTTCCAATGAACTTTGGCCAGCTCCTCTCTCATGCCTCTGTAAATCCCTTTCCTCCACTGTAATACTGATACATCTGACTTTATCTTCTCCCTCTTGAATTACAAAATGAATTCTATTATATTATGATCAATCTCTCTCAACGGTTCCTTTACCTTAAGCTCCCGAATCAAATCTGGTTCATTGCACAGCATCCAATCCAGAATAACTGGATCCCCTAGTGGACTCAATCACAAGCTGCTCTAAAAAGACACCTCATAGGCATTCTACAAATTCCAAACAAGAGAAGGGTCTCGGTCTGAAACATCGACTATTTATTGTTTTCCACAGATGCTGCTTGGCCTGCTGAGTTCCTTCAGCATTTTGTGTGAATTACTTTTCTACAAATTCCCTGTCTTGGGATCCAGCACCAACCTGATTTTCCCATCTACTGTACCTGCATATCGAAATCCCCCATGACTATTATTACATGCCATTATCACAACTGTCCAGTAGCTTCCTGCACAATAACACTGATGTGACTTCCTTAATTCTGTTTCATTTATTTGACTATACTGAAAATCCCCAGCTATCATAATGAGATTTGAACTAAATTCCCTGGATCATGATTCTTAATTTTTATACATAGAAAGTGTTCTATCTGAGTATATCACAGGTTGCTATGGCACCTGCTCTCTCTGAGACCACTTGAAATTGCGGAATTGTAAACGTGGTCCAGTCCATCGCACAGACAAGCCACCACCCCTTGGCCCATGTCTACACCTCCCATTGCCTCAAGAAAGCAGCCAACATAATCAAGGACCCATCCTGTTCTCTCTACTCCTCTCTCTTGACATTCTCTTTTCTCCTCTGTCCCGCCAGGCAGAATAGAACAAAACTTGAGATCGAGATCCACCAGACTCAACTGTTTTTACTCATTGTCATGAGATTCTTCAACAGCTAAAAGATGAACTCCTGATCTCTTGATCTTTCAGTTTACCTTGACATGGCCCTTGCAATGTACTTGTCCACTTGCACTTTCTCTCTAACTCTAACTTTACATTCAACACTCTGTTTTCTTGTTACCACTTTGATGTATAGGCTGCGCAAAAGACAGGCACATATATATAGCTCGGGTGCCTATGACCTTTGCAAGGTAATGTATTTGTCAATGTGGAGCAGACAGCAAATGTGCAAACCTGGCGGGAGTAAAGGATATTGGGAATGGTGAGGGTGGAGCTCTGCGGGAAGGACTTGGAACAGGGGTTAGAGAAGGAGTGCCGGGGTGGGGGAGGTTGCTCAGGTGCAGACAGACCCAGCCCTGAGATTCCAGGCAAGGTCATTTGATTTCAAACAATTGGTTTAATGATCATTACAGAATGTCCTCTGGTGCTTCCTGCTCTCTCCCCTCTCCCTTCCCCTTTACCCAATCATGATTCCCCTCTCCTTGCCCCCTTTCCACTCTCAGTCCACAATAGAGACCCATATCAGAATCAGCTTTATCATCACTTACATATGTCATGAGATTTGCTTTTTTCACAGCAACAGCACAGTGCGAAACATAAAATTACTACGGTGTTGTGCAAAAGCTTCAGGCACCCTAGCTCTCTCTCTCTCTCTCTCTCTCTCTCTCTCTCTCTGTATGTGTGTGTGTGTGTGTGTGTGTGTGTGTGTGTGTCTGTGCGCGCGTGTGCATAAGACTTTTGCACAGTACTGAACTTATGAAGGGAATGATCTGTCTAGATATACAAAACTAAAGATTTTCACCATACTTGTGACAATAATAGACCAATACCAATACCCTTACATTACCAACAGGGTGCACAAACTAACATACCTTCTTGGGCTACAGTTGCTTATTAAGAAAATATTATGGCAATGGAAGCTACTACAATATTATTGTTAAAAATGTCGCACTATGTTCCTTCTATCCCATCCCTCACCTCATCAGAGGATCTCAAACCAAAGCTGCAATACCCAAAGGTGTTGAAGAAGCCTTGAACTTCCATTCTCTGCTTCATACATTAAAACATGTTATAAAATATATCCAGAATTGTTTCAACCATACAAAAGGAAATGTTTAATGGTGTTTTCTTTGTCTGATTTTATTGTTTCTGAAACCCGGCTTCCCCGTCTCCAAACTCGAATAAGAAATCACCAATACCTGGGCTGCAGTTGGCAAATGATGGACTTTATCAGCTTGACAGCAGAGCAGACTTTATCCTCCAAAGAGATTAGGACTAGTCTTCTTAAAAGACAATGAGATGAAATGTTCTCTCCCAGGAGGTCGTCAGTCTTTAGAACTCTCTTCCTCAAAGGGCAGTGGAAACCTTAAACTTTTAAGGCAGAAGCAGATAGATTTCTGTCAAGCAAATGGTGAAAGGTCACCATGGACAGACAGGAATGTAGAGCTGAATCATAGATTTACATATGATGCATGTGTTTGCACTCATTTGTCACCTTATTGTACCCCCTGTACCTAATAGAGTGGCCATTGAGGGTGTGTTTATGGTCTTCTGCTGCTGTAGCCCATCCACTTCAAGGTTTGATGTGCTGTGTGTTCAAAGATGCTCTTCTGCACACTACCGTTGCAATGCCTGGTTATTTCGGTTCCTGAGGATCTAACCTGGTCCCAACATATCGATGTAGTCATAAAGAAGGCAAGACAGTGGCTATACTTTATTAGGAGTTTGAAGAGATTTGGCATGTCAACAAATACACTCAAAAACTTCTATGGTTGTACCATGAAGAGCATTCTGACAGGCTGCATCACTGTCTGGCATTGGGGGTGGGGGGCTACTGCACAGGACTGAAAGAAGCTGCAGAAGGTTGTAAATCTAGTCAGCTCCATCTTGGGCACTAGCCTACAAAATACCCAGGACATCTTTAGGGAGAGGTGTCTCAGAAAGGTAGTGTCCATTATTAAGGACCTCCAGCACCCAGGGCATGCCCTTTTCTCACTGTTACCATCAGGTAGGAGATACAGAAGCCTGAAGGCACACACTCAGCAATTCAGGAACAGCTTCTTCCCATCTGTCATCCGATTTTTAAATGGACATTGACACTTTGGACACGACCTCATTTTTTTAATATACAGTATTTGTTTTTGCACATTTAAAAAAAATCTATTCAATATACGTAATTGATTTACTTGTTTATTTATTATTATGTTTTATTTTATTTATTATTATTATTTTTCTCTCTCTGCTAGATTTTGTATTGCATTGAACTGCTGCTGCTAAGTTAACAACTGACCATTCTCCTCTGCCCTCAAGATGGTTTTGCTCAGAGAAGTGCGGCCGACTGAATTTTTTTTTTGTTTTTCATACCGTTCTCTGTAAACTTTAAAGACTGTTCAGGATCAGGTTGTGTGTGAGTAAATCCCAGGAGATCAGTAGTTTCTGAGGTGCTCAAACCATCCCGTCTGGCACCAACAACATTCACCATCAGAATCACTTAGATCACAGTTCTTCCCCATTCTGACGTTTGGTCTTGATTATGGAGGCATGCTTTTATGCATTGAGTTGCTAACACATGACTGGCTGATTGGATATTTGTGTTAATGAGCAGGTGCACAGGTATACCTAACAAAACAGGCACTGAGTGTATATGAACTTCAATTCTAATCAAGCACCTCTTATCAACATCCACTGACATCTTCACTCCACAAAATATTATTAAGCTCAGCTTTGAGAGTTTCAATTAACCAACCGGTGTTTTGATGAAGTTTGAGCTAGAGTGTTCACAATACATCTGACCCCACCACAGTCTCGTGGGCAGACGGGTTTTAACACCTTGTGCAAAAATCAGTGCTTCTGACTGTACTGCTTGACCCCGGTGGTGGATTTCAGCTTTACATTTTGTGCTCAGCCTCAGGAAGCCTTCTGACCTGGAGGCAGAAATGCAGCAAAGTAAATTCAGCTGGCTGTCCGTCGGAAGAGATGGTCAAAGTTCCAACTTTGATTACTGCAGAGAACTTGACATACATCAAAAAAGAAAGTTCTGCAAATGCCCAAAAATTTGAAATTAAAACATTTTCTGATTTAACTGATGATATACTAGGGCAGATTCATAGTTATAAGTTACAAAAGAGCTTTAGACTCTGGGTTTCAGTATTATTTTATTGTAGGAATGAATCATTCCTATAGCAAAAGAGGGCATAATTTCACTCAACTTTATTTCCCCTATCACTGTGGACTCACTTGTAGGCTCACCGTCAAGGACTGTTCATCTCATGTTCTCAATATTTATTGCTTATTTATTTATTGTTAGTAATTATTTATCTTTCTTTCTTTTTGAACTTACATAGTTAGTTGTGTTTTACACACTGGTCGTCTGCTCTGTGGGTGCAGTCTTTCATTGATTCTGTAATGGTTATTGGATTTATTGAATATGCCTGCAAGAAAATTAACCTCAGGGTTGTATACGCAAATATACGCAATGAACTATCAAATGCCCCTTATATGTTAACCCTTTCACTTCTGGAGTCATTCTTGTGACCCTCCTTTGGACTCTGTGTAATGCCAGCACAATGTTAGGACCCTTAGCGGGCCCAAAACTGCTCAGGAATCTAAAGAAATTCGGCACATTCCCCTTTGACCCCCACCAATCTTTATCAGTGCACCATCGAAAGCATCATCTTCAGATACATCATGGCTTGGTCTGGCAGCTGCTCTGCCCGTAAACTGTAGAAACTGCAGAGTGCGGTGGACGCAGCTCAGTGCATCATGGAAATTAGACGCCCCTCCATGAATTCTATCTAGACTTCTCACTGCGTCAGTGAAGCAGACGGCATAATCAAAGATCCCACCCACCCAGGATGTTCTCGTTTCTTTCCCCTCCTACCGGGCAGAGGTAAAAAGGCCAGCCTCACAAACAGCGCCTACCTCACTGCTATAAGATTATTGAATGTTTCCCTACTACAGTAAGAAAGACTCTTGACCTCATCATCTACCTTACACTTTACTGTTCGCCCGCACTGCACTGTACAGTGACACTCTACACTGTTCGCCCGCACTGCACTGTACAGTGACACTCTACACTGTTTGCCCGCACTGCACTGTACAGTGACACTCTACACTGTTCGCTCGCACCGCACTGTACAGTGACACTCTACACTGTTCGCCCGCACCGCACTGTACAGTGATACTCTACACTGTTCGCCCGCACCGCACTGTACAGTGACACTCTACACTGTTCGCCCGCACCGCACTGTACAGTGACACTCTACACTGTTCGCCCGCACCGCGCTGTACAGTGACACTCTACACTGTTCGCCCGCACTGCGTTGTACAGCGACACTCTACACTGTTTGCCCACACTGCACTGTAGTGTCATTCTACACTGTTTGCCCGCACTGCACTGTACAGTGACACTTTACACTGTTCGCCCACACTGCACTGTACAGTGACACTCTACACTGTTCGCCCACACTGCACTGTACAGTGACACTCTACACTGTTCGCCCACACTGCACTGTACAGTGACACTCTACACGTTTCGCCCGCACTGCACTGTACAGTGACTCTTTATACTGTTTGCCCGCACTGCACTGTACAGTGACACTCTACATTGTTTGCCCGCACCGCACTGTACAGTGACACTCTACACTGTTCGCCCGCACTGCACTGTACAGTGACACTCTACACTGTTCACCCGCACCGCACTGTACAGTGATACTCTACACTGTTTGCCCGCACCGCACTGTACAGTGACACTTTATACTGTTTGCCCGCACTGCACTGTACAGTGACACTTTATACTGTTTGCCCGCACTGCACTGTACAGTGACACTTTATACTGTTTGCCCGCACTGCACTGTACAGTGACATTTTAAACTGTTTGCCCGCACTGCACTGTACAGTGACACTCTACACTGTTCGCCCGCACCGCGCTGTACAGTGACACTCTACACTGTTCGCCCGCACCGCGCTGTACAGTGACACTTTACACTGTTTGCCCGCACCGCGCTGTACAGTGACACTTTACACTGTTCGCCCGCACCGCGCTGTACAGTGACACTTTACACTGTTTGCCCGCACTGCACTGTACAGTGACACTTTATACTGCACTTTGTCACTGTTTTACCTCTGTGCACTTTGTAATGAATTGAACTACACGGACAGTAACCAAGACACGTTTTTCACTATGCCTCCTTGTAAGTGACAATAATAAACTAATTTACCAATTTAATCCCCACATAGAATCCTCTATGCTTTATCTGTTTGGAGTGGTCTCTGGGGCACAACCTTCTCTTCACAATCTGGTGAAACAATCCTTGAGCCCAGTGTGCTGGTCAGAATCCATGGTGTTTTGATACCATTTGTTGATGTCCTGACGAAGGGTCTCGGCCCGAAACGTCGACTGTACCTCTTTCCTACAGATGCTGCCTGGCCTGCTGCGTTCACCAGCATTTTTTTGTGTGCTGCTTGAATTTCCAGCATCTGCAGGATTCTTCGTGTTTGCGCATATATTTGGTTGAGCAGCTGTCTGCAGAAGTGTTGGAGTCCGCGCCCACGTCGGTGCATATACTTAGCTGAGCACCTGTCTGTTTGCTGCAGTGTGTGAGGGTGCGCATGTTTGAATATTAGTGCCAGTACACAACCGTGTGTGTACTACTCCGTGGTTGTGTTTGTCGATGGGAGATGTGTATTTACATACCTGCGCGTTTGAGAGTGTACTTGAGTGCCTATCCACCTATGAGTTTATATGTCCCCATGAAGACGTGTTTCAATGCCCGTCTGTATGACTGCTGTGTGTGTGTGTGTGTGTGTGTGTGTGTGTACGAGTGCACGCGCTTGTCAGCCCGTGTGAATGCCGGCTGCATGAGAATGATAGTTTGTCTTTAGCTGGAATGCGACCGAAACCGCACCGCCCAAGGTTGGGTCGTCAGCCATGCTTGTATTAAGCTTCTTCCTCGTAGCCCTGCACCCGCTGGTCGATGTACTGAGGGATGGCGTGCGAATCCTTCGCTTTGGGCACTGATGGGTTTGGTGAGAAGTAACACATTTCACTCCCTGCCCGGGTTCCTTTCAATTGCTTCGACAGACCAAACCAGGTTTAAAAAAACATTTTTTGAATAAATGTCAGCGGATCTAAGAGTTGCAACATTCCCATGACGAAAGGTCTGTCATTCACACCTTCCACAGAAAAAAAAGGTCGGTGTTAGGTAATCATCCAAAATTGAATTCAAATGAATTCCGTGTAATTGGCGATTAGCACAGCTTCCTGTTGCAATGCAGAGCAAGTAAACTCACGTATAGGATTCTGTAACAATAGACAATAGACAATAGGTGCAGGAGTAGGCCATTCAGCTCTTTGAGCCAGCACCACCATTCACTGTGATCATGGCTGATCATCCACAATCAGTACCCTTTTCCTGCCTTCTCCCCATATCCCTTCACTCCGCTATCTTTAAGAGCTCTATCTAACTCTTTTTTGAAAGAATCCAGAGAATTGGCCTCCACTGCCTTCTGAGGCAGAGCATTCCACAGATCCACAACCAACTGTGTGAAAAAGTTTTTCCTCAACTCGGTTCTAAATTGCT
The DNA here is from genome assembly GCF_030028105.1 of Mobula birostris. NCBI lineage: Eukaryota > Metazoa > Chordata > Chondrichthyes > Myliobatiformes > Myliobatidae > Mobula > Mobula birostris. The sequence continues at coordinate 120,514,959 of NC_092371.1, forward strand.
TACCCCTTATTCTTAAACTATGGCCTCTGGTTCTGGACTCTCCCAACATCCGGAACATGTTTCCTGCTTATAGCGTGTCCAATCCCTGAATAATCTTATATGTTTCAATCAGATCCCCTCTCATCCTTCTAAATTCCAGTGTATACAAGCCCAGTCGCTCCAATCTTTCAACATATGACAGTCCAGCCATCCCGGGAATTAACCTTGTAAGCCTACGCTGCACTCCCTCAATAGCTAGAATGTCCTTCCTCAAATTTGGAGACCAAAACTGCACACAGTACTCCAGGTGTGGTCTCACCAGGGCCCTGTACAGCTGCAGAAGGACCTCTTTGCTCCTATACTCAATTCCCCTTGTTATGAAGGCCAGCATGCCAATAGCTTTCTTCACTGCCTGCTGTACCTGCATGCTCACTTTCAGTGACTGATGTACAAGGACACCTAGATCTCATTGTACTTCCCCTTTTCCTAACTTGACACCATTCAGATAGTAATCTGCCTTCCTGTTCTTGCCACCAAAGTGGATAACCTCACATTTATCCACATTAAATTGCATCTGCCCACTCACTCAACCTGTCCAAGTCACCCTGCATTCTCATAACATCCTCCTCACATTTCACACTGCCACCCAGCTTTGTGTCATCTGCAAATTTGCTAATGTTACTTTTAATCCCTTCATCTAAATCATTAATGTATATTGTAAATAGCTGCGGACCCAGCACCGAGCCTTGCGGTACCCCACTGGTCACTGCCTGCCATTCTGAAAAGGACCCATTAATCCCTACTCTTTGTTTCCTGTCTGCCAGCCAATTTTCTATCCATGTCAGCACCCTACCCCCAATACCATTTGCTCTAATTTTGCATACTAACCTCCTATGCGGGACCTTATCAAAGGCTTTCTGAAAGTCCAGGTACACTACATCCACTGGCTTTCCCATGTCCATTTTCATAGTTACATTCTCAAAAAATTCCAGAAGATTAGTCAAGCTTGATTTCCCCTTCGTAAATCCATTCTGACTCGGACCTATCCTGCCAATGCTATCCAAATATACCGCTATTACACCTTTTATAATTGATTCCAGCATCTTCCCCACCACTGATGTCAGACTAACTGGTCTATAATTGCCTGTTTTCTCTCTCCTTCCTTTCTTAAAAAGTGGGATAACATTAGCTACCTCCAATCTGCAGGAACTGATCCTGAATCTATAGAACATTGAAAAATGATTACCAATGCATCCGTGATTTCTAGAGCCACCTCCTTAAGTACCCTGGGATGAAGACCACCAGGCCCTGGGGATTTATCAACCTTCAGTCCCATCAGTTTACCCGACACCACTTTGTGCCTGATGCGAATTTCCTTCAGTTCCTCTGTTACCCTAGGTCCTCTGGCCACTATTACATCTGGGAGATTGTTTGTGTCTTCTCTAGTGAAGACAGATCCAAAGTACCTGTTCAGCTCGTCTGCCATTTCCTTGTTCGCCGTAATAATTTCACCCATTTCTGTCTTCAAGGGCAGAAAAGGAACTTGAAAAGAAACTCAATGCCGAATTTGTCTTTCCGTATTCAAAAAGAAAAACTGCAGGATCTGGAAAACAGTAGATCCGGCAGTTCGTGAAGACTGCTGCATTCATGGGTGGAGGAATTTAACTCATTTAGTGTAACCTTGGTTAGTTAAAGCAGGACAGGATTTTAAAAATAGTCGGGCCCTGGAGAGTGTTGTGGAACAGAGACACCTAAGGGTAAAGGGCATAGAGTGATGGAGAAGTCATTTGACATACTTGCCTTCAACCATCTTTGACTGCAAGGGTTGGGGCATTGTTACAACTGTACAGATTTCTGGTGACACCACACTTGGAGTATTGTGAAAGATTGGTTACCCATCTTACAGGAAGAATGTCATTAAGCTGGAAAGAGAGCAGAAAAAGATTCATGAAGATGTTATCAAGACTAGAAGTCTTAAGTTAGGAGGAGAGTCTGGGACTTTTCCCCTGGAGCTTAGGAGGTTGATCGCTCTCAGAGTCCAACCCTACATCCGTGTCATGAGAGGTGGAAACAGGCAAGGCTAGTCAACAGGGTGAAGCTGTGAAGGCCAATCCGCTGTACAATGGATACAATGGATTACAGAAACATTGATGAACTCCAACCAGACCATCGACTTTGGACGATGGAGATGGGAGATCATCAGTGGCCTCTGCTCCAATAGGACCTAAGGGCCCATGAAGAAGAAGAAGATAGGAGGTTGAAGGGTGAGAGGTTAATAAAATAAGGGGTATTCAAATGGTGAATGGTCCTTTTACCCAGTGTGTGGGGAATCTAAAACTAGAGGACAAATGTGTAAGATGAGAGTGGAAAGAATTAAAAGAAATCACATAGGCAATACTTTTGCTTAGATGGTGGTGTGTATATGGAACACGCTGCCAGGGGAAGTTATAGAGGTGGGTACAATTACATTATTTCAAAGATATTTAAACGGGGATAAGGGATAGGAAAGGTTTAGAGGGACATGACCAGGTGGAACTAGTTCAGATAGACATCTCAGTTGGCATGGACAAATTGGGCCAAAGGGCCTTTCTCTGTGTTGTATAAATCTATGAATCTATAACTGTATGATGCCATATTAGTGAAGCTTAGAAACAAAGATTGGAATAGTTACTTTTTGGAAGTGTACTGCAGACATATAGAGTGAGTAGTGGCTCCATATGTCACTACAACAGGGCGTGACGACACTGCCTTACACGAGTCCCGGGCTCAGCTGGCTCTGGCTGACAGTACCCGGTATAGGCCCCTATCCAGGGTTACGGATCCCACTGCCTTGTGGGTATCTTTGGGAGAAGAGAAGGCTAAGGAGTAAACCCTCACAAATCCAGAGTGGAGCCCCTAAGGTGGTTGGATGACATATCACGTCACCTCCCAGCAGCTCCTGCAGCCAAGCTGATACCAAATGTGCTGCTTCGCATTCCTTTGGACCACATCCGCGAGGCCGAGAGGGGGATCTTGATGTCTGGGCAGCCCAGGATCTCCATATTCATCACCCTGGTCTGCACCCCAGAACCGGGCACATCCGTTGTCTACTTAGACAGACGGAGCCATGATGATGACTGTAGACCTCCAATCAGACAGCAAGAAGTAGAGGAGCAAAGATCTAAGCAAATCACAGAGATATGTAAAAACAACAGTGAGATTTCAACTGCCCAACATTAACTTTAGTGTAAAATGATAAGAGGGGGTGGGAATTTTAAAGTGCATCCAGGAGAGTTTTTGGACTAGTATATTGGTAATCCAAATATGATCATGCACTTTGGAAGGACTAATAAGGCTGGAGTCTTCTGAATAAGGAATGTAGCTGGGCAAGTGGGGGGACTTTTCATGGGAGAGCATTTTGGAGATGGTGGCTGTAGCTCTGTAAAATTGTTAAGGATGGACCAGAATAAAGTCCTGATAGAGGGAAGGGTGATTTCAATAGGGTAAGACAAGGATTGACAAGCGTGGATGGAGGTTCCTGCAGGCAAGTCTGTAGATGACCAGTGGGGAGGCTGCAGGATTGAAATAGCCAGAACTCAGGACCAATGTGGTCCCATATAGTGAAGGGTGGGATCAACAAGTTTCAAAAACCCTGGATTCAAGATTCAACAAGGGCTGGATAAAGAAGAAAAAGGAATTATATGACAGATTAGGAGAAATGAAAGTGGGTAAGATCCTACAGGAATATAGAATGTCATTGATGCATGTGTCTTATAGCACAGAAAAAGGCTCTTTGGTCCATTGTGTCCTCATTGACAACCAAATACTCATCAGTATTATCCCATTACAAGCCTTTTGTCTGTAGCCTTCTATGGCTCAGTAATTCAAGTGCTCAACTAGCTAGATACACTTAACAGGAATCTTTGCCTCCACTTCACATTCAAGTCATGTGTTCCTGATTCCAACATCCTCTGAGTAAAAAAAAACACTTCTTCAGATCCTTTCCAAACCCCTTACCCTAAATTTATAATTTCTAGTAGCTTTAGACATCTCCCTGTCTGTGCACTTCATAAACCTCAATCAGGACCTCATCCCTTCCTCAGCCCCCTCCACTCCAAGGGTGAAAGAGGATTCATCTACACTCTGAAAAGCAGGCATTAACCAAAGAGAGTCAAAGATTGTTAGAGGGAGATTGTTTGAGTTAATTGAATATTTATTTTCAAAAAAGTCACAATGAGTATCTATGAGGGATGTGTAGTCAATTCCACATATATTTCAGCAAAATTTTGACACGGTTCCACAAGGAACAGAATCCAAAAGATTAGAATCATGTGATCCAGGACTAGTGAGTAAACTGGATCTAAAACTGGCTTGGTATGAGGAGGCAGAAGATCATAGTGGGGGATTGTTTTTCTGATTAGAAGCCTGTGACCAGTGTTGTGCTGCAGAGATCAATGTTGGGATCTTTACTGCTTGTTATAAACATTTACAATCTGGATATGAATGCACGAGATATGATTAGAAGGGTTGTAGATGACTCAATTTTTTTTTGTATTGTTGATAGTAAGGAGGATAGCTGAGATGACAGGGTGATATTGATCTTTTCGTAATGACCATACTGAGCGGTGGCAGTTTAAATTTAATATTGATAAGTGCACAATCATGCACTTTGGCAGGACTAATAAGGCTAGGGCCTTCTGAATATGTAATAGAGTTCCAGGAAATATTCAGGAACATTGGTGCATGAGTCTAATTATCCAAGTCAGAGGCTGCAGAGAGGGTGCAGAAGAGGTTTACCAGGATGCTGTCTGAATTAGAGGGTACAAACTATAAGAAGAGGTCGGAAAACTAGAGTCGTTTTCTCTGAAGTGAATGGAGACCGAGAGTCATAAAGTCATAGTCATTAACCAAATTTCTCTTAAATAGTGAAATTAACTCTGCATCCACCACTTGCACTGGTAACTCATTCCATACCCTCACCATCCTCTGAGTGAAGAAGATACCCATCCTGTTCCCTTAAACATTTCACCTTTTATCCTTAACCTATGACCTCTAGTTGTCATCTCACCCAACCTCATTGGAAAAAGCCTGCTTGCAGTTACTCATCTATACCCCTCAGAATTTTGTAAATCTCTATCAAATCTCTCTTCACTTCTCAATGGTCTATGGCCTAGCCTATTCAACTTTTCCCCATAACTCACATCCTCAAGTCCTGCCCGCATCCTTGTAAACTTTCTCTGCGCTCTTTCAATCTTATTGACATCTTTCTGGTAGGTAAATGACCAAAACTGCACACAATACTCCAAATTAGGCCTCTCCAATGTCTTATACAATTTCAACATAACATCCCAACTCCAGTACTCAATACATGGATTTATGAAGGTCAACGTGGCAAATGCCTTCTTTACAACTCTTTCTACCTGTATTACCACTTTCAAGGAATTATGGATAGTATTTCCAATCCCTCTGTCGTACCGGATTCCTCAGCACCCAACTGCTCACCATGTAAGGCCTACCCTGATTGGTCCTCACGATGGTCTGCATTAGATTCTATCTGCCATTTCTCAGCCCATTTTTCCAGCTGGTCCAGATCCCGCATCAAGTTTCAATAGTCTTCCTGGCTGCCTACTACACCACCGCTTCTGGTGTCATCCACAAATTTGCTGATCCAGTTTACCACATTATCATCCAGATTTTTAATGTAGATGGTAAAGAACAATGGATCCAGCACTGATCACTGTAGCATACCACTAGTCACAGGCCTCCAGTCTGAGAGGCAACCGTCTGCAACATTGTCCGGCCGCTTCTGCAAAGCCAATGTCTAATCCAATGTACTACTTCATCTTGAATGCCAAGCCACTGAATCTTCTTGACCAACCTCCAATGTGGGACCTTGTCAAAGTATTTGCTAAAGTTCATGTAGGCAATATCCACTGCCTTGCCTTTATCAAATTTGCTGGTAATTTCCTCGAAAAACTATAAGATTAATTAGACATGACTTAGCATGCATAAAGCTATGTTATCTATTACTGAACAGTCCCTGTCTATCCAATATGTATATATCTGGTCCCTTAGAATACCTGCCAATAACTTTCCCACTACTGTTGTCAGGCTCTCTGGCCTATAATTTCCTGGCTTATCCTTCGAAATTTTGTTAAACAACAGAACAACGTTAGCTATCCTCAAATTCTCCAACATCTCCCCCGAGGCTAATGTTGTTTCAAACATCTCTGCCATGGCCCCTGCAATTTCTGCACTAGCCTCCCACAAGGTCCGAGGGAACACCTTGTCAGACTCTGAGGATTTATCCACCCTAACTTACCCCAAGACGGCAACCACTTCCTCCTCTGTAATCTGTATAGGGTCTATGACTTCACTGTTGCAATGCCTCACATTTATAGACTCCTGAGTAAATACAGATGCAAAAAATCCATTTAAGATCTCTTGCATCTCTTTCAGTCCCATGCAAAGATTACCACTCTGATTTGCCAGAAGACCAATTCTGTCCTTTGCTTGCCTTTAGCTCTTAATATATTTGAAGAAGCCCTTAGAATTCTTCTTCACCTTGTCTCCTAAAGCAACCTCATGTCTTCTTTTAGCCCTCATGATGTCCTTCTTAAGTTTTCTCTTGCATTTCTTATATTCTTCAAGAATCTCATGTGTTCCTGCCTGCCTATACCTGTTCTATACCTTCATCTTTTTCCTAACCAGAGCCACAATATGTATTATTCTTGCCTTTAATTCTGACAAGAACATACAGACTCTATACTCTCAAAAGTTCACTTTTGAAGGCCTCCCACTTACCAAGTATATCTTTGCCAGAAAACCATCTGACCCAACCCATACTTACCTAATCATTTCTGATAACATCAAAGCTGGCACTTCTCCAATTTAGAATCTAAACTTGAGGACCAGACCTATCCTTTCCCATAATTATCTTGAAACTAAATTCGTTATGTTCACTAGATATGAAGTGTTCCCCTACACACAGTTCTGTCACATGCCCTGTCTCATTCTGTAATAGGAGATCCAGTGTCTCGCTCTCTCTGGTGGGACTTCTATGTACTGCTTAAGGAAACTTCCTTAAAAACAGTTAACAAACTCTTTCCCATCCAGCCCTCTTACAGCATGGGTGTCCCAGTCCAAATGTGCAAATTTAAAAATCACTTACTATCACAATCTAATGTTTCTTGTGTTACGTACCCCGTAACTGGGTTGCCAAACCAGCAGAAATGGATCACTTAGTTGGAGTCTGGATTACTGGAACTAAGAAAGTTTTATTAAAAGAAATAAGTAACACAGTACTCTAATCGTAAGGATATAAATGCAACAGGTTAGCAATGATAAAACACACATGTACACAGAACTAGGATAATAGGAATCAATCAAGCTCTATCGCAGCCAAGTGATGCAGAGTTCAGTTCAGCTTAGTACAGTTCGCAGTAATCGCTGTTGTGCCGTTGGAGAGAGAGAATGATATGCAAATTCTGATTCAAACAGACCTTTGTTCCTTGCAGTCAGCTTTTCGGGCGAACCCTTTTATGTCTTCTGTGGTCACCGACTGTGACCCCTCCATTCCAGATACGACCGTTCTTCCGCAGTGAACCCGGCACCCAGGCAAGGGCGGACACACACACCAGGTTCCCGCCGATCATACCTTTTCACCCTGTGCGTCTATGGTCGGTTCCCGCGACCAGACCTCCAAACTCCCACCAACTTGTGGGGGCACACTGCACTTCCAGGATCTCGTTATCTCGTGATCTCATGGTGTGTCGCGCCTTAGCAAACCTGTTCCTTTTATCCCCCTGCTGGGGTATCGCCTGTTCATCAAATTTCAAACAGTTCAGGTTCAAAGCAACTGGTCTGTCAATACTCGGAACTGTGTCTCTTTTCGTTATCTCTCTCCTCTCTCATTAACACTTTGAACGTTTCTCCATTTGTCTCTCTTATCTCTCTCATCAGCATCAATCTTCTGATAACTTGGCTTTTCATCACACTTGCAACAATCTGTGATTTCTCTACAAATTTGCTCCTCCACTGTAAGTCCCTTGGACTGTTGGGTGGTCTGTGGTATAATCCCATTAATGTGGTCATACCATTCTTATTCCTCAGTTCTACCCAAGTTCTAGACAAGCTTTCCTCTCTATCCTGATTGAGCATTGCTGTGACATTTTCCCTGATTAGTAATGCCACTCCTTCCCCTTTAATCCCTATCAATCTATCACATCTAAAACAACGGAACCAAAGAACATTGAGCTGTCAATCTTGTCCCTCCTGTAACCAACTTTCACTAATGGCTACAATGTCATAATTCCATGTGCTGATCCTTGCCCTAAGCTCATCCACCTTTCCTACAATATTCTTTGCATTGAAGTATACACATCTCAGAACATAGTCCCACCATGCTCAATCTTTCAATTCCTGACTTTGTATGTATGCTTAACAACATCTTTCTCCTCAGCCACTCCACTCTCTGGTGCTTTGGTTCCCATCACCCCTGCAGCTCTGGTGTAAACCCTCCCATGCAGCACTAGCAAACCTTCCTACTAGGATAATAGTCCCCTTCTAGTTCGTGCAAACCATCCTTTCCGTATGGGTCCTCACTTCCCTGGAAGAGAGCCCAATGCTCCAAAAATCTGAACCCCTCCGTCCTGCAGCAATTCTTTAGCCAAGTGTTAAATTGTAATATGTTCCTGTTTCTGGCCTCACTAGCACATGGAAAGTTTAGCAAGACTGAGACCACAACCTTGGAGCTCCTGTCCATTAACTTAGCACCTAACTCTCTGAGCTCACTCTGCAGGACCTCATCACCCCTCCTACCCACGTCATTGGTACCGACGCAGACCACGACCTCTAGCTGCTCACCCTCCCTCTTAAGAATGCTGTGGGCTTGATCCAAGATGTCCCTGACCCTGGTACCTGGGAGGCAATAAACCATCTGGAAATCTGGAAATCTCATTCTCAGCACAGAACTTCCTTTCTGTTCTCCTGGCCAAAGAATCCCTGGTCACCATAACTCACCTTTTCTCCCCCTTACCTTCTGATTGACAGAGCCAGAGAACTGGCCACTGTGGCTTTCCTCTGCTGTATTCCCATTGTTTTGAGGGGAACAGCAACAAGGGCACTCTGATAGGATTTATGAGAGGCAATGGTAATGTAGACAGTCAGTATCTTCCTCCCAGGACCAAAAGATCTAATGCTGGAGGACCTTAAACATTTAAAATGAGAGAGAGACATTTCAAAGGAAATATGCAAGGCAAGTATTTTTACATAGATTGGTGGGTGCTTGGAATGCACTGCTAGGAACTGTGGAGAAGATACATATGAGGCATGTAAGAGGATCTTAGATAGACACACAGATAAGCAGGGAATGGAAGGATATGAACTATTTCCAGGTATAAACAATTCATTTAGTTATATTTGTGAATTGGTAAATTGGCTCATTATTGTTGCATATACTGAGGTACAGTTAAAAAAAGACTTTGTTTTGTGTAGCATCCATACAGTTCATTTCATTCCAGCAAAATGCAGAGTAGAGTTACAGAGAAAGTGCAGTGTAGGCAGAATGAAGGAGATTGTGATGTCAGGAGTACGTCATATTGCACTGGGGAACTGTTGGCACAGAAGTTGTTCTTGAGCTGGTGAGATGGTCTTTAAGGCTTTTGTGTTTTCAGCCCAATGGGAGGAGCGAGAAGAGACACAATCCAGCTTTTTGATTATGCTTGCTTCTTTATCAAGGCAGCAAGAAGTGTAGACTGAGTCTATGGAAGGGAGGCTAGCTTCTGTGATGTGTTGAGCTGTGTCCATAACTCTGCAGTTTCTTGCATTCTTGGGAAGAGCTGCTGCAATACCAAGCTGTAATAGGATAGGATAGTTTCTGTGGTGTATTGATAAAAATTGTGTTTGCAAACATGTGCGATGAATATTCACTGTCCAGGGCCCTGGGGGCCTTTTCACCAAGTGAAGCTTTCAAACATAACAGCTGACATTTCCATGGGTCAAAGGTTAGTTCTTGAGCAAGTTAAACTCACAAACAATGTTCATTGCTCAGTTTCTTGTCCCAAACAAGAAGCAGTCTCAACTCTTGATGTAAATGGCAAGCAATAATCACTCTGAAGTTAAAAGGACAGCTTTGAAAACAAACAGCACTGTCTATGTAAGACAATAGGGTTATGTTAATTGGGCCTGCATCAAACCTGACAACACTAAGTTATTTTGTCCAAGGAAGCTTGCAGAACAGACCAATACTATCAGTTAGCTCATTAACTGATCTATCCATAGGAGAATTGTGTGCAGGACATAGGAGCACAGTCCTCACAGCATTAATTTTCAGTGTCTGGGATCCATAGGAGCACAGTCCTCACAGCATTAATTTTCAGTGTCTGGGATCTCTGTTTCCAGAAGCTTCTAGACCATTGGCATGAATTTCTAAGTTATTTCCCATGAAAAATATCACGTACATGTGAAGTCACCAAGTAGCACAAAAGCCAGTATAAATATTAGAGAACCATCAGGCTTGTTAGGAATGGTCAAGTAGCGATAAGAAGAAAGACAGAAATATGGGGTGACCGTAATCCATTCCTCTGCCTTCAATTGCTGTGACAGCTAACTTGTTTATCTGCATCATTGGTATGCCTTT